>NC_073697.1:91950371-92253032 GCF_023634085.1 Falco cherrug
AGATGGGCCAGCCTTGCAGAGGGCTGAGGGACTTCTGAGGTTCAGGTGGCACCACCGTCTTGAGTTTAGCAGTTTCTGTGCCATCAGTTGGCTGTAGGAAACCCAACAGCCAAAGGGATGTTTAATTGTGGGCAGAAATTGTGAGTCAGAGGGATATCCTTGGAAGGTCTGGAGCTGGAGTCCATCTTTACTGTCTGATAGCTGGGTTTAAGCATCTTTCTAGTACAAGGACTTAACGTTATTTTTACAAGACCTCCTTCATTCCTTCTCTCCAACTCCGTTGCACGGGTTTGTTGCAGTTCTGATTAGAAGGTCTCCTTGGGCTCCCTCTGGGACAGCCAGGCTTGGAGGGGCTCCATCAAAAGGTATTTTCAGGATTCACAGTTTTTTGGCAGTTACTGTGTGAAAGCCAACCAACAACGGAGACCTGACTGATACCACAGCACATGTCACCGACTGTAGGACAAACCCCCTGGTCTTGTTTCCAGCCAGTCCCACACATGGATGAGGGAGCTGAGCACTAACAAACCTCCCTGCACTCAGCCAGGTCACCAGTGATCTGGGTCCTGCTTTTGGCTCTACCACAGAGCTGACGGATGTCCAAAAGGAAATCACTGTTTTGTGCTCTGGTTTCCTCATCTGGAAAACGGAGGCACTGATCTCAAAATCCTTAAGGAAATCATGCCACAAGCAGATCAAGAAATAGATAGTACCAAATCAGCGTTTTGCAATGCTGCATAGTTATGAGACAAAACAGCAGGATGTCAATGCAATTTTAAAGTGATGGAAATACACTGACAGAAACCTTTTAAAGTGTAACCGAGAAGAAAAAGAAGAAAGACCAACCAGTTTTCACATGAGGGAAAAATGGCAACGCTCCCTCCTCCGTGCCCTCCCTTCTAAGCAAAACAAAAACATAAGTGAACTACAAGAGGGACCTGTTGTTTCAAATCTGAACGGAAAAAGCAGGACAACTCTCCCATGGCACTCATGGAGCAGAGGTTAAGAATGAGGGGCACAGCAGAAAGGGGAGATGCAAGATAAGCTGCTTAGATTCACATCTCTCCATTTCCTCAACTTCGTAAGAACTGGGTCATATTATAAACTTATGCAAATGTGTTTACTTTACATTTTATTTTGGTCTAAGCCACGCAGTTGTCAGCCTGTATCAACATGTCAGTCTGTTTGTGGAAACAATCATTCCTTCATGGAAGGATTTCAGTAAAAACAGACAAAATGTTATGACATGCAAAAAAACTTCCTAAACATGACAATGAAAGAAAAGCCACTAGAAGAGGATATGTTTTCCCTACCAATTACACAGCTCAAACCAAAAGAAATCACTCAGTACATTCCCCCTCCCAGGGATAGCACAGTATGGGATCACATCGTGTCATATTCCTTCATGAAGTCCCACCCTGCATGGGGTGAGGATTTGCAGGATGGGTACGAGGAAAGGGACACGAAGCCCATGAGCACTACCCATGTCCACTCCAAGTCACCCAACACCATGAGCCTCTCCACCTCTTCCACATATAACACCCATGGGTGCTGGAGAGAACTGGAAACAGCTTGCTGCAACCGTTAGCAGTGGGCACCAAGTTTGGAGCAATATTAGCCCTGTTGCAAGGATGTAAGGAATGGGTGAGAGAGGAGATGGGAGGGATGAAGATGGTTTGGTGGCAGCTGCTGAGAGCAGGGGACAGGGCTGGACTGCCATCAACATTATGTTTGTCCTGGCGACAGCTCTCGGCCACTCTGCTTGCCCACTGATGTGGCAACACTGGCCCTGCTCTATTGTGTTCTCCTTTCGCGCTGTACCAGACTGCACCACTGGGCACTCCTCCACGCTCTCCCAGCCGCACAACCCCAGTGAGGAAGACTATGGCATCACAGCTTTGAGGAGATGCTGCACGGGGTCTCCAGCAATGTGCTTGTGGGTCACAGGGACAGAGATGGATCCCAGACCTGAACTCCAAAGCCTCTGGATAGATACGTGGGTTACGCAATGGTGATGCTGTGCAACAAGCAGTGGAGCAGCATCCTGCGCTGCTGGAACCCACGGGCCATGCTGGAGCAGAGATGCCCTCAGCCAGAGCTATCACCCCCAGATCAGCCATTTTTGACCCTTTCTCCCACCTCCCCTACAATCACGATTTCATGAATCTTAGAGGCAATTACCGTATTAAAACAATTCTGGACTCTCCTTACACAGTTCGCTCAGGTGAGACCAAGTCTGAGGCCAAGGAGGGAAATGAATTTGGTCCTTCCGATTTTTCTTCCTTGGAAGTGTGAGTTTGGTTTGTCAGGGACATCTGATAATGTTTTCTTCCAGGAAAAGAGAAGCAGTGGGTTCTCATTCCCTGCTCAAGTACTGATACTGAATGGGTCCTGAGCATCAGGGATTGCATAGTGTGACAAGGAACAACAGCAAAGGGCTGCAGCTACAGCCACCACCTCACCTTGGCAAGCCAGAGCCCCTTTTTTTTTAGAGCTACTTTGCTGCTCCTACAAATGAGGTTTTCTGCCTTCCCTGCGAGGTTAAGCACACCACACTGTTGCGAGGCAAAATAATAAGTGATGATTTAGAAGAAACAGCCAGTTCACTGCAAATTCCGTAGTGCTTGGTGCAAACTCCAACACGCCTGGAGCTGCCAGCCACCGAGACCCGCTACCAGAGTCACCAAGGAACCACCCAAGCACTTGGCACAAGCTCCACTCTTGACGCAAGGTTCAGCTATGACTAAGTCGAGGGAACGTACATCCATAGATGCCTTCAGCTAGGAAACACTGATTGAGGCCTCTCCATTACCCTAGGAGCTCTCAAAATCTTCCAAAAAATAATTAAAAACATTTCTGAGCGTGAAAGCACCCCCGTCTGAGACGGCAAACAGGCTAATGGCAGCTCCCAGCTTACCTCCTCGCCGCAGAGCTCCCCCAGGCAGCTGGCACAGCCGGTATCGCTGCTTGGGTGCACCCAGCATGGCCGCTCCAGTGCACCCAGCGTGGCCGGGGAGCCACGGCCAAGTTCCCCCCAGCACCACGCTTGCCTGCAGGCAGTGCCGCCAGTGCCACGCAGCCTCACCCCGCTGCAGCCCCAGCCCTGCCAGGGAAGCGGGGCGGCTGGTGCTCTGTTCCTCCGGAGCCTACAGAGGGCATCCTGGGAGGGCTGTGGAGGATTCCCAAATAATTCAAACAATTCAAGTCTCAGCTGGCGAGTGGGTTGGGTGGACAGTTTGGGTGAGGCGCCCTGTTGGCACTGCTGCGGGCTCTGGGGGCGATGCCTCGGGGTGCTGAGCCGCTGCAGGTGCGGGGGGGACACCGCTGTGCTAAGTCTGTGGGGAAGCAGACCCACACCACGAAGAGCATGAGGTTTTCTCCCTCCCTGCCACGCAGTCTATGCCTTTGTTGCGAGGGATTTCAGCTAATGTAATGAGAGTGGTAATGGCATGGAGGCTAGTTTATACACAGGCTGCAATCTCGTTATTGTCAGCGGGCTGAAGCTGCCTGGGGTCAAGAATCACTAATTAACTACTAAATGAAATGTAGCTTTCGGGGCTCAGGTTCTCCTGCTCTGCACACGTGGCATATGAGAGCGGTGATGGCTTACTCAGGCACACGGCATTGCCCAGCCAGCCCGGCATTCTGGGATGATCCCCTCCTGCACTCAGAGCCGTGGCACCACTGCAAACAACCCAGTGCCTTCCTTCTCCCAGGCAGGCCTGAATGCTCAGTACACCACAGTGACCAGTCCTGCAAGGTGGGGTGGCCAAAGCTACCTGAGACCTCCCCTGAACACAAAGATACGATTTTTTTTAAACTGCTGAACCACCTGGCAAACTTTGTGGAGGTACTGCGCTCAGCTAGCAGCCTCCCTTGGTTCTCAGAGCAGGGAAAGCAATATTTTTCAAGCCTTTTTCTGGTGTCCCAGAGCATTCCCCAACACCACGGTGGAGAAACTGACTTTAGCGGGTGGCAGACTTTGTACATACCCACCTTCTTCAGGACCCTCAGGGTGGTAGGAACAGTTGGACTCTGGCACTGGTAGAAATCGGTGCCTGTCTGCTCTAAAAATAGATTGTTTCTTATGCCCTGCCACAGGTACCCACATCATTCTGACTCAGATGAGACACAGGCTGGGGGCTGCCCAGGGCTGGCTCATCCCAAAAGGCACCCGCTCAAAAGTAAGTTGAACTGTAAGCTGTTCATTTAATTCTCCATCTTACTATTTGAAACTTATACAAGCTTTCGTGAGCAGATGAGGTAGGAACTGGTACCTGACCATACCACAGCAGGAAGGAATTTAAAGAGTAAGTGCACCTAGAGCTCTGCAAGCCACAGTGACATCTGCCCTGTGCACACTGTCCAGCCTGGCACAGCAGAGCTCAGGAACAGAGCAACAGCATCATGATTTTAAAGACCAAACCCAACATACAGCCCATGCATTTGGGTCCAAGAACTGACTGAAATTTCCAGCAGCCCAAACTCTCAGGATTTGTCTCTGCAGAGTCCCTGCAGCTGCTTTTAAGACCTGGCCCATCTTCGAAACTGGAACTGCTACTTATAGTTGTGTTCCCAACCTATTAGAGGGAGAGGGTCTTGGCTTTTGCCCAGGCTCACTGAGAACCTCTTATCACAAGAATCTAAATTAGAAAACTAGGACAAGACTTCAAAGTTATTGATAAAAGGAAGCCAGTGACCTAATGTCATTTGAGTTTCCAGGCTATGCATTTCCATGGTAAGAATATTTCTTTTGTATATTTTGGAAGAAAATGTGTTCTTTTTCTAAATAAAGGTCTCAGAAGAATAGTAACACTTCACTTCTCAAAATATTCTCAGCTCTTCAGCGTTATTTAAAAACCTTCAGTTTCACAACAGGCTGGAGTTACCAGCCACTGAAGTCAATGGAAGTGTCTTCCTGGGGCAGCCGGAAGACAGAATTCTGGCAACACTATTAACTCCCACTGAGGGACAGAAAATCAGTTTTAATTCTTGATTCATCTTCTTGCCTCATTCTGCATCTATGGGCTCTACTGCACCCCCAGAGGTGCCGCAGAGACGACATGTGAACCAAGCCAACCTTGGTTTCATTAGCTTTTAGAGTCTCATGCCCCTTTCCCTGCGCTGTCATCCCCCTTCCCAGACATTAAAAGCTTTGCCTGTTTCCTGAGAGAATAAATACATTTTGTAGCTTGAAATTTACTCATCAAATACCAGTACTGGCAGAGCTGTGAGGGCATAGGCAGAGCAAACTGCGGAGCAGACTGCCTTTCCGTGTGGAATGGCGCGGATACCGGGCAGTAACACCTCTGCTGGGCAACAGAGAGGTCAACTAATGTGCAGAGAGAAGCCACTCAAAGACACCAACACTGAACCTGCACCAAAGCTTTAGGTGAAGGTGGAGTTGCAGCTGTGGTCACTGAGCCATCTGAGCAATACTCTGGCTTTTGTGAGCAGAGATTGCAGCAAAGAATCGGTGGTGTGGGATATGGCTGGGATGGGAGCACTGCCAGCCTGCAGGTCACTCTGAAGCATGCACTGCTGGGTCTTCACTGCAGTTACGATCCATAGAATGGAGATTCGCTGCTGGTACCGACATGCCCTCAGCTCTTTTGGAAATGCATCCTTAGACTCTGCTCCCAGCTCTCACACAGAAGGTTTCAGGATGCATTGCTCTAAAGGTTTAAATGCCTTGGATTCATATATAAATAAGGTCTTTTTCCTCTTTATGGGCCCTTTTGAACACCACCCAACTCTAAATGGCCCCACACAGGAGGGGAGGCTGTGATCAGCCATTAGCAGTCGCAGTGTCAGTCTTGTCTCCTTGCCCAAAAAGACATCCAGATTTTTTGAGCTGCCTCAGGCTGTGTAATTCTCATCCCTTTGCAAAAGACAGCAGTCCCATGTCTCCGAGTTACAACTGAAACGGTTGCCTCACCTGAATTAAGCCAGGAACAACTGAAGTTAACAGATATATCATAAGGGCACTGCACTCTGCTATGATAAAAACACAACACATCCTCTCAGAATGATCTTGCAAATTTGCAAAGTGTTTTAAAAGCAGAGGGCACAATGCAAGGTAACTCTTGAGTCTTAGAGGTGTCGGGAGGATGCAGCAGTTTCCTGCCAGTTTCTGGTATAAGCCAGGTCTTGCCTTGCTCCTGCTCTGTTATTTTCTCTAAGCCTGCAGATTATTTAATATCGAAGGGAAAGGCTCCAACCTGGTTGAGAAACTGCAGGAATTCAGAGTGACCTGGAGGGAATTACAAGAATGCTGCTTGCTGATCAGATTAAAGGGAGAAGTGGCAGGGCTCCCAAGGGTCTTCTTATTCAACCTTTGCTGCCTACAATACCGTGCTTTGTCTCTGATTTCTGCTCTTTAAAATGATTCAGGTTACTGCACTAGAAACGTGGCTGCCTTGGGAGGCTTGTCTGCATCCTCGTTTCACTGGGACAGCAGGAACACCTGGCAGAAGTGAGACCGAGGGTGGATACTCAAGTGCCAGTCCTAGCACATATTTTTGCTTCCCGTTGCCCTTGATATGATCAAAGCTCTGGCATGCACTTCTCTAAAAGAGCAATAACATTTTAAAATCGTCCATTCATCCTCCTCAAGGCCAAAATTGCAAATCATGCTATGAAGAAGGAAGACATCTCCAACGTTTTTTGCAAGTCTGGAAGATTTTTGAACTAGCAACCTGGGCTGGCCTCAAGAGCATAGCTTCACAGGAGTAGGGATGCACATTGGGGTATTTCCCCTCCTTCTTTAGGGCCGAAGCATCATCTGGTACCTCTACACCCCCATCTGCCTCTCCAAAGGAGAAAGGGGTCCTTCTTGAGAACTACCTCCCAGAAGACTTCATCAAACACATACAATGCGATTAGAAACTCAAACACAAGGATTGCCAGTTGTGTTCCTGTTGAATTAAGCTGGCTAAGTAGACAGAAGGGTAGAAGAACACTTCACCAAACAGTCAAACAGAAACAGGAGACAGGCTGTTAACATGGTTGTTGTTCATGGGCTAGGAGCTATAGGAAGAGCTCAGAGTGGCAGAAGCTGGCGTGACAGACAATTACACACATCTCATAGTCTGAACAATTCCCTCTGACACTCTCAGAACTCCAAACTGCAGGTTTTTTCCCCTCCTAAGAATCCTTTTCAATGTTAATACAGATATCCAACAGTTCAACCTTAACAGCAACTTCCATCAAGTACTTCCACTCTACGCCTAGAGGTCAATGCCTCTTGCTCATCCCTCCAATGAAATAATGAGTCAAAAAGGTAACTATGTGGTTCTGCTTATTTTCCTACTCAAAAGCCAATCCCAGGATCCAAATATGCCCCGATTTAGGGAAACTCATCAAATTCTACAGCATGTCACAACTGTCCATGACTCACTGCTACTCCTAAGCATCTTTGAAAGGCAGGGCATGTTAAGCCAGATCCATCTCTCAGCTCCAACGATGCTACTTCAGCAGGATAAATCTGACTCACTGAGCTGTTTGCCGAAGGCCACATGAATTTGGTGCACTTCCTCCTCATCCACAGCTCTCTCTTGTTCTACCCAACGCATTTAGGTAGCAACTTTTGGTGGAGAAGCCTTTGATCACTGAAATTTCTGCTCGGTTTCTGTGGCGACAGGTATAACCCGCACGACCATGAATGAACCCTATTGTGTTCCCCTTATTGCTGCCTTCCCAAAATTATTCCTACCTGCTAATGTTAGCAAAGCGAGGCCATCTGCACAGCTTCCACCTAACCTGAGAGAAAGATTAACTGTAGAAATTTGCCTTCCCCTCCAACTCCTGGAACATGAAATAACTCAATGACTCAGAACGATTCCCTGAAGGAGGGCAGGTAATTCTAGGGTTCATTACTGGGATAAGGACGCTCTGGTTTACCAGCCACCCCCTCACCCCTGCCTCTTTCAAATGAATAAGCAGAATATTTCCCTTGCTTCTGTTTTGAACCCTGCGTCTGCATCGTCCTGGTTTCCACCATTAGTCTAATGAGCAAATTCAGCATCGCTCCATCCCTCTCTGCTCCCAAAGAGCAAGGGGGATAAATTTGCATTGCAGCGGGGTGTAAATGGGTTTGAACTACATGGAGACAAGAACCCGGCTGTACACGAGCTGTAGGGCTCGGGGTGCTTGGTGTGCCGGCTGCCTCGGCAGCTTCTTGGGGAAAGCACGACTCCGGGTGAGCACAGCACAGCAGGGCTTCATCATTACCCGCCATGAAACTCAAGAGGGGGAGAAGCAAAATCAAAGGAGAGCAGGAGGTGAAAAGAAGGCAAAAGGGTGCCTTCAGGGCTCCTTTCATGCAGCTCGCTTCACGATCCACCAGTCAAGGCTCCTAAGCAGGAACAGAGACACCATTCAGGACAAATCTGGATGTTATCCCAGGGCACCAGGGACACCACTAAAGGGAAAGTTTTGACAGGTGAAATGACCTTAATATAATTAGCCCTGCCAGCCCCTCCTTCCTCTGCCTCCTTCACCTTGCCATGAAAACGGTAGTCTTTTAATGAGATCCTTTTTCTCCCTGTAATGCAATACCACTGGTTTGCCAATCTTTTGCTTGCACATTTCGAATGGGACATACATGATCTCCTCCATCTTCACTCCCCCCTCTCACAGCCGCCTAGATGGACATCTAGAGATATTGTCATTGATTCCTCTGCTGCTGACTGGGGTGGGTTTTTTGTGTGGGTTTTTTTTGTGTTGTTCTCTTTTTAAGAGAAAAGGCTGAAAGGAACGCTGGTAATAGAATGATTTGGCCTGTAAGTCAAATCCCCCTTGATGAACAATCAGACACAAATGTCAATAACAATTAGATTGGCCAAGGGCTCCAGTCACTTAGGACTTCAGTTTTCCATCTACAGTGCTCAAAATGAAACCCTCAGTACTGTGATCTCCAAATCAAGTTTGGCATCAGGAATGAAAAGACATCAACAATAATAAAAGGCTGATGGCAGAATAAGAGCAAAAGACAGACAATAGGGTTGTGTGTGTGCGTGCGTGTATGTGTGCGCACACACATGCGCACATAAGAGGAGGAAAATAAAAAAAAAAGTGAGAGCTGATGTAAAAATCCATCAAGACATGAAATCAGTCCTGCCTAAAGAATGATCTCCTCCCAGACAAGTTCTGCTCCTCTGGGCTTTAAAATTTCCACCTACTGCTGTCCAACATATCAAGCACGGGAAGCAAACGAAGGGAGGAAAGCCCTTAAGTGCAGGCTGTATTTTTTCCTGTTCCTAAATTGTAAATATACAGTGGAGGCAAGAAATGCCCAATCTAATTAAGAGCAGTTGAGAAGTATGGAGACAGGGTCCTCCCAATGGGAATGCTGCAGGTTAAAGAGGTTAAAAAGAGGAATGTTCTGCCTAATGAGGGAAGTTTAACATCGTGAGCATACTTCCCACTGGTGAGGCAGGCTGGGAAGAAAGGAAATAAAGCTGTGGAAGATGCAGCTCCATGGCAAAAGCAGGTGTGTGCTTGGCTACAGTGATGACTGAAGTGAGGATGAGATGTTTTAAGGTTTGCAGCTCGGGGTAGCAGCTCAAAACATGGTCCTGAAGGGATCCTGCATTGAAGCCATTATCCTAAATTAAAAGCCAGCTTGCCTTGCTTCCCTTTCTCCCCACAAGTGTGGAGCTCTGAGAGGTGACTCTGCCAAACCAGCCACCATCAGTCCCTTGCTGCCTCTATTGGGGACACACAGAACAGCTAACACCTGGGCACACAGTGCTAACTCCACCAGCAGGACTATTGCTCCTAAGAGGAGCTAATAATGAAAATATTTCAGTTCTTGGTTCACTGCACACAAGCTGGAGCACACTGTAGCTGAGTCTGGACTGACAGCCACGGTACTGGAAGGCAGGACTGACCCACAGCCTGGCTACGCGCCCCGGCCGTGGGGATGCTGCATCTCCCACCCCAAACGCCCTCTCCTTGCCACCACGTACGCAGGCAGGGTGGGAACCAGCAGGTCCCTCCATCCAACTGGGCAGAGCACTGGGATGGTGGCACACTCCACGGACTCCATCTGTCTGCTACGCAGGCACAGCCTACGGGTCTGGGCTGCAGCAGGTGAGGGAAGGAGATAGGGAGATCTTGTTGGGTGAACAGAAAAGAAATCACACTGCGTGGGGGAGACAAGCATCAGGCAAGGAGGAAAACCCTGAGGACCGGAGATGCTATCCTAGGGGATCTGAGAGGATGAAAGTCATCTCCACAGACACGCCTGTGGGCTCTCATGCAAAATGTATAAGCCGTTTCCTATAATGCAGTTCTTACAATGATGTATACTTAGTCCTGCTATTCGGTGATTTCTGACAGCACATTCAATGCCTCGTGGAGCCCAAAGTGAGCCTACACCTGCGCGGAGCACATGGCTGTCATGTTACAGGAAGACCTTCTACCTGTTACCAGCACCAGGAAAGCAAAGGTCTCCCACTTTCTTTGCCACGCTTTAGCCATAAAGAGACACTAAAAAAGCCAGGAAGGCTGCAAGGTGCAATTCTTCACTTATGCAGCATCTATTCCCTGATAAAGCACTCCTCAAATTTTTCTAGCTGAAAAAACCGCCTCTCCCCTTTCGGGTGGAAAAAACAATCCATGTGCAGGCTGCGGCTCAGTATTACTAGACAGCTGCAGGACATACAGACACAGAGAGAAGGATGAATAAAGCACCTAAATAAAAATATTTTTTCCTTTCCTAGAGTCATTTTTCTACTGTGATTGCACTAAGCTTTTCAATGAGGCCCAGCAATTAGGAGAAGGCTGGATTTGTCCTGCTTAGATGTCCAGGTCTGCAGCTAATCTATGTTTTGGGGAGGTCACCTGAAGCTGGTGTACCAAGAGGTTGAGCCCCACTAGGGAAATCATTTAACTGCTTTGCTTTGCTTTACCTGCATGGGCTTCACTATTAATCCTTTCAAAATACACAGTGTGTTAGCCTGTATTGCAACTGATTAAAAGCAGAGAAAACACAATTTTTATTTAACTCATTTACTGCTGGAATGAAAACTTTCTCAAATAGGCTCTTTGAGGGACATTCACCTTCTTCTGAAGGCAGTGGGAGCATCAGTCATTTGCCTGATTTTTGACTTTAGGCTAAAGGATTTTATTTGCAAAGGGCAAGGAAGAAGAGCAGAAAACTGGTTGGGCTTTGTTCATTTTTTCAGTTGTATAGCTACTAGGTTAAGGGAAAAAAAAAAAAAAGAAAAAAGAGAAAGGCTTTCCGTCTTCCCTCTCTGTTTTTCAGTGGAATTCCAGCTTCTTGGAGATACCAAATCCCAGCTCCCATTTCATACCTTGAGCTGATGGAAAGCCTTCATCCCCAAACCACCTGCACATGAAATGAGCTGAGGGCCCAGCAGCTCTCCCAGCCCCCTCCCTGCTCTGGCTTGGCACCTTCAGTCCTGCGCCGAGGGGCAGGATCCCTGCCGTAACCACCCGCCCCCCCTACACCACCCTCACAACCCCTGCGATGGAGGCGCTGCCACTCCGCCTGCTTTGGTGACTGGAGAGGGAAGGAGTGCCACGAAGCACCTTTTTGGAGCCCCAGCTCAGGGTTAGAGCTTTACTTCCCACGGACTTAACTAGGACAATGTGCCTAAATCCCTGGACCAGAACTCGCCTGGAGGGACACAGGAGCTGGTGGCAGTGCACAGATCCCAGCCTCGCTCTGCCCAAGCTCTCCAAGGGCTTTGATATCTCCTACAGTTCCTGCAGTAGATCAGAGATGAAATAGAAGTGCAAGAATCCCAGTGTAAGCAAGCTGTTTCCCTGGAGCCCCAGGAAGGAATTAAACACACAACCAAAAAACCCCTAAAAAACCAGAAAACGTGAAGCTGTGCAGAGCAAGGAGTTTGGCAGCAGCACCGGGGAGAGGATGGGACCTCCCACCCCCCCATCCCACCGCCCCAGTCACCCCGTCCCCACACCAGGCAAGTGCTGGCCACGTAGGGATGGCGGTGGCCAGCCCGTGTCCCCAGCCCCACGAGGGCCCCTGAGCAGGAGGCAGATGGCCTGCAGACTGCTCGGCGACACGTCTCCTTCCCCGTTCCCTCAGTTGTGGCCGGGTGTCCCCGCTCACGTGGCAGCAGAGGGGAGAACGCGCCGTGTCCTCGCGTGCACGCTCGGGGACTGCAGCAGCTGGGGACAGGCAAGCTGCTGGCCCACGCACAGCCCTGCTGCCTCCCCAGTATCACCAGCCGGCACTGGGCTTGCTGGTCCTTCCAGCCCCTTGGCTCACCGCAACAAGACGGCTGGGCAGCTCTGCTCAGCCTTGCTATGTAAAAGACAGCGTTTTTCCCAACGTCCTTTCCCCAGGATAATGGCTGCTGCCCAAGAAAGTTAGCAATGAATTCTTGGGAAGTGGCTGTTGTTGCATAAATAAAGTATCCATTATTGCTAAAAAACTTTTTTCATCTTTGAGGGGAAAACACATACCACATGATTTCCAAAAAGGAGCTGGTCTGGTTTACAAATACAGTACATTAATAGCTTTGTAAACATTTATTCAGTATGACAGCTGACTGCAACATGTGGCATTAATTAGAAGACTCAGCAATGTAGCATATTAAGAGCTAAGTTAAATCTGAATTAGCTGGGTTTGTTGAGACTAAACACCCGTGGGGGAAGTCCTCGGATCTAATACATTATGACTCACTTGACACGGGAGACCCACAGGCCTGATTCCCAATACACTGGGGGGCCCTTATTCATACTCCATCTCCACACAAGAGCTGCAAACTCTCCAGATACCATAGATCAGAGGGTGTTGATGTTGGGATGTTGCGACAGAATGGGGCGCATGAATCCCTGGCTCCCAGCTCCCCCAACCTTCCTAAGGAGGTAGCGAGCGGAGAGAGCACGAGCTCGCCTCTCCTTTCCAGGCGCACAGAAAGAGCACAGACAGGAAGAAAAAGGATTTTACGTTCCCCTGGGCTTAAGGATCTTGCTCAACACTCCCACGCGGTCACCTTCCCGGGCATGGGTGACACAGCTTCTGCAGCATGTGCTGCCGAGAGCTCTCAGCTGGCGGCATGGCTGCCCAGGCTGCCCTGTGGCACCGGTGCCACGAGGCGCTGGCTGGCGGCATTGGTGCCCCACGGTGCTGGCTGGCGGCACCGGTGCCCCGTGGCGCTAGCTGGTGGCACCACGCATGCCGCCGCTGTGTGCACTCCAACCTGCAAGCCCAGCTCACTGCTCTGAAGTCAGCGAAGGGCAGGCATGTTAGCTCAGGGGATCGAGACACCTTCTGGCGCTCTGCTGCCTTGGCAAGGTTTCAGGACAGCCTGTTCAGGAGCTGCAGCAGAGGCTCCAGAGATGGGGAAACCCATATTCTTGGTTCCCCCTCATCCTCACCTGTCCTGCGGCTCAGGGCACTGCTGGACTCCTGCCCCTCACTTGCTTCCTCTGAAAAAGCAGTGAGAAATACTTGCTTTGCTACCCTTGCAAAGTGTCACCAGGACTATTACAACTGGCAAAGCATCGGGAAAGGCACAAAGCACCACGTGAGCGTACCAGCACTGGTGGGTTCTTACCGCAGCTGCAACAGTCTGAGCCAAGGCCAGCCAGCTTGCAGCAGCAGTGCTGGCCGAACATCATCCATTAGGCTATTTCTACCTTTCAGACCCACTTCTTGTGTCACTTGCATTATGTCACATCAGGACAGCTCGCTGACAGCCAGTGAATTTACATCAGAGCAGAACTTTCTGAATTTCAAGGAAGACCAGAAGCAAATTCTCCTTCTCAGATCAAAGCAAGAACTAGCTGAGATGACGTTGTTGGGTGAAGATGGACCAGCGCAGCCCAGAGTGTTATAAGCTACCATGTCTCAGCTGATCCATGGTAACAAACATACTGATCCCTGTTTGCATGAAACCCTGGGGTACATATACAGGTTACTGTATGTGTTTAGGACAAATGCAAGACAAACCACCTTGGTTTGTATTCAAGCTGATGCAAGATGATGCTTTAAGTGATTTAAGACACTGTAGCCCCCCACAGTCCTCTTCCCTCTCAGAAGGGGTTGGCAGAACAGACCACGAAGTCACCCATCAGCCCTGCCAGAAGGCAGATGGAGTCTGAACTTTGAACCTGAGCTGGGAACTGAAGCAACGGAGGCAGCAGGGTCCCTTCCACCAAGCCCATGCAAAGCAGGCAGGCAAACGTGGGCTGGGGAACGAGCAGCTACCTTAACTGCTAAGGGTTTTTTAATTCATAAGCAATGCCTAGACGATGCCTGAAAGCAAAAATAGGGTCAAAAATAGGGTCCGGTCACAACTGGCTGGTGCCACAGGATCCCATCACAATTACTGGTTCACAGGGGAAGGTAACGAAGGCGAGAGGCAATGGCAGACAGGTTGGTACTTCACCAGCAACGTGTGATTTCACCTGGTAGTCCCACCTAAGCACAGACGTGTTGAGCAATGCAGCTATGAAACATCCAGAGCAGGTCTGTTTTCACCTTACAGCATTAAAGCAAACTTTTCTTGCCCTGGGCTCCTTATGTTGGAAGCCTAAAAGTTATTTGATTAGAAGCACATATGAGAGTACCTCCAGAGCTGCTGAGTCCCCACAGCCCCCACTGATTCAAGCCCTTGTTATCAGAGCTGGACAAACGATCTCAAAAGCAGTAACATTATTATTTGTGGCAGTTCCAGTTTTGCAGATACAGTATTACTAATGCTAATTGCCAAAAGCAAATCAAATAAATCTCTGCGTGGATCTGTCTTCTTCATTATCCTGGATAAGATCCTACCACTCTTATCCAAGTCTCTCCCCCTTCATCCCTTCACACACGATTTTATCCACCATAGATCTGCCAAACAGAGAGTAAAACTACTAATGTGTGACATAGCTATTTCTACAATTTAAGCCTCTTTATTCTTATTAATGTTGCATCAAAGTATGCTCTCCATTGGCCTGCAACAATTGTTTTTGAAATAGGTCATCAATAAAAGTGAAAAGCAGAGAACAAGTAAATAAGAATATATTTATTACCAAATATATTGTTTCACGGTGTTTCTATTAATAATCTTAACTTGAAATAACAGAAGGGGCTGGTCAAAAGCTGAAGGTTTGTCCAGCAAACATCTTCGGAGATATCTACATTTCAAGTAAGTGGCTTGGTTTCAAAATTGGCATGAAAAGTCCAGACCCTCAGACTTTGGAAGAGATGGCAACTAATGAAAACAGTTTGTTGCAACCCCCCTCCCAATCCTTCTTTTCAGTAAGAACTGACTGTCTAATTTCCATTTCAGCATTTAAAATGGGGCTCAGCTCTTTCATCACTTACATTATAAATAATGTGTAGCATAATGGAAGGCAGAATTGAGTCAAGAAGAAGCTTCTCAACTTCACCAAAAAGAAGCATTTTGCTGTGTTCCAAATTTTTTCCAGTAAAATAAATTCTCACAGGGGAATAAAAACAACACCTAAACTGCTGTTACAGTAGCTATTAGTAAAACTAATACACACCAGTGATAATTCTCTTTCCATGGCAATTTCAAAGCTATCTAGGTCTCATACATGAATAAAGTCTTCTCTAAATTATAAAGTAAAACAGAATTGCCAGCTCACAACTTTAACATGAATCTCTGGATATTTGATATTTACTTAAAAGGCCCCAACTCCATGAAACAGTTCAGTGAGAGTCTCAGTTCTCATTAGAAGAAAAAAAAATATTTTTAAATAAGCAAGTTTCCTTACTGTTTCCTTACTAGAAAAATCTTGAAAGTATGACCCAAGTACATCCCAAATGCACAAAATCCAAAATAAATAAGACTTCTTGGCTATTAAATCTTATCAGGTTTTGATGCCTATCTCCTGGTTCTGTAGCATTTCACACGAGCAGAAATGACTACCGAGTCTTAATATGACCCTGCAGATAATTTTCCTGCTCCTTTTCTTACCCTTTGCCCGTACTTCTACAGAAATTGAGGTCCAAAGTGCAGTTCCCCTTGGACAGTATGTTTGGAAATCCAGTAATTTCCCTACATTTTTCTGAAACAAAGAAAATAAATTTAAGAGCATCAGGAGGATGAAGCTGATTTCAATGCATGGTCAAACCTGTCAACCCTAAGTCTGAAGAACAAAATCTTATTCAACAGCTTAGGCACAGCGCTAAAGAACAAATCTCCCAGCAGCAGTTCCGTGCCTAACAACGCTCTTCTGCACAAGCCTTCTCCATCAGGATCTCGACATCGAGGCCCACACATCCGACAGGATAGCGACCACATGGGACCACTAACTTCCCTCACAAAGAACCAAGCGGCTCTGGTGACTCACTCGAGCATGGGGTGAGACAGCAGCACGCTGTGGGGGTCTCCTTTTATGCCAGTAAATCGACTCCATTTGCAGACAGAGGAAAACAGGCGGTTCAGCTGTGTGACTCCTCTCCACCTAATGAAGCCATCTGAAATAGAGCAGCTGAATCAGGCCCTAAAAGTAACCGTTTCCCTTGAGCATAAAAGACAGGCTACGACTTAGATCTCCGTCTCTGAGCAGATGCACGGCGGTGTAATGTCTGTGTTCATGTACACAAAGAAGAAATCTTCTGTGACGCCCAAAGCTAGGGATGGTGAATCCTGCAGTCCCTTCAGATGTGCCTGTGTCCATCTCTCCAACGGAAACTGCTACCTACCCTGTTGCTGAATCTGGATGAAATTAAAGATCTCCAAGTGACTACAAGTTTCATATAAACCGACAAGTAGGAAAAGGAAAACACAGGATACAAGCACTCACATTGTTCCCCACTAATATTATTCAATCTCCAAAGCTCAAGTAGTGCCACTGAAATACTCTGGAGGTAGGAAATTGTGTATGAAAAACAAAGGAAAATTTAGAGTCTATCTATGGCTGCGCATACACAAATTATCACTTGCCATATTATCAGTCATTTCAGATGCTGAAACTTTAAAAGCAAGAACACTGCAAGGTTTCCAGCAACATGCACAATGAGATCCTCTCCTCACTGAGGGATACCAAGGGTGGTATTCCCCAGCCCTGCTTTAGTTTTACTCTTTCACTCAAAAAGAGCATGTCAGTGCTTTAGAGCATTGCCAGTACAACCAGAACCTCGCTCAAGTTTATCATCTTTCACCAGGACAGTTGCGCTATGAATATTCCCGCAGCATGAGCGCTGTCGTGCCAGCACTAAGAGGACTTGGGACAAGTTCACATGCGTGTGCGCCACTCCATGCATTCAATATATCCATGCCCGGGGAGGGGAGCAAGTTCTGGGCGCGGAGCTATTCTAACAACTCCTACATGTGGGAGTGAATATTCTCCACTTAAATATCCCCATATGCCCAGAGCCATCTCCCTTCCCGTTGAGGAAGGGGGACTTAGTACAGCCTAATGCAATGCCTTTACCAGTCGCGAAGCCCATTACAGTACTGGTCTGTCACCCCAGTCCGTATGAGATCCAGTCACCTTGAAGGTTAACCAGTTTCCCAAAATTCCCAACCTCCCTCTGCCTGCTAGTACTGCCGAGGAGGAACGAACAACCAGTGCAATACATAGGCTGTCCTTCCTACAGAAGCATAGCTGCCCATCATAAACACAGCTCCCGCTCCTCCATTCTGAGGGGGAACAGCCTCAGTATTTTCTATTTTGATGGTCTTTAACATTGCAGCGCGACTCTGAAGATAGGAGCCAGAAAAATGTTACAATTGCAGAAGACTTGAAACCTAGAGAGTCAAGAGGTCTGGTTCTAATCTTCAGTTTAACACTAGGGTGTAACTTCAGGCAAGCCTGGGTTTCTTTTTCATTCTTTGATTGTTTTCACTGTAAGCTCTTTGGGGCAGGAACTGTGTCCCATTGTGTTGTTACAGGGTGTAGAACAATGGGCCCCTGACCTCAGCTAGGGAATCAAGAGATTATGAGAATTATTTAGAGGAAATCTGCGGTTAAACAAGGGATTGGAATCAGACCTCAAGTCCCTGTCAAGTGCCAGTACCAGATGACTATCCTTTTTTACCCTTCGTTAAAAAAAGTCATCATCCGCATTTATTGTTGTCCAACATTCACCATTTTTCACACGTCTGCTTGCCTGCCCAACATCTAAGAGCCTCCGCCTTCCCCCGGCTCTGCTGCCACGCTGGGGCCGAGCCTCTCGCCTCGACAGCCTCTGCAGTGGCACTGCAGCTCGTTCTGCTTCTGATAAAAAGGGTATCTGGGGAAGGAAGCACAAGAAGGAAATCAAAAGGAAATGCAAGGGCTCACTGTGTTTGTGTGTGCGCATGGGATTCTTCAGCTGTACATCGGAAATTAATTCCAGCCAGGGTGAACTCTGTGTGGTCTCACTAGCCATCCAACTCAAACTCCAGTTCACCCCGGCTGCCAAGTGGAGTTGTGGAGGAGAAAAAGGTTCAAGACAACGTGGAAAAGGAACAAAGAAGCGGAAAAAAGTGAGCTGGTGGTATTTTTCTCCAAGTTCCCTCCCCTCTGCCTATTTTTTTTTTTTTAAACAAATCACCTAGATTTTAAGATCTCCAGAATCCCATTAAAGGGCTTTTACTCCTTCATGAATTGGAGGCGTTTGATGAAAAGGGGTAAGGGGAGAGAAGTGTGTCTGCCTGTGGGAGGGGGAGAGGAGGGGGAAGAGGGGGAGATAATGGGGTATGGGAGCCCTTAATTTCTCCTGTCTCCCCTGCCGGTAATAGGGCTGGATGTAAACACTGCTCTGGTGAATGTTGGAGAGTGATTACAGGATAGCTGGGGAAGGAGGAAGCATTTTGAAACCACAAGTAGGAAAGCAGCTCTTTGATGGAGGGTTAGTAATTTCTTTTTAGTCTGTGCCCTCCTCCCTCGCGCTGCAGCCCCCCTTTCCCTCCACCCTCCACCTTCTGTAAACACAGCAGCAGAAATTAGATGTGGGCCAATCTGTTAAACGTTTGAAGGCAAAGTGGGCTCAGCAGTCACTCTCCTTCTGTAGGATGCAAAAGAAGAGGCTAATAATGCTGTAATGGGCCTTTCTGGTCTTGGCCATGGAGCCAGCCGGCCTGGGTGGTGCGCAAGGAGCCGGAGAGGAGCGAAGACACAAACTGCCGTGATGGAGAAACATCATGGAGCAGGACAAAAGTTCAGAAAACGAAGGCTGAGTGTTCTCAGCAGGCATCGCGGTGCTGACGGCTGAGCAAAGAGCAGCTCCAGGGTGTCTACCTACATGGAAGGTCCAGAGATGACCTTACCAGAGCAGACCTGAGGTTCACCCAAGCCAGTAGCTGCTTAAGGGGAACATTATCATACCTTAACGCCCTGATGGGTTCTGGAGCCTGATGTTCGAGTTCTGGCCTTGGTAAATCACCTATTTTGCTCTGCTTTGGTTTCCCTCATGAGAAACAGGGAAGCAATTAATCCTCTGGAAAAAGCTTGCAGCCAGTGGCTGGGAAGAACTGGGCACTACTGATCAGGCTCTGCATGGACATGCTGTTCTAGAATAAATCACATATAGGGGAAATCCCTCAGCATAAACAAGTTAGCCACCTGTCCTCACACAGAAGGTATCAGTGTTCCCAAATACTGGACATGTTTTTGCAGTTCCCAACTATACTCACAGGGAAGGGCAGAGAGAAAAGAACGGGGGACAGCCTGTCTTTTCAAGAGTTTTACAAGATTTGGGGCAAAATTTCCTACCTTAGCCCTGTTTGTCCTGCAAGGGCTGCTCATTGTTGCTCTCTCCTCCAGAGCAGAACTGGCAGGAGCTCTGTGCATCCTAAATTCCGTGTTTGCTTTCTAGTACACATCAGAGAGCAGTTTTTCCTCCCTGAGCCAAGTCCACTTCTGGCAAAGTGTAGCGATTTTTACAAGATCAGGGATGTATTCAGCCTTCAGGTTGTTACTAACCACTCCAGAGACTATAATGGGAGTTAAACACTCCCGTTCTACAAAATTCCATAGGTACTGGGTATCTAACTGTCCTAGCCTCCACTCAAAAGTTTTTCACGGATCTCAGGCCATTCAGCTCTAATCAGTTTTTAACTGAATATACTCTTTAGCTAGAAGGTATCATGATGGTCTTTTAATTAAATGCGCTGCTTAATACGCCCACCCCCCAACACATAATACTTTTTGCCCCAGGCTCATAATGTTTTCTTGCACAACAGCACCACCACGAAAGCCTCCATTTAAACAACTGTAAATGATGATGAGTACACATCCTGTACTAAATACACATGGTTTACAAGCTGGAACAAATACACCAGACAGCTCTGTTGCATGTACAGAGCAATATCTATAAAAAGGTCATTATATTGCTATTGTTTATTCATGTAAGTTTGCTTAACCAATATATATATATATATACATATAAGGCAGTCCAAATGCTATTTATAGGCAGGCCCTGAACAGTACTTTGTTAGGTCTCCTTCAATGCAAGAACTTGTGCATTAGCTATAGGAACTGACCAAAACTGGTAACATGAAAACTGAAAGAAAACGTCCTACAGATGAGGTGGAGCAACCCCAGTTCTCCCAGACACCTACCCACTGTTCATCCTTCATGCTTTTTCTCTCTTCAGCACTGTTCTTAGGCTCCTTGGTCCATACAGCTGGGACAGTCAAGATTCCAGGCTATAATTAGAGACTTCCAACTACAGTGCAGCTAAACCTCTCTTTTGTGATCATCACAGCTACAGAGTTCATTGCTGCCTTTGGGTATCCACCATCCCATGAATAAATTAGCTACCAACAAATCCCCCCAAAACCCCTCAAATAACCTCTGAGACTTTATTTCAATTTTTATCCGTACAAAGGTCTCTTGTGTTTTGTAGGCTCAGCAATGATGCGAGACTAAGCGATGAAGAAGCATAGTTTTACACTGACAGTTCCCAACCTTCTTTCCTTTCCCTCCTGTCCTTTACCCCCTTCCTCCTCTCCCTAGACCAGATACATCAGTGTCTCTGAATAGGGTAGAAATAAAAAGGACGAGCAGCTAGGAAGCCACATCCCCTGGCCTCGGTCTGCTTATTTCTGGTATTTGAATAAACCCTTGGAAGGTGGGGAGGGCTAAAAAAAAAAGTCTTACATTTAGCTATTCTCTTCTCTCTACAGCCCAAATTGACCATTTTTAAAGGAGCAAACTCCCTCTTTTAGATACAACTGAGGGCAGATGAGCCCATGAGCCAGTAAAAGGGAAAAAAGGTACACAGAGACTTACAGCAGCCTCAGGCAGGACAGGCGACGCTTCCTAGTCATCCCCAGATCTTGTCCATCGCACTCTTGCTCTAAGCATTTCCTCAGTCCACAGCTACCTGGGACCAAGACAAGTCTGTAAATGCCATCTGAATCTTTCCCATCATCAGAACCAGAACCACCTCATCGCTGGGATTCACCATGACAGAATCCTCTTCTGGACAGTGAACCAGATGGGTCAGGGCTCTCCATCACCAGACAATCTACCATCACTCTGACGTCACAAGAAGGGCTGGGACCACTTTCAAGAAGTTCAACCCTCTAAGGGAGGATAGGACCTTCTTTTTCCTACCTCTACCCCTTGGAAATGGGACTTCCACCCTCAGAACCACCAACCCCAAATGCAAGTCCTCCTTGCAGCCTGGGCAGGCAGAGCAAAGGTGGTGTGCTGCAGGGGAGCACCGCTCTAGCAGGCGGCAAATAATGACAGACAGGTAGGCAGAGGCGAACAGCAATGCAAAGCAGACTGCAAAGGGTGATGTACAGCAGGACAAAAATAACTATTGTATGAGAGCTTAATAATTCTGGAGTTGTTTGATACCACGCTCCTTTAAAGCCACAGCATACTATGGCCCTGGCATTTCATTGCTCCCAGCACCAGAGCCCTGTACTGCAGAGAGATGCTCTCCCTCCATGTGAGGTTTCTCCGCAGCAGCACTGCACAGAACGGCCACAGGAGCCAGCAGGAAGTTTGCTGTCTTTGCGATTGCAGGTACCTCACTCTCATTCCCCTCCACCATACCAGTCTGCTTTACCTTCTCCTCTGTCCCAACTTGGCACACGGTCCAATGCTACGTTTGTTAATGAACAATCATGACTTAGCCATAAAACAATAAATGGCGCCATGAGCTCATCAGACATCAACACCACACTGAAGTTCAAGCATGTTATCTCCACCAGAACATTACAGGGAGCGCTTATCACTTGGGGAAAGCGGAGTTCTGGGCTCCCAGGAGGGTTCAAATGTCATCCATGGAAGAGGAGGGCGGGAGGCAGAGTAACTGGAGATGATCAATCTCAAAAAGGCAATAACTGAAAACTTCAGATATGAAGGTGCATTAGTTCCCACAAACGGCTAAGGATTGAACCCAAGCACAGTTATAGCCAGGAGCATACAATCAGCCAAGGTGCTATAAAGGCGTGATGTTATTACTTCCAAGGGATGCCATTAAAACTCTGTTTACAAACCTAATGTGCCAGGGAATGGGTCAAGGAAAGAATTATTAGCAACAAAGCTATTTGATCTCTTTTATGATCCAATGAGTCATATCACTTCATACACTAGAAGGTGAATAATGAAAACCTCAAGCCTGTTGATTTATACATGTGTCCAGAATCTTGTGTTCTTTAACCTCAGATGCCCTCTTAAGTGTGATTCATCCTAAATCAAATGGGAATCGGGTGCTATCATCCACACTCTCTCCTCCCACTCACTAATTGAAATGGTGATTGATGTCCTGGTAGAATAAAATACCAGTGCCCAGTGACGGATGGCCAGGGCAGAGGATGGGGTCAAGATACAGGACTTGCAGATATAACTCTATCCTCCTCCCCACATGGGATGGTCCCAGTTTCACCTAATGCTCCCTCTGGAATGCTAGAGACAGAGTCACTGAATAATTTAGGCTGGAAGGGACCTCTGGAGGTCATCTGTCCATCTGGACATACTGTAGTGGGGCAGATCTGAGTGGATGTAAGATCCTTTCTTTTCATGATATACTCATTACTACAGCTTCACCAAAGGCATGTAACCCACAATCCAAACTGGTCCAGAAATGGTATCAGAAAACTGTTGAGTCCAAATGTGTCAAATACCAAGATGTTCCTTAAAGGCATGCTGGCCTCAATAAAATCCTGCCATAAACCACGTGGGTTTCCAATGGAAAACTGCTGCACCATCAGCCAGCTCGTTCTTCCAATTTCTTAGCAGTCTGCTGCTGAGCAAGCCCAGTTTTTAGGTTCCCACATCCCAGCAGGCTTTAGGACTGTAGGAAAGGCAGATCAATCTGCAACCACAGTATCCTGGGTCCACAGGGTAAGTCCAGAGCAGTCATCGCAGAGAACTTCGAAGCCCCAACTCATCCCTAGAGCTTCTTGCCATGATTAAATGTCTGGACTCAAGGCAACTTTGGAGGTGGATACAGAGCTGGGGGAGCATCTGAAGAAGTTCAGGACACAACTTCATTTCAGCAACAATAAAGACAATAATCAGAAAACCGAGGGAAAAGAATTTGTTTTGTAGCGGTTTGTTTTTTTCTTTTAATTTTAAATGTTTGCTACACATTCCAAACTCCAGGTAAAATCTCTCTTCTAGTGCCCAGTAAATGGTGCCGTGCACCACGGGCCACAGTCTCGCTAAACTTCCCAGCTGCTTCTGCTGCTGTACAGAGTTCAGAATTAGTGCTTTGCACACACCATTTACTAGTGCCCAACTAGCCTGTAGGGGTAATTTTCCCAGGAAATAAACTACTCTGTGAACTTCATGTGTTTGGAATAAGGAAGTCACAGGTATTTCCCCCTGCCCACCCCTCCCTGCCATCCCCCTGGCCACACAAACACTTACAGAGGCGACGTTCCCAAGTTTTGTGAAAGCACTTGGGTCAAACATCTGTTCCTCAGAGGTGAATGTCACACCAAGTGTGAGCACGTTCGGTAAGAAGGCAGCTTTCACTCTGAGTTATGGGAAAAACGTGGAGGGTGTAAGAATCTGTGTAAGCTGTTGAAAAATTAACTCAAAAGCAGCTGAAGGCTACAGAAAGCAGCGAGCTGCTTTCTTTGCATGATCTAACTTTCTACCAATGTCATTATCATAAAGCTAAATATTGCTGAAACATTCAGTTTTGCAGATTTCCTTTTTCTCCACTCATCCCCAAGATACCCAGGACAACTCAAGAAAATACCACTGAAACAATCTGAAGGGAACCGAAGGCCTTACATTTTCCAGCATGTACTTATTTCCATCATATCTGGAGGCATGTCCAACCCTGGAGGTTTTGAAGGGTTTCCAGGACGCGCAGCACAATGTGCTGTGTATCGCTGGGCCTTGATCAACTGCTTTTGCTGCCCAGCAGAGAAATCAATGCAGGTCACTTGTGATTTTTCTGGTCTGTTCCACATTATTGTGTCTGTTCTGTTCACTTTCCACTGTGCTTACAGCTCGACAATAGGTGTGAAGCAAATTCAGAGACACTAGGAATGCTTCATTTTTGCAGACTGGAATTCTTTGCCTGAGAGGCCAACAAAAAATACCCAAACCTGACCCATTGGGTTTGCCTATATCCAGCCCCTAGAGTCCATCCAAGATTGAGACCACGGTCATGTTTTTCTTGTGATGGGTGAATGCAATGAATCCTGACATTGTGAACATGACATTCTGCATTACAATACAGAGTTTTATTGTTATTTTTCCACAGCTGAAGCCAGGAAGAAAGAGAAGCTGGGCTGAAGGAGCAAGGCCACGTTTAAACTTCAGTTTGTTAAGAAAGCTGAGCAACCAACCTGGGATACCTCTTTTGCCTTGCCAGTACTTTTAGTTTCCTTTTTCAAACAGTCATGAATTTTTTCCTTTTGATAAGAAACTTTCACAAATGCAGAGCAGAACCAGAAATGTGGATTAGAGAAACGAGAGCTGTACTAAACATCACTTTTGAAGAAGGTGCTAACACTGTGGGATTAAATAACCTGAGTTCACCAACACATGATGCTCCACCTTCTGCACTAGACCCAGTTTTTCAGGATTAGAACAAATGTGATCTTTTAACTTTTAAAGTTTTGACCAGGATTCAAAGCACACATCTCCTTGGGCTTGTCCCTGCAATGTTCCACCAAATGCTGAAGTCAGTACATTCCAATTCACATTTCAAATAAATTAATCTACACTTTAGATGCCAAGTTTGAAGATGGGCTGATCTGCGTAAGCATATTCCCTACTCACGACACCATTTCACCAAGCTGGTCAAGTGCTGCCCATGAACTTCATAGCTGCAGCTGCTGCAGCAAGAAATGTTATCTTCAGCAGGAGTGGAGGAAACATTGAATATGGGATCTCAAGGAGTTTTCAATGAAGATTTACTCACAGATCACTACCAGAGAGGAATCCTACATCACAATTTAGATCAGACTTAGACAGCTGTTGGGAACAGCCAATCTTGTTCTGCTGCTTATACAGAAAACTTTTCCCTAGTATCTTGAAAATGAGGCCTATTAGTACTTGTCCATCCTCAGACCTGGAAAATTATCTTTATAATACCCTTTACAAGCCAGAAAGCCCTCGTAATGCAGAGTGCAACCCAGGAATTTCCATGTTCAGTTAGACCCAAGAGCCATGTAGTTCCAGTTAAGAGTATTGGACACCAGCCTGCTATCTTCATTCTGTTTGGCAGGACCACACATGAGCAGGATTTAAATATTTATTTTCATTTCTTTGCCATCTAATGTCAAACGTAACAGCCACATGTAGTAGTTAACAACTGTGCTGTAAGATATGAGCAAAACCACTGAAAACTGGGGCTTAGATTTAACCTGCATACACCACCATTGATCACTGTGAGTCACAAATTACATCATTTCAGCAGTGGAGCTTACTGCCAGCAGAAGGATTAGCAACATCAATGGTAATGAGCCACTTCATTTTCAAACAACATTTAGAAATCTACAGTGCCTGGAATCGCAATGATTAAATGGATAACAGAGTTAAATACACCCGGATACGGATCACTTCTAATTTTCCACTTGTATCCAGTAACCCATCCTAAACTATCCAAAGTCCTTTGGTCTTCATTTCTTTCACACCAGAATATTCAAACAAAAAAAGATGATCCGTCATTGAAGTTACAGTAGTGGAAAACCAGTAAGAGATAAGAAGCTGGCCACAAATTCCCAGACTTAGATGTTCTGTTTCCTATTCTGGCTGTGTCGGGAAGAATTAAGAGAAATGCCAATGAAGTGACACAAAAGTGAAAAATTAAACCAGACCTACAAAACATGAATCCTATGACTTTTTCTGATTTAGAGAGTCTATACTTATGTATCCAGTCTTACAAAATTCATTATTCTCTATTCCCATGAGTAAAGACTGGTCACATACCTAGGGACCAAGACCTCGGATGGAGAGCACAGCTGGTTTAAAAGAGTTGAAACAGAGTCATTATCTTAAAAGAGCAGAGATCTAAAGGGAAGTACTGATTTTGATGACTTTTTTTCATGGAAATGTCAGAATGTTTGTTACATTTCTGCATTATTTACCACAGTAAGAAAGTTCAAGTGACTAATCCCCCTGACAAAGTCTTCTGCTAGTATTAAATCCATATTTTAAGTGGGTCTGCAGGACACGGTAAGTTTGGCATTTTATTCCAACTGGGAACAATCCCTTCGTCCCTCTCAAAGAAGAGAATTTCTGAGGGAGCAGAAATTCTCTTTGGTACCTTCTGCACTACATATGGCTACAAGGAGGTCCTTTACATGCGTTTCTAACGTTTCCTTTGCAGTTTGAGCCACTTAAGCAATTACGATGCTATTGTCTCTTTTTCTTTCCTTTTTCAATCCCCCGTCAAATCTGCAAATGCAGCAATGCCTCCGAACGGCAGCAATTCCGCTGTCATACCCTTCCCTTCTTCAGCTTCACTTACACTAACATTTAAAGTTTAGTTACACCAAGTTTATTACCGACATAGTAGTTTGGGTCAGTTTTAATCCAATCCACCTACCATAAGCCATGACCTCCCCAAACCAGGCCAATCCACCTGGAAAAATTAATGCTTCTCTCTTTCTTTCCACATTAAAGTAATGACATAAAATAATCAGATGCTGGAATGTGTCTTGGCATGAACAACAAACACAGGCAGCTGGCTTTATTAGCTGTTTCCCTGGAAGAAAGCTCCAAAGGCCCTACACATATTTACTAATGTGCACTGTGAATGACCTCAGATCTTCCAGGCCAGGCCAGGGCAAAAGCTCCTTTAAACATCTTTATAACTCGCTTTATGCTTTGCTTCGTTCCTAGGAGGGAAGGATGGAAAAACATTCCCACTGCCTGGGAAACTTGTGGAAAGGGAGATGATGTATTGCAAATGGGGACTTGGCATAGCGATGTCTCCCAAACCGCCTGCCACGGCGCGTGGGTTTTTTTCTCAGCTGGTAGCATTTAACGGGCATGCTATTTCAGGGACAGAACCGCTCGGGATCTGGGCAAATGTCTCTGTGGAACTTGAGGGGTTCCTGGTTCCTTCTTGATCTTGGAACTGGCAGCTTTTCAGGGGAAAGTACCAATATAGCCTGCTCTGGGGAGAACAGGTACACCTTTGGGGAAGAGCATTCAGCAGAAATTCGGAAAGGGTACCTTGGTGTTTGGACAGCAGAATGCCTTTGTCCACATGCCTCTGGCAATAGCTTGGTGGGCTGGCTCAGCAGACCCTGCCTGCAAGGCAGAAGGGATCGTGCACGTGAAATTAACTGGAATTACCTAAAGAGCAAGCACGGAAGCAGAGGGGAATTGGAATCGGCAGCTCTTGTGGGACCTATCACCAGCTCTGCTTCCCTTGCATCATGAAGCAGCGTGTCGAGAAGCTAACAGGGATCTACACCATCAGAGTCAGGAGCAAGATCTGGTTTGTTTCTGTCCTGTGGCAGGAAAATCCCAAATGGGGGCAATTTGCTTCAACCAGCCACACGCACAGCATCTGACCAAGAGGAACGCTACTGTAAATAGGACAAGATCGCAGGAGGGAGGGATGCAGAAGCATAGAAGGAGGAGAGAAAGATAGTAAATTTGAATATGGTTCACGCAAGAGGGAAGAAAAAGCTGATCCAAAGGTAAAGAGAGGAGCTGGATCACGGCAGACAGAGAGTAGAGCAACACATAGACCGAGGCAGAGATGGAAGAAAGAGGTGTAAAGCAGAGCTGGCTTTTCTTTGAGGAGCTGGGGTCAGCTGAACTCTGTGTTCATCTAAATCAGTAACACTCCCCAGGGAGGGCAGGCACCAGCCAGTGCTGAAGACCTGCAAAAGCAACCTTGTTCAGGAGGGACACCTGGAACGGGACCTGCTCCTACGACAGCCATCAGAAGCCACTGGAAATGGTAGTGTGCTCTGCTATGGGGAATCTGAGCAGGAGCTATGGCCCAGGGAGGGCTTTAACTGTACCAGACAAGAAGCTGTACTGCTTCTCAAGCCGTTCAGGCAGGTTTCTGTCATTTGGGCCCCACTCTCTGGCTGACCTGGGATTATTCCTCTGTCAAGACTGGACATCAGTGTCACTTCCTCGGTCCTCTAGGCAAGGTGTCTGCTGCAGACAGCTATCGGCTATCCGGAGATGTTTCCAAGCCTACCATGTTCCGTACCACTAGATCTCAAAAACACTTTCCAAAAGCAGCCAAACATTCCTGTTTACACTACACACTGGCAAGGCTCTGCTCTGGTTTCTTCAAGTTCACCCCACAGACCTAAATTCAAGTCCCAACCCAGTGCTCTGACCGAAAGGGAACATCACCCCTGTCTTGCATGAGACAGTCTTGTTTTTGTTGAAGCACATGCTGGACCATGGATGGCAACTCCGGGGTCATGGAATAAGGGATCACTTAACAAAGCAATTCACTGAAAAATGAAGCCCCATGAGGGCTTCTGACATTTCAGACATGTGCATAAAACCTTGAAAGCAAAACACTGTACAGCCTGAACCTTGAAAGCTTTTCCCAAAGAAATACGGCTGCCAGGGCCTGATGGACAGAGCTCCTTACAAAAGTCTTCTAACCCAATAACTCCATTCATGCAACGGCATGGCTCCCCATGATGTCAGTACAAATATGAGTAATGACAAGTCTCACAGTCTCTGGGGGGAGGTTTAGAAGTCTCCTCTTTGAAGACTCCTCATAAATGAAGCCTCAAAGTTCCATTTTCTCCCCAATTCTTAGTCTGCCACATACACAATATTTCAAAAAAAATCCAGCACTTGCATAAATAAAAATATAAATGGCATCCTGTGTTCTCTCCCACACCCCATTCTTCCTCCCTCCTCTTTCCTCATTGTTTGTTCAACAGGATGTTGGCTTCGCTGCGAGGTACACCAAGCCATCTGTCAAAAACATGGAAACAGTTAACAAGACGCGCGCACACACAGAGGCTGGAACGACATGTTACGGAGCCTATTTAAGGTCAGAATCATAGGCTGGGCTTTCGGGGAGCAATCCAAGCCCCAAAGCTGCGTCTGCTTAAACCAAGTTATAGCTTTTCCCTTTTTACAAAGGGAATGGCACTTTGCTGAAGTGGTAGCTCATCTGGGATACACCAGAGCTGACAGGACAGCATTGTGGGAAAAGCAGAACCTTGCCAGGAAGATCTGGCACATGTAGGAGCAACTGGAGTAGTGTGGGCTATTGGAACTCAGAAATAGCGTCCTTCTTGTACATACATGAAGGTACAAGGGCACAGGAGTGTCATAGGAAGGTTTTTGGAAGTGGTTCTACCGGAAATAAAGGATAAGAACAAGTTATTAGAGGTTTTTAAACTTCAGTGACCTTTTTAAAACCTACTCCCTGCAGGCAGGCCAGCTCTTCACACAGCATTGCTCTAGGCCAGTTGTTGGCTGCTGCCTGTGAATGTCAGGGACTCCTAACAAATCCTGACCTGCTCTCAAGACGGGGAAGACGGAGCTGGCCGATTTTGAAACGAGTGGTTTGAAGCCACATCTTGATTTGCTAGACCCTCCCAAGGAGGGTGGGGGGAAGGGAAAAATAGCTGATCCAGAACTGCAATCACACATCAGGTTGATTTGCTTGGCAGAACTTTCAGCAACTTAGTGCATCTCAGTGCCAGGCTGAAATATCCTATCTAGAAAGGGACCAGCAGGTCACTCTGCAGTTTTTTAGTCCTTGACCCTGCTGAGGCCATCCAACAGAGCTGCCAAGTACCAACCGTTGCAGAAGCATTTGTTCTTCTGACTTTAGAGAAAAAAAGTGACCCCCCCACTTGTTCAGTGGTGGGAGAGAAGAGCCAGATGGCTGGACCTGAGCAACGCATGTGACACTGGAGGTGGAGATCTAGAGGTGAAAGGTTCCATAAACCGATTACCAGGAAAGCACACAACTGGAAACAAATGGTAATAAAAATTGCAACATTCAGAGATCAAACGCCTTAAATCATCACATTTCTTTAATTTAAAAATGTGGGATAAAAGAAACTACAACGGCTCTGCAGTACATTTAAGCCAACCCAGTGTTTTCCAGGCGTGTCCCTAATTTATTTCACAGCACAGGTCTAAGAAAGCAGTTATAAATTATCACTAAGCACAGATGGAAGACTTGTTTTTTATAAAAGCACACCTAAAGAGTTGTTCTCTCTTTCAAAAATGACATCAACAAAAACCTTGTAGCATTAGAAGATGTACTTCATCCCAGAGCTTAAGTTGAAGGTATTCAAGTCAGAATATTTCCGTTTTCTTTCAGCAGATTTCTATTGGCTTCAAACCCAGACATCCCCAAGAACCACAGTAACCCCTTATTCAAAGGGTCTTGTAAGGAGCTGGCCAAGAGACAGCAAAGATAACTAGACCTAGAGGTGCTCTCCAGGTCAGGTTTTTGCCTTTATTACACTCAAAAAAGTGATAAAGGAAGAAGTTAGGCCTTTATGTTTCATGCAGCTTCCAAAAACCTTTTGGAGGTTTTACTAAGTCATGGAAATGTCAGTTCCTGGGCACGTCAGAGCCCCCTCTAGCCCAAGCTCCCTGGTTTTGGGGGCTTTGCAGAGATGCCCATACTCTGTTCATACCCTCAGCACACAACGATCACAAACAAAACCAAGGCAATGCTCTAAACGCAAGCACTAAATAGAATTAGTTGCAACAAAGTTTAACAAACAAAAATACAACTGAAATGCACAACAGCATGTGGGGACTCAGGGCTAATCAGAACCAGCTCCCCTGTACTTCCAGCTCCCACTCAGTTTTCAACCACTGGAAATGAAAACCTTTCCATTTGTAAGAAGCTACAATATCCTGACAACAATTTGACTAAAGTCAAAGAGTTTGCTTTGGTTGATTATTTCCCCCAAGGAATACTAGACTGCTCTTGACTGGTTTACAGAGCACTTCTGTATTTGGAGGAAGAAAAAGGCCCAAGTAAAATTAGGTCCTAACAGCATCTCTGCTACCTGGCGAGGACGTAGGCTTGAGCACTACCTGGTCCAAGCTCCACAGACTCATGTTTCTACATGTGGATTGACACCTAAAGCCCAACGCAAGCTCCTGCAGAACCTTCCTGCCCTTGCAGCAAGAGTCTTGCGAGCCCTTTTAGGATCCTAGAAAGATTTGATAATACTGTAAAGACAGATTTACCCAGAAATTGAGAAGCCAGATATCCAGAAACCATATCCAGAAACGTACACATCTGGGTTGCTGTTGAGGAACAGCATGGCCCATTTCTCTTCCCTGGTGTTTCCCAATGAGCACACCAAGCTTAGCCTAGACATGGCCTTACATCAGCACAAGTCAACATGAAACAAGGTCAGACTCCAACCAGTGCTCAGGTCTGCGCTTAGAATACCTTTGCAGATGTAGCTCGTATCTTGCTAATCACCCAAACCTACATCTGAGTGTTGTCTCCTCCCCTCTTACCCAGTAACAGCATTAACAGAACAGGGAAGGTCACCGTTAGTTTCAATATGATTGGAATGAAGGAGGCTTCGCGTAACTGCACCCAAAACAGCTCAGTTCTGGTAGCTGCCTGGCCTTATCTCTCCTACTGGCCTTTGTTTGCAGATGGAGAAGATACTTGAAGACTTCCAACATGAGGTTTGCCAAATCAGTAAATTATGGTCTTATTCATGTATCCTTCCAGGCCCTTCCACATGCCCCTGGAGGATGGCAGAAGTTGCAGGACCCTCATTTGTCATTTTTGTCATTTGTTTTTTTCCTCCAATGACTCCCCTGCCTCTATCTAATCAGGGGGACGTTTCCTGTCTTTGTTCTCAACCATTCATCCTGCGGGAATGATTATTATCATCAAACAGCATTAAAATAGAAAGCCTGGAGCCAGCACCCAATTAGCATGGAGTTAGGGAGTCCTGGAAAGGAGCAACGGAAGAGACCACAGACAGTGCAACAGCAAAAACGGGCATCGACTTATGTGCCATTCAACCACAGAATTGTCCCACCTTCAAAAATAAACCTGGGTTTCAAAAACCCAGCATGGGCCAAGCTTGAAATGAAGAAAAGTCACGTACACTTGGTATGTCACCAGTAGGCTTAGAGAACAACGCCAGTTCATCCACCAATTTAAACCTTACATGGACTGGGAGACAACTGCTCCAGATCTCACAACAGGAGAAATTATTCAGATTTCCTTTGTGCATCAAATCTTTGCTGCCAGGAAGAAATCGCAGTTCTCTCCCGAAGGAGCAGCAAGATAACAGAGAGGTCCTCAGAGTGTACAGATTATTTTAAGCCTTAGATCCATATTAGAAAAAACCCCTATTTCTGCCTGTTGCCTGCTCAAATTCCCCATATATATCCCGTCCTTGTTAGAGCTGACGAAGTCTGCACTTGTACTTACTTCACAAATATGAGTGACGGACCAGTGTTAAACTGGAAGACTCTTCCAGGTTGTAGGGAATTGTGGATAAGATACGACCAAAAATTTGGCTGACCAGTCATTTTTTCCTCCAGAAGCATCCCTTTCAGATAATTTTTTCCTTCTTAAGAGAATAATCCCCCCAACATTTATGATTTTGCTTTTTATTCTTTTGTAGAAAGACCTATCAGCTTACCGAAAAACCTCTCTTTGCCTTGGATTTCAATTGGAAATCAGATTCAGTAAATTAAAGAAGTTTGTAAAGTCTTTTTTAATTTTTTAGCATTGAAAATATTAATTATTTGAGGTGAAAAATAAATCTTTTTAAACCAGGCCAGTCTTTTAACCCTTGAGAAATTAAGAATTTTTCCAGTCTTTCAGCAAACAATTTTCATTGAAGTCAGCTAGGACAGTGCAAGAGCTCCTGCCTCCCCATGGCCAGGTTACTCCATCACCCTGCAGGCACAACGCTGAAGCAGAGCTGCCGGGACACACTGTCCCACTGTCCCGCTTTGCATTAGCACAACCTGTCCCTCAGCACACGGAGACACGCTCCAGGTCACGTACACAGGGACAGGCATGAGGCTGGGCCATCCCTCCTCTTCCTCTGAATTATCTCTGGTTTCAACTTGCCTGCTCAGTTTCTTCACCTGTTAAATAGGGAAGATATTTCATTGTATGCTATAAAATAAGTGAATTTCTTACAAGGATGGCTGTGGTGTCCCAGAAGGCGGCTACAGGTATTACTTGGGTGGAAAGAGCAGGAGCAGCAGCATGCAGCTGGACAGTGACAGCCTGAGCTGGAATCTTGCTCAGACTTTCTGCATGGCTTTGGGTAGAAAATGAATTTCTTCCTCAGACATCCTGTCTGTAAGCCAAAGATCACTATGTATCAAAGACTTTTGAGGGGATGCTGCTGGTTGAGAGCCCTGAAAGCATGAAGCACTGAGTCGGCTTAGCTGACCCAAGGATTTGTCTCCCCGCATAAAATTGCGGTCATTTACTGCAGAGATCCCAGGACCTGTGGATCACAATGGAAACTTCAAAATAACCTCAGCAAAGGCTGAAGCTGAAGAAAAGCTTCTCCTAGAATCCCATATGACAAGGCCAGTGCAATTTGCAAAACCCTCTGTGTCACTGGCTCTTGGCCCTCAAGTCCCACATTATCATTTCAGCTCATTTTAGGAGGTAAATTCCACGTGTTGACCTCTAAGTAGCAGGGAAATCCAGACCCAGTTGTTGGGCCTGTCACTTTGCTGCTGGCTGGAAAAGAACCGAGTCAGGTTTAAAAATACAAATATGTTCATAATTTGAAAGTTTGCTCTTGTGATTACGTTCAGCTTATTTCTTTTCTTTTTCCAATTGTTTTTTCCACTTTCTAATTGGAGGATAATAAGAAGTGCTTGCATGCTTAAAAAGTACAAGCCTGCAAAACTGAATTTTTTTTTTCTTACTCATCTTTATACACCCTGGCGCCAAAGCCTGCCCTGGTGTAAATCATGTACTTGTTGGGAACTTTGCTCATTTATATCCAATGCGAATCCGGTCTCCAGTGTCTCCAGATAATGATCTTGTTGTGTTTAATACTGTATAAACACATAGGATGATGCGTTCCCTGTCTTTAAAAAGTTTGTTTAACTTTTTACGTCTCATCTTCAGTCAGAATAGCAAACAACGGGAGGGAAGGGTGGAGAAAGAGCGAGATACTAGCAATGAGATCATGCAGTGCAGAGTCTGGTAAACTCGAGGGTGAGAAGTCTTTCAAACACAAGTCTATCTCTGCAAAATCAATAGGAGGAAAAAAAAGAGGCTAAATTTAACCCTTATTCTATTTAAAACCCATATGCAGCATCTCACATAATTGCATTATATAAACACAATTGTGTTGTATTTACAGTTCAAAACAAAACACAAACCCCTCGACCGCAAGGCTGAACGTCCCACCCTGCTGCAGCATTTGCGTGCTGAAAAAGCCATGAAGAGGGAACAGTCCTGAAGCCCAGCGCTGTGCCAGACCCTATCTGGGGCTGTGCTGGCCGCCCACCTTGGCCACAAAGCAAATCCAAGCTCCAGGAGCAAATGGCTCCCAGTTTGCTCCCAGTCCTCCTGGGATGACCACTGTGCTGCAGGTGCAGTAAGCCCTGGGCACCTGACACAAACTGCTTTGGTGGTGCCAAAAAAGCCACCCACCAGCAAAGGGGCATGGGGAGAGCCCAAAATGTAAGTAAGGCACCTGCCTGCAGCCCAGCCACGGGATAGGGCCCTTAACAAGCCACTCAGCAGAATTTCCAGTCCTTCTGCAAACAGCACTGGAGGTTTCAACAGAAAAAACACCAACCACTCACCCCCAATGAAATGCTTAGCTGCCCACTGAAACATCTGCTTGCCAGAGACATCCAGCCCCGCGTGTGTCACCGCTGTCTGAGTCACACAGGAGGCCCATACCAGTTTCTCTGCATGGGTTACACAGAATTACAGCGTACAATAGGGTGGGAACATCCAGCACCCAACAGATTGTAGATGCAGAACTACAGCCATCGCTCCAGTTCCCACAGTGCCCTTTGTATTTGGTGGCAGGGCTCAAGGTCACCAGGCAGGAGCTTCCCAAGGTGGCTGAAACATTGATTCATCAGTTGTGCAACACGTGACGCCGTCTGCGGCTGTATCAAAATAAACCTTGACCAATGTGACACAGCAGCCTTGGCACGGAGATGCCGCTATAAACGATTGCCCCGTGGGCCACAGAAACACTACCCAAGTGAAGGAGGATCTCTTTGGGAGAGGTATACCAGGAAACCCACAAAGCCCTATTTCTCCATGCCACTGTCCTGGTTTCCCTACTCCAATTAACTCACAAATCAGGTTGGATTTATAGAGGACTTTCATATTCAGGCTCTTGCACAGGACAGAGAAGTCCCTCTCTCTGGATCACTGGCACACGGACAATGAGCTCCTTGTCCTCACTCCTGCTTCTACCAAGCTCTGCTGTGGCTTGATCCACATTGGGGTTTCTTTTTTTTTTTAAAATTAAATACTTAAAGACAACCTTAACTTTGCAAACACTATTCAGTGCAAGCAGCATTTTGGCTCCTCAGTTGCTCTAAAAAAAAAAAATAATAATCAGGCTTTTGTTTTCTTTCTTGGGGGTCTGACACTGTTTAATCCCAGTCCTCTCATTTTTTTGCAGTAGATGGGGCCCAAAAGCACAACAGTTGTGTTTATTTCTTTTCAGTTTGCCTTTGCAGTTTCTACTTGAACGAGGCATTCTGCAGCTGATGGTTAGCTCTGCTCCAGCTGTTTCTAGGCAAAAGAAGTGGCTAATGGGATCAGAGACCCGACCTTGGCACTCCAGGCATGTAAGCATTTAATTCTGCCACCCGATTTATAACCTACCAGACACTCCTGTGGTGATACCACTTTGCAGCAGCTTCGCAGCCACCAGCATAGAGGTGATAGAAGCTGCATTTTAAAAAGACATCAGCTCTTCAGGGAAAAGCAGGAATCCAATTATAAAGAAAATTAATTTCTTTTTTGCCATCATTATCCTCAATCTGAAAGAAATCTCAGACAGAATGACTAATCAGGCTCCAGCCAACACAACCTCAGCTGTTGGCAGCAGGGAGGCAGCCTGGGAGGGGTGCAAGCAAAGCAAAATGGTCATGGATCCCCCATGCCAAGCAGGGGACCCTGTGCAAACCACTCGAGAAAAGGGGGGAGTGCCAAGTCCCCCTAGAACACAGCAAAGAAGAATAAAAGCTGCTCCCTGCCGGTGGAAAAATTGAAGGAAAGTGCTCCGCGGACTACACCACCTTTGAAATACATCCTCCGAGGGGTCCTGCAACATCAGCTGGTGGAAGATGGTGCGAACTCCAGCTAGAAACGCCAGCAAGAGCAGCCAGGCTGAGAGCAAGGAGGCCAGCCAGCCACCAGGGTCTGCGGGTGTTTACACATGCACACGCTAAGGCAGTGAGAGCTTCCCGAAACGCTGCTCCCTCCTTGACTTTAGGCTCTGGCTAAATAATGCTGCATTGTTTTGTATCAGGTTCTGCTCCCGCAGCCCCGCTGTGGCTGAAGAACAAAGGGGGCTTCATGCAGGACAAAAGGGGACTGTTCTACCTAATGAGGACCAGTTGAGAGGTATGGAGACAGCACCCTCTCACCATCGGATCGAGGGCAGCGAACAAGCCCTATCCTCTGGCTAATGAAGAGCAGTTGAGAGGTGCGAGCGGGAGACAAACAGGAACGTCTCTTAGCAAAGAGGGGGCTGGTCTCGGGAGACGCCCGCGCTGCCGCTTAGCGAGGGACAGCCTGGGAGAAGGGAACATGTTTAGGTTCATCTGTCACCGTGATGGCTCCTGACCCGCCAACCTCCCAAGCCTTGCTCTCTGACCTCCGAATGTGACCTCTCCAAAGAGGCGCTGGTGCTCAGCCAGAAGTCCTCTATTGACTACCTGTCAGAGGGCACCTGCTTAAGGAACCCCATAGAAATTAAAGTCACAAAATGAGTCACGAGGGACAGTTTGAGCAGGGAAGCCAGCATTAGTCCCTGGCTGGTAAACCAATCTCCCTAATTATCTGTCAGAAGAATCTCTCTTCTTTCTATTTTCTTTTCTTTCCCCTTCCCCCCCTGCTCCTGCCCCCTTCCCAGTCCTCTCTTCTCTTTGACTCATTATCTTAATTTCACATTAACCAAAGGGATTAAAAGCACCTTGGGAGGGGAAGGGAGGGAGGGAGAGGTGGAGGCTGAAAAAAGAAAGAGACTTCAAGGCTTCCATGTTGGGTGTTTGCAGGAGCTCAGGCAAGCAGACCAGCAACGCCGTGAGCCACAGAGCTGCCACACTGGGTCATGTTTTCACGTAGCCCCCGTTGCCGCAGTCCAATCTAGTATAAAAGAAAACAAACCCTCGGCATAGCAGTGTAAACCAAGCCCTGTCCGAGGGAGGATGTATGGCTGTTCTTCATTTCCCCACCCTCCTCCCCTGCAGTGTAATTTTATACAGCTGCACTGGAGTGTCTTTGCTGTTTGCTGGTGTTTCTTGTCTTGGGCACATTGCAAAAGGCTGTCGTGGCGCCCGGGGTCCGGCTGCGCTCGAGGAGCTCGCTCCGCTCCCGGCTGAGCCGGGCTGGGCAGCGCTTTGTCATGCCAGGGCACTGTACCGAGCGGCCCCGGCCCCTCTGCGGTCCAGCCTGCAGCCCTGCGGCTGAAGGTGACTCCTAAGAGTTCATTAAAGGAAGATTTGTGATCCACAACTGTTTATGAAGTTTGTTTTTCTTAGATAATGCTAAGGCACAGGAATGGCATGATTCACCAGGTCTGGATCCCTCCTTCTTTTTGCAACCTTAAGGCTGCTTGCAGCCTGATCTGTGCAGCAAGGGACCGGCCAATCTTCCCTTGCTCTGACAGGACGTAGCTGGGAGCACTGCTGTTCCCTGTCCTACAGCTGGGCTGCAGGTGGTGGAGAGCAAGCCAAAAGGTGGGTTTATTTTCTTTAATTGCCTTCCACACTTTTTGGTCCATTGATACGCAGGAAAGTGCATCAGCCAGACACAAACAGCGAACTGCTTCCCCACTTTTACAAGGTCTAAACTGTGTGTGTGGTTCCCCCAAAACTCTCGATCCAGCACTCTCGATCTCAATTACATCTGAAGTTCATCAAGCACCATGTTACCAAGATACTGTTGAAACCAATGATAACACTCCTGCTTTTTCAAACATTTTTTTCCTTGTGTTTTCAAATAGAAGAAAATGAGGTTAACGGTACTCACTCACCCACCCACCAAGGAAGTGGAACTGAAGCCGGCACATCAGTTTCAGAAAACTCCAGCAAACCTACCTACAATTTGAGTGGAGATCTGAGCAATGCTCTCCTACAGATAAACAGCATCACCATCAGACCAAAGATCCCTTCCCAGAAAGTGCGACTGCCTCTCCCATGGCTGCATCTCCCAACAGCCCATGGCACTCAGCACCAGGCAGAATGCCCTGATGCATTCAAAAGCTAATTCTCTGGAAAGACAATTATTATGTCCTGAAATATGCAATTACAACAACAGTGAACAAATGGAAGAAAAAAAGAAAACACCCTGACAAAAGTCCCGACCTGGGATGGAATCTGTTCCCAGCTCCAGCGGTCGCTCTGAGAAGCGAGGCCAGGTGGGCCTGACCGCCTTTCCCCAGAGGATCACATCTGAGGGTTTACAACGAAGCCAGCTAGCAGGGAATTTTCACATGGGTCTAGGTTTCATCATGAAAAATTTTGCCCTGTTACTACTCCCAACCCCTCCAAAGGCCAGGACTGCATTTCAATTTTGTTCACAAATCTGGCTGTAACCCATTACTCTGTTAAAAGGCCAAAGATTTAATAGTATATAACTCCACAGTTAGTCCCACTGGATTCCACAGGATTACTTTTGCAGCCAAGTACTAGCATTAAGTGTGAATAAAGACATCAAACTACAGCCTTAAGTGTTGATGATTCATCGGCAGAATTCCTAGAAGAGAGGGAATCCACACAACAGGCTCATAGCTGTGAAGTGACCTAACTAATACGTTGTTACGCAGATAGCAAAGCCACATCCATCAGGAGAAATGGGAAAAATATATTGCCTAGTGGGGAAGTCACTGAAAGCGAGAATGTTTCTTGCCCTGTTTCTGTGCAAGATCGTTATGAGCTGCCAAAGACTCCCTTATTCCTTTGCACGGCTGCTCACAGCGGGAGCCCCAGCACAGCCCAGGAGAGGTGACACTTGCTGCCCTTTCCTGCCCAAGCGATGGGGGAAAGGAGGAGCTCAGCAAAGTGCTGGTTGCTCCTCTCATTTACCTGCAAGCAGAGCTGAGCTCATGCCCAGCAAGCAAGCTCATGCCAGCACAGCTGGTTTAAGCAGGTGAAATGTATCTCTCTTTCCCTGCCCCATAACATCACTAGCAAGCAAATAAATGCTGGACTAAAGCACAGCTCCCCGAGCCAATGCTCCTCTTGTACTCAGGATCAGGTATCTCCAGTCATACCAGTTAACTCTTAATGAACACATAAGGGTTGGCCTTTGTTTTATTGGGTGACAACATCTTCTCAAGCTCAAATGCTAAGGAAGCTTGATGCAATGGATGACAAAGGACAAAAAAACCCCAAACCCCAGCAGTGGTGAAAAAGACATTTTGCACATATTTCCTCTCCCACATCTTCCAGGAAACTGATAAAACTGGTTTCAGATGGAGTTTTCATTCAAAATGCAACCATATATCTTTGAATTGAGTAAAACCAACGCCCTGGTGCAGGCACTGAGGTGAGGCAGCATGCCCTGCTTAATGGTCCACAGCCATGAGAAAAGACTGTAACTACACCCAGGAAAGAAGCAGCAGAGTTCCTCTTCACCTTCCCCACTGGCACCTACCAGGGGGATAAAGTGTCTCCAAAGAACTGCCTGTGCTTTTACTAGTGGTACATGCTGAGAAGCGAACTCACCCTATGAATTTAGAAATGCAGAAAAGCAATTCAGCCTCAGAAATGGGAAAGTCATCCTCTGGGCTTTAGTTTGGGAACACCACTGTGCATGGAAACCAAAGAGCCATCAACAGGAACTCATCCCACCTTAACATAAGCACCTGTTCTTGCAGCTTGGTCTGCCTTTTCCCCCCATCGAGGACACAGGGGAAAGATCTATCTTTATCCTCCCAGGGAAACTTAATACATTTAAAACAGTATCATTTAAAATAAACCCCTTGAAGTGGAGTGTTAGGATTAAAAAAAAAAAGAAGATCACCAGCATTACCCATGGGACACACTCAAGAGCCCCAAAGCTGGGGGAACAGCGCTCCTCCAAGCCTTGGAAGCACCTTTATTTCAAACACTTCTGTGTGGATTAAAACCCAACCAAACACTTTTGCTGCAGTCAAAGTCAGCTTTCCCTGGGAGCGTGTCAGGGTTTTCAACACCGGCTGCTCTTGGGTGCTGCAGCGGGACACGAAGCAATGTCCCCTATCTGTCACAAGTTCCAGTGTGACAAAATGCACTTAAGATTCCCATTTGGAAAAAAAAAAAAAATCAGTCGAGATTTTGAAGTTTTCTACAAAGTAAAAAGTCCCGGGGTTTTCTATTAAGAAAAAACCACACGTTCTGGCAAAACCAAAGCCCTCCCATGGATGAGGACAACTCAGCCCCACTTTGGTGCTCAATACCACCGACTGTAGAGGCAACCGGCTCCTCCTCCGTGCTCCCTGTCTGTAAGTCACCACACTAGGAAGTCCTACCCTACCTCTGGTCACTTTATGAAGCCATGGTCCCCAAGTCCCTTTTGGAAGAGGTATACAGGCATCATCCATTCCCTTTAAAGGTCTGTTACACCTCGTGCGGGGTCACCAACCTGCTTGCTCACTGCAACACTGAAAAGTTTATTTACTATGATAGAGAAGCCAAGATGAAGTGAAATGCTAGTGCTGAAATGACAAGATCCTAGTCCACTGAAACAAGAGCCTTTTGATGTTATCCAAACAAAACATGAAAGCTAAAGGAAGTCATGCCAACTTCATCCGCTGGAAAATTTAGTTGAAGCTGACAGTCTTAAAAAACATTTTAATTTTAGCCAAAATCTGTTTTTTCTTTTCAGTGTAACCTGTTACCGAGAATAAAGAAAGGCTGGGCCAGTTTTACTGGGAACATGCTAAATGGAGACCACGTACTGTGCTGAATTTTGCCATAGAAATGTGGACACAGCTTGGAGGGCACCTCCAAAAGACGACGGGGTGCCAGGACCTGCGTTCCTCTGCCCATGCCTGAGCTGGCTCCCATCCAAACAGTCCGGGGCAGGCCAGGGCCACCTTTTGTCTCCTTGTACCAGCCTACATGGAGCTATTCTGCTTGCACAACAGTAATGAAATCATTAGGAAATTTTTTATTTTCAACAGTCAGATTGGGAAAATAATTCAAATACATCTGTTGATAGTGACAGTCACACACCTCAGAGCTGATTAGGAAGAGCAATGCTGCACATTTTTAAAACCAAGCATTCGTGTACTTCCTTCCCTTCCAATATTTGGAAATGAGACAATACAATACCAGTAGAAACACCTCTTCCCTGAATGCACAGTAACGATAAACAAACCCCCAAATTCCAAATTAAGAGTAAGGAATCACACTAAGGTGGACAGTTTGACAAACCCAAGTTTCTACTGAAGCACCCACTCAGCCAAACTGTATGTGTTTGGAGAATGTTGGGTCTCAAGTTTAGTACAGACCAAAAGTCAGAAATAGCAAAGTGTCAAGTTTTACATGTAACAAGGAAAACAAGCGTAGTTAATACCACGGGTGAGCAAAGCAGCTGAATTAATGATGCGTCAGCCTACTTACAATGCGAAGCTTCCAGGCTATGCGGGTTGGGTTTCCTGGCCTTAATGTTTCATTTAAACTACTTTTGCAAATGTAACGGGCCAGAACTGTCCCCTGTGCTCAGAGGACATGTGTCCAATTTGGCTTTTGGCTGCACAGCCTGAGCTGTTAGTTTGAGTTGCAGAGAGAGATGTGATCATGGAAATCCCTGACACGGGGCACTGCAAGAGGAGGAATTCACTAGGAAACTGAATTGCTGAGGGGCTCCCAAGGCTTAGGGATGACCCTTGCCTTCTGTCCAGGACCACACGACTCAATGCTCAGCGCCTCAAGAGTCATGATTTTTCAGGAAAGTCTTCTGCAGAAGAGCCACGTTTCCTACCCTAGCCATACACTTGCACGTGTTGGGCTCCAGAGTCTCTTGACTCGGGTTCAGCTGCATGACCAAGGGACAACTACCACGTTAACATCTGCACTGGGACCTTTCTAACCCCTGCTCAGAGGACTACAAAAGCAGCTCTCTCTGTTCCTGGTACCCCAAATAAAAAATTCACACTGCCTCCCCCTCCTTGCCCTGCCTCTGCCTTCCCGTGTCCCCAGATGAGAGCTGCTGCAGATGTGGAGCCGGCTCCACTGCAGCTCAGCTCAGACGCAAAGCCCCGGGGTGTCGTTACAGGCTCTTTCTGCCAGCCATAGAGATCCAAATGCAAGGAGGAAAGCAGCCCAGAACCCTGAGTTTCTTTATCAAGAAGATGTTTTTTCATCAAGAAAAAGGTACAAGCAACACTCCTGCTCAAGCATTCGAAGGATGCCCTCGAGCTGCTGAAGCCCTTGGGTCCAAGTCCCCCATCTGCATCCCTTTAGATGTTCCTCTAAAACACACTTTTTTTTTTTTTTTTTTTTTTTTCCACCCAGACTCCTCAGTCATCTCACTAGTGGAATGAATGATTCACGTTAAAACACTGAAGCCAGTTTAAAGCTAACTTGCAATGTAATGGATCCTCTTTCCCTCCTGGCTCCCTGCGCGGCACTGGCTGAGGCTCCCGTGCTGCTGCCGACCAGCTGCTGCGCTCCATCTCTCGGGCAGTGCTGCTGCTGCCTCAGGCAAAGCCATCCTCACCCTGTCCACCACCTGGCTAGGCATTTTTAGCTTTAGGCATGCACTTAAATTCCACCAAATACCTGTAGAATCAAGGCCACACAGGGTCCCTCGGCTATCTCTAACATGTATGCAGTGGCTAAAAGCAGCTGAAAAGGTAAATGGTTAAATGAAATTTTGGGATTCTTTTTTTCCCCCTGTACTCAGTGCCAAACGATTGCTGAGCTCCCTTGCAAAAAAATAACAAAAAACCCACAAGAGGACGTGTTCCAAATCAGCCACATAGCACAGCAAATAAATTCAAATGCAGAGGATTACTCCCCCAACACCATAAATAATAAAAACAATATACCTAGACTACAGATACCAAACCAAGTAAGAAACAAACATGCCTTGAGCCATAGATTGATCTATACATCTGAGTATCTATCATCCTTCTGCTTCTGTGTCTACTTTGGCATGTGGCATTAACCAGATCTTGAGACATGACCTTCAATTTGCTCACTCTAAAGCAAGTCTGTCGTGCCAGAGACTTAACAGATGATATACTCTGGCTCCAAGGAGTCAGCGCTCTGGAGTCTTTGAGCGTCCCACTCCAGATCTGGGATAGAGCAGGACTAAGCGCAAGCACGTAATACTTCTATCACTCCCCTTCGGGTCCTTTGGACTCATGTGGTTATTTACTACCTGGTCTGGCTGCTGAACAATCTGGGGAGGACTCAGAGCCTCCTTCGAGGACCCTCTGGAGTTGTGGTATGCCCCAGGCTATCTCCTGGATTACGGAGTTTCCATTGTGTTTTCTGGGGGAGATGGTGGGGGAGATTAACAGGAAAAACATTGTCACAAACCCGAGCCGCTGTCATGACTCAGTGCTCAGCCCCAGCCAGCCCCTGCGTCCCCCACCAAGGCAACAGCCCAGAGGCTCAGCTGCGTGCTCTTTGCTGTGGTGCTTTGAGATCTCGGGATGCATGCTGCATCTAGCTGCAGGCTCCCCTCCTCGGCCGGCTGTTGGGAATGCTTGGGCTTGCACCCCTCCTCTAGCACCCACCTGAGCCAGGCATGACGACAGGGGCTAGCCGGGCTTCCCAAACCCCCTCCCTCCTTCCAACCTTGCTCACAATCCCTTTTTCCCCCCAGGCCTGCCTGGGAGGCTTTGTTCTGCTCACTAGGTAGGAGGGGAACTCTTCGATCTGTACACGGAGATGAAGAGAAAGAACATGACGTCCACCCTAAAACCCAAACCCTGGGAGTCATCTCCTCTGGCCAGGGATCAAAGGCTCCGTTCCATTTTTAACCGCTGCCCTGCCCCACCTTACTACTGCAGTGCATCCAAGCATGTTTTCCCATAATTTCATTGTGTGCCAGAGGATAAACAAAAGCCACCCCCTCAGTCCGAGGGAAGGATGCATTCTTGAGAACTGCTAACCCTCTTCTACAGATAAGTGCCTTTCCCACTGCAGGCTGCGACAGCTACTGTAAACCTTGACTGAGCCAGTTTTCCTGAGCTTACATGACAGAAAGGCAGGCCAAAGGAGATGGATGGCTTTATTTTTGTTAAGAACAAATCTACAGATGTTGGTTTTAACCAAAAGGAAAAAAAAAATAAAAAAAAATAGGCAAGCTCTGTGGGTGATTGAGAGGCGGTGGGAGGGGGAGAAAGAACAGTCCAGAGATACATACAGAACAAGTCATGTATACAAAGTGCTTAAAAAATAACACCAGTGGGAGCTGACATCATTTGTTTACTAACGGCCTGCTTGTGTTTGTATAATCACAGAAAGGCCAGCGGGGCCCACGGGGTCTCACCCCCCCCCCACCTGGGTACATAGATTCTTGCGGGGGACAGTTTACACCAGGCTGTATCCATTCCCCTGGATGGATGGGCAGGGCCAGGGGAACCCCTGTTAGACACAAGGTTAGAAATCCCCCAAACACAGGGGATACTGAAGGATGCTCAGTCTTGCACATCCCATCAGGGGGATGGCGTCCTCCATGGATTGCTGCCCAGTGGCTGCAGCGTCTCACCTGGGGACCACAACCAGCCCCACAGCTCAGTCATCTCTGTAACTGGTTCTTTATCCCATCACCACCCCTCACCATGCCTTTGACCAGAACCAACAAAATCTACGCTTGGGCATCTTCATTAGGAGCCACCTTGTTCCTAACTATGTCCTAACTACCAGGTCTAGAGAACACAAAATGGTGAAAGAACACATCCCCCAAGCAACAGCCTTTTTCTTAGGCTTCATCCCAGGGGCTGTTTTTAGACCCATGATGGGAAGAGCAAGGGCAGATATCCTAACTGAGGGAGAAGCAGAGAGCATACCGATGGTCTAAATCCATTATCAGACCTGGCACAGGGCCAGCACCCACAAACTCCTGAATTTTTTATCTTGGATTTATCTGCTCCTTCATTTCGTTTATCTCTACCTCAGTTTCCCCAGCTAGAAATGGGGATGATGGTGCATCCCTGTGCTACAGTCACATCACAGATGCATTAATAAACAAATGCTTGTAAAATGTGCTCTGGGTTCTGCTTAGAACTGCTGTGGGGAGGGGGAAAAAAAGCAGTGACATTATTTTAAACAGAAAGCCCTGTGCCATAATGCCTTTGCTTTGTTTGCAAAACATAAACCTCAAATACCTCGCAGCTTTGCTGAGGGGTGAGCATCTGAAGAGGAGGTCCTTGCAACAAAACATTATTCCTTATAGACCTCAGTACAGATGGAAGATGTCTACGTAAAACCACCGCTCTAAATTGGCCCACTGCTTTCCCACCTCACAAGTTTCTCACACGCTGCACATGCCAGGATACTACCTGATAAAGCTCCCAGCTAGAAGCAAATGGGATATTTCACTCTTGGACTCATCCAGTCATTGGCAGAGGCTGCCAACAAGGCTGGCAAGCAGCCAGGCTTTATGGTGTGTTTGTGTGCGTCAGCCGCAGATACCTGACTACCAGGAAATGGAGTGAGACCATCAACTCATTACACATAAGCCATCAGATGGTAACAACTTTCAGTCGCTGGTATGGACTTGAGCTGCAGTTGAAAAGGCACTGGTGAGATGAAAGGCTCTGTATCCCATTACTAATCCCTTGAGCTATCCAGTCCCCCAAATTTTGTGGAAGTTTTAAGTTTCACCATGAAATGTTCATAAAATGAAATGCACATTTGTTGCCAACTCTACTTATTCCTACCCAAGCATTTCCTCAAATTCCCTCCCTGGAAGCATTAGCAGCAAAGACTTGCTGCTGCTGCTGGAGGCTGCTCCTGCGCTCCCACCTCCCGGCAGCCCCGTGCTCCCCAGTCTCTCCAGAAACCCTTGGGCGCTGGTACCTGTCAGCCCGTGGTGACCCCATTAGCTACCTACAGAGGAGCTAACGTTTCTCAGAGGGCTGTCAGGAAGTTAAAGCCTTTCTACAAACACATCAGGGCCACAGAAGGATCTGGGTCCAATGCCTGCCAAAGTCCAGGGTCCCACGCATGCTGCTGGCTGCGGCCATGCGGCCCTCAGCACCCTCTTCCCCACCAGCAAACATGCTTCGCCACCCACAAGACTGCTGTCGCCTCGTCCACGCAAGCGGCAAGTTGTGATTGCATGTGTCATTCATCGGGGAATCTCGTTTACATTTTGGAGGCCTGTGTCATACAGCTGGAGTCCGGCAGAAAGCTGGGAACAATGTGGGAACGCAGGCAGAAACATTCACGTCCCACTGGAAGGCCTTTTTTTTTTTTTTTTTTTTTCCCCCCAACTCTATCCCACCCCTAAAGAGGAAGGCAAACACAATGCTTATTAGCAGCAGGGAAATCTCTCACACATTTTCTCCAGCTACAGACCAGGGGGCAAAGCCCATTCAGCATTGCTCACATGGTGCAGAGCATCTTCACACCCATGCAAAGGCTGCTTCTAAATAAGAAACAGTCCCACTAAATATGGACACTGCAGAAACCAAACTGGCTTTGGGATATTGTTGCTCAAGAGAACAACCTCTTCCCAGGGAGATAATGAAGAGCAAAACAGCCACAGGAAGAGCAACGGTTGGAACAGAACCGGATGAATATCATTGCACCCATTGGGAGTCTTTTTTGGAAGTGCAGCATCCTCCCTTAAGGAAGGGTGAGAAACCTTCTGATAGTTGTTCAGCAGAGTGCTGTGGTCATTCGCAGGAATTCTGCACATGCCCTAGTAATGTGTCACTGCCCACATCCACACGCACAGCTCCGGTTCTCCGGCTTCTCCCTGTGGACTCACAGCTGAGAGAACAGGACAGTGAGCTTTAGTACAGGAATCCTGGCTGTCCCTCTCCAGGGAGAAAACCCTTCAATAGCGCTTATGAACCCAAATAAATCCTTTTTGTCCACACCCCTCTGTTGAAAGCCATTCTGTGGTCATGGTGTCTAGAGACACCGATTTCATGGTTAAAAATACTACACCTACAAATTACAGCATTTTGGGATGCCTGCAAAGAAGAGGGCAGAGCTGATGACAATGTTGAACTGAAGCTGCCAAGAACAAAGTGTTGGAAGGACTGCTGGGCTAGTCATGAGAAAAGGCCAGACTCTACCTCCTTTGCTCATGGAGCACTCATGTAACCTGTCCCTGCTCGGAAAGAGCTCACCGGTGCCTGCTCACCACCCGCTAACCCGCCTGTATCCCCCTGCCTTCTCCAGGGTCAGATCTGGCAGCAATGAAAGTGCAGAATGGATTGGATCAGCAAGCTGATCAAACAGGAAATTTTTTCTTTCTTCACTGGTGGGCTAATTTTTCACAGGATTGGCGGATTTACACAGTCACTGTGACAGCAAGAACAGCACGAGGGAGGCAGGGGGAGTACATGGGGAAGGGGAGCAAGGGCAGGGCACCTGCCCACAGGCACCAGATTGTGTCTATTCCTGGTCAGAAGCGACTGCTTGGCGCATTGAGCTACGGGTACGCATGTCTGCATCAGGTCAAAGCCAAAGACAATATTCTCTGAGCAACGATATCAGCATCTGGGCCAGAGAACAGGATTTCACTCCTCCAGTGGTCATGGCATTTTCTCTGCTGCTCCGATAGACTTGTGGCTCCTTGTGGAAAAGCCTTGGCTCCACAAACATTTCTTTCGGTGGTAAGCCCAGCTTATCCCATCACACTCCCCCTCCTTTCTCAATCACCACTCACTCACTCCCAAATCCCATTCACCCCTCAATTATGCCAATCCAACTATTTATGGAGCCACATGGTGAACCAGCCAAGGGAGCTGATCCTGCAAAAAAAATAAAATAACCTTGCAAAAAAGGAGAAGGAAAGAGAGAGAGAAAGAAAAAGTGTTCAGTAAGAAGGGGTCTTAACAAGAACTGTAAAAATCCATGGGGCAAGCTAGATTTTTAAAGGGTAACTCAGTACTGCAACTACTGCCCTCACATCTGTTTACTGTTATCCCAGCACAAGTGAGGTTCCGGATACCGGCGCTACAGGGGCTGAGGCATAATAACGCATGGCACTTGGGTTTTCTGCTCCTATTAGAGCTGATTACAACTGTCTGAATTTCAGTGTTGGTGATCATGTTTGTGGGGAGAGAACTGGGGGCTTTTGAACTATCAAAAAAAAAACAACAACTTAGGAAAAGTTTTCACAAGGAGCTTTCAAATATCTCATTTTAAGTACCTGATAGCTACGTTTCCCCACCCTGATTATCCAGTGGGCTTATCTTTAGGGAAAACCACTGCGTTCATAAAGCCCTGACCCCCCCTCCACATTAATCTGTACAGGTAAATGGAGACATTTGACACTTGAGTGGTGGGGGAAGCAAGAGGAGTGGAACGGAGCTTGTAGACATATCACCAAAACAAAGCCTTCCAAAAAGTACATTTTTCTTTGTATGGAGAAGCTTGATATAAACACGTACCTCTGCCCTCCAGCTCCTCCCTTCCAATTCCCTGACACAGACCTTATTCTTCTATGATAAAACCGATGGATTTATGGAGTCATAAGGCTGGCAAAGGTATGAATTTGCATTTTAATGCCTAAAATCTACTACTACCAACAATACAGTTCTGCTCAGGTGACAGTCCATCACTGCTGTCCCACCCCACTCAGCAGGAGCACAAGCAGCCCTCTTAGCAGTAGGGAAATCTTCCCTCTGCTTGGAATTGGCAGGAGGAATCTGGTTGTGGAGAGACAAGAGTGGAAAGGCAGAAGAAGGGAATTTCTGTGTTGTGGGACACTTTCAATTTACTCAGTTTGATCTTCAAGTTTTCGTGGTCATGCTGAACAAGATCATGTTTGAGTTTCACAAATGACTAGAAAGGGAAAGCTTGTTTGTTCTTTTTTTTTTTTCCCGAGCTCAAAGGGTTTACCACGGAAATCTATGGCTACAATGCAAACATCAAGCAGCCAGAGCAAAGGAACAAGGCGAAAACCACCACCACATATTATCTCCCACAACAAACACTGGTTAGCAGGAAGCCACAACAACGGGAGGCAGAGCACAGTGGTGGTCTCCACGGCTACACGATAACCAAAAAAAATCAGAACATGAAAACACAATGACCACAACAAACAAGCAGCCAAAGACACAACAAGCACAAGAACAAACCCATCACCACACATCACAGGCAGAAATGATGGCTACAGCCTGCAAACATCTCCATCACTGACAAGTCACCGTCAGCCAAATATGCAGCACATCTCAGTACGGAACATTGCAGTAACTCATCTCACACGACCAGCCAAGACATCACCCAATCTTAGGAGAGAATTAAAACAAAACTCTTAAGACATTTACAACCATTACCCTATAAAAGGGGAAAAACACATGGCCCATGGTAACAGAACACTTCATGTGATCAGTCACATTTCCTGGCCAGTCTAGGAAATTAAGGACACACCACTTAGTAAATGAAGATATGCTCCTTTTTTCAGCCTAGAGCCTTTGGATTTTGAGGAAAGCTAAATAACACAGTTGGGGAAACTCCTGAAGAAAGGAAAAAACCTGCCAGGTAAGTATGGGGACCACCTCCAGAAAGACAGCAGAATGACTACATGCAGCAAGGCTCACTGGTTGTGCAAAGGACATTAAATTAGCATCAACTGCGACTGATGAAATAAGCTCACAGGTAACGATGAGTAACCAGGGAGAAGTTGGGGATGAAGAGAGTGAAATATCATTTCCCACAAGAGGACCACGAGAAGCAGGGGTTGCGTCAAAGCAGCGAGTCCGTCTGCTGAGTATTTTAGGTGTCTGCATAGTCATAGAACTTTAAGGGTAAAACACAGGGAAATGGGAAATCTTTGTGCAATGTTGACATTTTAATTTGAGGATCAATCAAAAAGGAGGAATGGAAATAGTAAAGATTTTTTTTTTTTTCCACCTACTGAGTCTTGATGGTGGGAGAACAGGGCTGCACATGGCACATGAGAGGTACCACCCAGACATCCAAAGCTCACAAGAAGTTTTTTTTCACCTACAGTGAGAAGAACATCATATTAGAAAGACTTTCTGGATTACAATGTATCAATAAAACTTCCCTGTGTTCTGCAGATTGCAGCCATGTGACCAGCTGTGCAAAGTCGTGTTAAGCCTTGTGTTTAGTCGTGCAAAGTCGTGCTAAGGCCACAACATGGCCCTGCCCTGCTGCAGGACAGATGTGGCACGTCCCCGAGGCTTGTGCTCAGGGACTTCCCAAACTCAGAGACTCCCTTTGCCACTGGCTAGCTGATGGAAATGGAAAGTCACTTATATTGAATGAGAAGAGCAGCATGTACCCCGTCAAAGAAGAGCTGTCAAAACTAATTTACCGTTTCAGTTAGGACCTCGGCTTATATCAAAGCCATGAACACGTATGGCCAAGTCAGTCTCTGGCTCCACAATAAAACAAACTACAAAACCTTTTCTCTGGCCTTTGATAAAGCAGGCAAAAGGTCAAAATGGTCCAGTAACCTGTACAAACCTTTCCTCCATGGGTTCAGTCAATGAAACGTCCCTGACATTAGAAACCAGGCAGCTCACCCTGTGCCAAGCCCAGAGAGTGCGGATAGCAAAGCAGAGCCTGGCGGCCTCACTTCTTCCTCCCCCTGGGGCCGGGAGGGTTAGTGCTACACAAAGGGGGCAACGGTAGGCTAGTCCCCCCCCTCACACTCCAACACGGCATGTCCTTATTCCCCTTGCTTGGATTTTCTAGCTACACCTGAGTTTCCTTCTTTCCTCCGTCCTGCTGCGATGCCCTGCCAGGAAGAAGGGGTGCGACTCACTTTGGCATCGAGAGACCAAGAGGAGGATTTCTTTACAACGCTCAGCATTTCATGAAGTTCACCAGAGTGTTCACAGACTGATGTCAGGGTCCCAAGCCAACCCTGGCAGCCAGGGCTCCAGCTCCCCCGTGCTGAGCAGGGCACTTGCTGGCAGCCCCCCGCCACCACCGGAGGGACTCTCCTCCGCTGGAGATCATCAAATGCAGCCACAGCAGCTGAATCTGTCTTCCCACAGCAATAGCTCATTTACAGCTAAAGGAAAGGCCACAGCACCCTGCAGGTTGCACCTGGTAAGGAAAGCACTGACCCCATTCAGTGGATGAGCTGGGAAAGTTCTCAGCTTCCTTGTCCTACAAACAGTAGCAAACTCCCCAAAAGTCCAACGTAGCTTAAAGCAGATGAGCGACAGACCTAAAATGCAACCAAGCGACTTACAGCAGCCTCACTACTAGAGCTGAACATTTCTTAACCATTTCCTTGATGACCTCTGGTTTTACAGGGGTTCCCAGCTGTTGATGCCAGCCAAACCTCCCAGACACGCCAGAGGAGCAGCACAGGCAGGCATGGCAGAGACGGGAGATGGGATTGCGCAATGGCAGCGCCAGCTGAGGATGCTCATGGTCAGCTGCCAGCTCGGCAGCAGCATCTGCTGTAAGCAGAAGGCACTCCTCACACCAGGTCTCAGCTCTCTCGCTACTAGGAACAGTTAATCTGATTTTCCTCTCATCTGAACTGCCAGTCCATTAGGGTAGGGCAAGCTGTCTGGGACAGAATCATAATCCAGGCTTATAAACGAAGCACGGCATGAAGGGGAGCGATGTCTAGTCAGCCTCTTGATACTGCTTTATACAGCCATAATGAAGCTTGGCCAAGAAGAACTTGGGATGTGGAAGTCCAGAACGAGAGACAAAAGGTCAAATTCTTTTCCTCCAAATGACATTTCCAGGTGGTAGAAGAGGCTCAGTTATGCAACTAGATTTGTGTAAATTTTGTCACAGAAGTCACTCATGTAAGGAAAACCAGAGCAGGTGGGCTGGGATTTAGATCCACATCTCCTCCACACCTCTTTGTAACCTGGTTGGGCCACATTTCCCAAGAGCTTGGGAAGAGATCCCAGCGAACAGAGGAGAAGCCCTCAAGCCAGGCAAAAAGAGAGATCTGTTGCCAAATTTCAAGTTTAAGGTCAGAGCTCATCCCACCTCTAAATTCCAGCAGAAGCGCCAGAACTATGAACCTTCAGAAACAAACCCATCAAAGGCTTACTGTGGACAACCACAGTGGGGTATTCCTCCCCCAGAAGATGCCAACAGCCAGACTGGGACTTTTCCCTTTGCAGTCAGAGAGAAAAAGCACCAGAGAAGAGTAACCCACCTGCCCATGGTCAGACACCCACGGAGCCTACGGCGTATGGACCCACGGATGTACCCCCTCATCCATGAGCAAAGAGGGAGCCCAGAGCCATCTCTCTGACAGATTCCCACAACACGGATGTTTCTGCAGACCCAGACAAGGTACTCCCCAGCTGGCACGGGAGCAACTTGCGTATTTTCACAGATAAAATGCCGACACCCCTGTTTAACAGCCACCAGCCTGGCAAGTCTTCCCAGTTTGGCCCAGCACAATGCACAGAACTCGGCAGGATTTTTGTGATTGATTAATGTGACACAAATGACAAGCACACAGTATGTATAGCTCTATACCACAACTTCCCCATTTCACCTCTTTGCGGTTTTTCAGGTTAAATAATGATGCAGAATATGAATAAGGGAAAAATCTCTCTCCCAGTATCTGTATCTGAGCTTTTGGAATGTGCTATTTTTAGACATCCTCCTACCACTTACAGCTTTATAATATAAATGACTGCTCTGAGCATCTTGGAGTAAAACAAATTAGTTTTGTTTAAAAAAAACCCCATGATTTCCAGTGACTCGGGAACAGCATCTGACAGTCAAATAACTCAGGGCTCGGAGTCCCCAAGTGCCCATTGACACAGAAGTCAGAGCTGGCTTCCAGTGCATGAGAACTCTAAAAGGCACAGAATAATACTATAAAAACATGTTTTTTTTAACTAAATAAATGACATCCTGTAATGCAAAAAACAGTTTTCAAACTCGCGCACATCTGCCCCATTACTCCTCTTGCTCTCACACTTACTCTCCCTTCCAGAAAATCTATTTATTTCTCCCACTGGTCTCAGGATGTTTTGTTTCTTGTTTATCTATAAGCATATCCACTAATAGCTTTGGGAGATTGCGTGATTAGACCTATGCGAATTTTTTTTGCACTGTTTTTTTTTTGTAGAAAAAGCCTTTCAGGACTAAAACGCATGTTGATATTGCTGACTTGAGGGTTTTATATTTTTATTTTCTGCTAAACCTAAACCCATCAAATTCGCAAATTTCAACACTTTCAGAAACACAGTTTCTCTTTAAAAAGACTCTTTCTTTGTATTTTTTTCCTGAAATAGTATTAAAATAGTATCAAACGGCATTAAAATATTAGTTTTATTGACACTGTACCAAACAAAAGATAATTAACTTCTCTTTGGATGTTTTTAACTTTCCTTCCAAATTAATCATTGCTCAAGTTGTTTTTTTTTTTTTTTCCCTCAAGTGCCAATACATTTGATTGTTTTATATAGGGTTTTATTTTTTGTTTGGTGCTGCCCCATACCAGCTATGAAACAGAAGCTGAAGGCGTTGGTACCAAACTCTGAGTTCGTCCAAAACCAGGTAGAAAAATAATGTTAATTAAGAACGTGGAGCAGTCTCTTGCCCTTTATAAATGAGTTGCACTGACATAAGCACCACATCCCCATCAGGAGTAAACCAGGCAGGTGGTCCTATCAGCAAGGGGAAAACTTCGCTGCTCATACTGAGACGTGGTTCATGGATCCAGCATATATGATTGCAGCAGGTGAAGCTCAGCACCCTGGAAGCAGCCCAAGCACCAGCAGAGTCTGCAAACTGCAGCGTGAATAACAGCCCCGCTGAAGAGAAGGCAGCAAGGGCTGCAGCCGCCACCAGGCTGGATACGAGCCTGCAGCACACTCTCATTGCACAGGGCAAACCATTTATTCAAAAAAGCATGGCCAGCAGATCAAAGAAAGTTATTATCCACCTCTGCTCAGCACTGGTAAGATGGTATCTGGACTAGAGCCTCCAGTTTTTGGGTCGCTGCATTCATGGCGGGTGGCAGGAGCTGGAGGAGGTCCAGTCACCCAACGTTTCTACAGTTTTATGATCCTTTCATTTGGCCAAGCACCGACAGTCAGAGAGATACAGCACCGACAGAGCTCAGCAAATAAAGTCAGGGACACAACAGAGGGACCGAGGCCAGGCTCCAAATGTGGAAAAAGGGGTGGGGGAAAAAAAAAAAAGCCAAAGAATGTACCATTGAAAATGATGTTTCAATTAGCACGGGTAACCAGCAACTGCGTGACATGCACAGAGCACATGGGCTCCGCACGCAGCTGGGCTCATGGCACATGAGGGAAGATTAAAGTCACAATAACCAGCGTGGCAAAGGGTGCTTGCCAGCGTGGCTGGTCACCTGCAGCGAGCTGGGGCCGGGCAGCACATCACAGTGCCAGGCAGAAAGCTGACCATGACCTCCTTGTCCTGCGCACCTTCCCTGCTCTCCTAGGGTTCACCGCTTGCATGTGTTTCTGCACCTCCAACTGCCAATGGTACTGAATGATGTGGAGAAGCTCCTGCCTTTCATTTTACTGCAGTCTGTGTCTTGCCCCTTTTCTAAAGGGAAACGGGAATTTTTGAAGCAAGAGGTTCTTGGTTTCTCAGGGCAATGCCTATCATCCCCTTCAGTTCTTCCATACTTGTGACTAATCCCAAATCAACACAAATCACGTTAAAGTGCACTTCATCCACTGAATGTGTTGCTGGGTGGAGAAAAAGAAGAAAAAAAGCCAGACAATAGAGACAAATCATGATTTCTTGTTATTATTTTTTTAATTCAAGATTGAGAAACTTCAACCATATCTTCAGCTGGCAGAAAAAATAGAGAAATACATGTGCATTTTATCAAAAAGGTGTCTATTTTCCCTTGGCTTTCAAAATGTCATCAAAATAACCACCACCACCCCCCTCAAACCCAAACCCTTCAGTTCTACACACCTTTGATGTAACTGTCCCTTCTGGCCTTACAAATCTGTGGATTGCTACCTCTAACTTATCTGCCTATCAGTCTTGCTCCTGCATCCATATATATACAGATGTTATCTATCTGTCACATACAGTATGTGTCTAAACACACACAATAGTCTTTCTTCTCTTTTTCACTGGGAAAGAGATAACAGGTAGGCAGACAGATGAACACATGTAGAATATTAGCTCTAGGTCCCTGTAAGCTTATCTTATCAGTTGAGTCTAAATCTCAACTCAGAGCCTTTTGCTCTGAATTGCAAGTGAGTTGAAGCTTTAATTTGGAAAACGTGGCATTGGGAAGAGAACCCTGACATTTGGCTTAAGAGCTCAGGAGCAGTGCTATCAGCTCCCAAGCTGCCTTGCTGCTGAAACCACAGCCCAAAGGGAAGATGAAGCCATCTATAAGCTGAAATCTCAAGGAGAAATAAAAAGGTTGAAAGGGAAAGCAATGGCTTGGGATAAAATGGGAAGTTTTAGATCTCGCAGGAGGAATGCTGCCGAAAATGAGAACCATTTGAAAGCTCTAGGGGTTATAAAGTGGAATTCCCACTCATACAGTACACAAGAGTTATTAAGTGTGTATATGAGACTCCTGTTTTACTTCATGTACATGATTATTTTATACAGGGAAGTTTGGAAAGAATTATAGACTGAGCCTGAGGCCAAGCCAAGAAGCAAGATGAGCAGCAGCAGCAACTAAAGGAGAAAGGTTGAGCTGGCAGTGGAGAAGCAGCCGGCCAGACAAGGGTTATTTATAGTGCCTGGAGCATGGGAATGTTAATTGAAATCAATCAGTGGCCATGAGGACACTAAGTTGGAGTGTCAAGCTAGAGCAATTAAAAAGCCCATCTCAGGGGACGAGCATGTCTTTTTTTTTTTTTTTCTGTTTTTTTTTTCCATGAGATGGAAATTAAACAGCCATTCACTTCAGAGTGAGGAGGACACAAGACGGTTGCCCTGCACATATCTAAGCCAGGAACTGAGTCAAACTACCGTTTAAAATCACCCACCAGTAGCGCAAACAACCGTGCTTTCCCTTGTTGGGTATTTTGAACAGGAAGACGGTGGGTAGAAGACTCAGACGGTGCTGCAACATATAGGAAAATGGCCAATAAGCCAAAAAAAGGGGAAAAAAAAGTTGCTTTAAATTTTATTTAAGTCCCATCTCCTCCTCTGTTTGGCAACACTGACATTTGGCAGCTCTGACATCTGACCTAGGGCAGGCTAAGGACAGCCAAGCATTTAAGGCATCCTTCAGTCTGCTGCTGTTGTAACTGAATTGTGTCATTACTAAGTAAAAATTGTATTTAAAAAGCAGGGACATTGGAGTGTCCTGCAACAGGCAAAGGAGACCAATATTCGGCCATCAGGGCAAAGGACCTTAAACTGAAAGCTACCAAAAAAAGTTTGCAGGGTCTGTGGCTGGGTGGTACCTCAGGATTTGCCAGATGCCTGGGAAAGGAAGCGCAACAGGAAAACTTCATGCTTTAAGAACTGGCACCATCACCTTGGCTAAGCTGGGTGTCAAAAACGGCTTCAGCAGCAAACTGATATGAACCTAGTGCAAGTGGAAAAGGAATCGATACATATTTTTAATTGCACTGTTTAAATTGTTGACAGAACGCTTCCCATGTCTTCGCCTTCAGCGAGGGAAGGCGAGCTCTCTGTTAGCTCTCTGATAAGGGCTGTGTGTGCCTTGCATCCTTTTATTTATCAGGGCGATAAGCCTTGACTGATGAGGTTACAAATATTGGGAAATCCACAAACTGTATTTTAAGTGCTGTTGGAAGGGGGAGGATGGAGGCTTGGCAGCACCGCAGGTTGTTTGGAAAGAGCAAACAGATGATTTTCCCCTCTTTGGAGGGCCCAGCACATGGGCTGCAGGAGCCCTGCAGGAGGATCTCCTCACCACCAGGTTCACTCCACGTCCTAAGAGCAACATCTCCACACACTTCAGCTGAATACAACTCATCAGTTATTCACTAACGCTAAAGAAGTCCTACAGCTGTAAAGCCACCATAGAAGAAAAAAAGAACAAAAATGAACATCTTTTGCTCCCCACCCCACACCCCCCCCAAGACTTTTTTTTTTTTTTTTATAAATCTTTTAAGAAAAATGTATATAATGGCATTTTCAACCCTTGAAAGGGTTGAAAAGGAACCAGATTGAACTGGAAAGGTTGCAGCTCCAGTCCTGGGGATGCTGATCCTCTTAACACACTAACATGACTCCCTTTGAACCGGGACCTTTCACAGAAAAGGAAAGCCTCTTCCAGAGTCTGCCTGCTCTCCCCTGCCTTCACCGACCTCAAACTGGGAATGCAACCAGCCCAGAGTCCCCAGGAACACGCAAACATTGGCCATGACAATCACCTCTGGATCATCTCTCCAGCACAGCTGGATCCCTGCATGCCAGACCTCAGCACCGGCCAGCACTTTGTACATAATTAACCCTCCTGATGTTGCAACTTGAAGGAAGTTCAATCCGACTGCTGGCAGCAAAACACCCAGAATCTGCTGACACCAACAAATTACACGGTGAAGAAAGCTTCAGGATTTTAGGTTCGGCAACAAAGGGTGATTCTTTTCTTCCGCCCACACTTTGGAATTTGGATGATACTGTTGACTCAGTTGTGTTACTCCTGCTCATCAGAGGAGGCTCACACAGGGAGTGTTTACTGAGGTGCCTTCCCCGAGCAAGCAGGTGCACCAAGTACTTCATAAAGCAAACGCAGCAACAGACAGAAAGTTGGGGCTCATGTTCTCAGCTGCCTGCTAGAAAAATGCCTTAATACAGATTTTCTAAATACTCAGCAGCAACCAAATCAAGAGCAACAGAGTGCGATTTGGCATCGCTCATGCCAGGATTCCTAGGACTGAGTCAGCAAAACGGTTTGCGGCAACAAGAATAACTTATGTGCTACAGCTAACCCTGCTCTTCTCATCCTTCAGAAAAATCTATTTGCAGGAGATAAGTGCACACATGTATGTATGTGTGTGAGAGAAAAGAAAACCTCTTCAACAGAGGTTTCTGTAATTAAGTTGGGGTTTGTTTTACCATGGCACCTCCACCTGCTACCCCTTGGCCACCCAAGCTGTAAGCTGTTTTGTTGACTTTAGGCGTTTCCACTTTTTTCATAAGCAGACTACATTACTGAGGAATTTTCATATGAAAATCTTTCATTTGAAGAGATTTCCAGTACTGCAGGGACAGTGAAATTTAGTGTCTATTAGCAGAACATGGGAACACATGTGATTTTGAGGGCATATAAAATAAGAAGCATGTTGTTCTGTATGTGTAAGTGGGGGCAACAGAGATTAAGGGCAGAAAAGCAATACATGGCAAGAAAAAGGCAGAAAATTGCATGGCTCACTGGGAATAGTCATATTGCAACTGTGTTTATTTCAGACAAATTTACTTTTCCAATTCCTTGAATCATATTAGTTTTACATCCAAGACCAAGGAACTGGCACAGATGTAAAGGAATGGCTCTGCCTCTGTGTTATTTCCTCATGAGCATCCTGAGGCATCGCTGTGGCATCGTTTAGCAGCAGCATATTTTGCATTTCTCCCTGGTGTTATGGCACAATGGAAAGGACAAGCCAAAACATCTCATCAGGGTTCCTGGGATTATCTGATTAAAATTCTACTACCAAATGAGGGACTTTGCCCTGGCCTTTCTGATACTCCTCCAGCCCCGGACCAGGAGTTTAATTAAGGGCACCACACCACAGATGTCCTTACATGTCCTCTTCTTACCAGAGACTAAAATCAATCTTGGCAAAGACACAGGTATCGGGATATTGGTTTGCACAGCAGCTCTAGACACCCAGATACCTGGAATACCACAGTGCCATCAAGCCTCTGGCACATACCAGATCCAGAACACACGTGCTGCTCTGCCAATCCATGCCTGCTTCCAGTGCATCTTAGTTGGATTGATTATGCACACACCCCTACACATCTGCCTATATAATTCTGTCAGGAAACCCAGGCAGAAACACACAAGCACTGGGGTTCATCACTGCTGTTTCCCAGTGACTTAGTGCAGATGGGTCGGGAAGTTTCAAGAAATTCTTACAGGGGAATTCACCTGCTGGCAGCTGTTTTCCAAAACTTACTTTCAGGGAAGGACATACCTCGCAAACACACACAGGCAGACACTTGCAGACACACACTCCAGATTGCACAAACTGAACTCTGCGCTACACTATCAGTGCGCTTTGTGTATTTTTCGGGAATAATGTATAAACATTTCCAGCAAAATAGCCTTCATTAAAACTTGTTTACTAGGTGATGCTCCCTCCTTCCTCACTCAGACTTCTGAGAAAACTATGTTTAAACAGGAGCAGAAGTGAACTGATACACTGCAGCCTCACTCCTTCGCCCATGCAACCCTCCAACTCGGGATTCAACATCTCCTAACAGATGGGAAATGGTAGAAGACCTTGTAAAAATCACAGGTGCAGAGAAAGGTGCCAGAGGCAGTTGTTGTACCTCTGTTTATGAGATGTACTTGTTCTGGGATGTCCTTCCTCTACCCTGGCACTAAAATAGGTCCTTTCAAAGTGTTTTTGACTACCACAGTGATCTGACGCCATGTTTCTTCAGATGCTGGTGTATACTTTGCTACTGCCACACTGGTTTATGTCATTGGAAAATAGCAGTAACCTTACTGCAAGAGCAGCAGCCTGCACACAGGCTGGCTGGTAGCACCCACCCTGGGCATTGTCTGTTTTGCTACCCGTGCAAACTGAGCTCAGGCTAAGGGGAAGGATGGCTTCCAGGTTTTCCCCTTTGCTGGAATACCCCGAAGTTCATCATGCCTCCATTTTGGAGGGCAGCCCATGCTCGTAACACAGACAGCAAGACTGATCCGAGCACAGGCTTGGGTCTGAACACCATATCAACTCCAGGTTTATCTCGAGAGCAACTGGACAGATTTTGTTCTGTAACACACTCCCCAGAGACATTATTTTGTGCAGATAAGGGGTCTGAACACTGGCAGTAATGGCAAGGTAGATCCTTACACACCCTCACAGCTTCTTCAGATGCCCACCATCTGATGCACAGCACCAGGCTTACACAGGCGAGCCTTCCACTTGAATCACTACTGAGTAGTACCTTGAAGACCAAATCCAAAAATCACCTCTTAATACCACCACCTGCCCCGGCACGGACCTCTGCACACAACTGCACCCACCTGAGAAAGGTGCAGCGCCTGCTGCTGACTGACACACAACCCTCCTGCCCCAGCTCTCCAAGCAGAGCAAGCGGTGCCTCTGGCTGAAGGAAGCAGGATCCCAACAGCACAAGCACAAACGGTGTAACCCAATGCCCACGGTGGCAGGCTGCCTGCATTCGTACTGTGCCTCTCTCCGCGTGCCGTGCCAAAACCAGCAGGATCTCTCTCATCAGTACAGGGGACCACAGCAGCACTATGCTAAAGAAACCTCTTTGCGTGTGTAAGATGCTAAATAGTTCAATGGCTATCAAGCCTTGAGACAGAGGTCTGGTGAATATGGCACAGCTCCTGCCATCAGAAATGGCAGGCTCCAGCTTCTGGATTTGCCTATTTTGCTTCAGAAGCCCTGGAAGGGCAAACAGCAGCTACTCACAAACCCAGCTAGATTGCCCACACCACCAGCGCACCAAAGGTTTACCTTTCCCATAAGGATACATATTGCATTGTCAGGCTTTGGAACCAGGCAATGGCAAAGAAAAAGCGGCAGGAGACAGTTAATGGAATGCATTAACGCAATCCTTCTTGGGAAACTCCATCCCTTCAGTGGGAGAAGTGGAAGATGATAGAGACTGCCGCAAACTCGCTCCTACAGGGACACCGAGATCTGCACAAGCCCCAGACCGATGAAATGGCCAAGAACAGCACGCCAAGACTTACTACAGGATTCGGTTCACTATTTCTCAAACTCTGAGCCTCTTCAGTCATTCCTAACCTAGGGATCCCTGCAGTTCTCAGCCTGACCACGAGCCAGTGGCCATCCAGCCCAGCCCAGCACGCATGCTGCCACCTACTCGTATTTTTACGCTGTTGCCTGTCTGACCTCTTGCAACTCCCAGAACACGCCGTGGGTCTAATTCTGGAGCTCTACTTAATTGCAGAGGAGATTTTTAGCTGAATAAGGATTTAAGTCACAGCAGTACAAAGGCTCCAAGTCCTTACCAATGGACCGCACTGGGACTGCACTGGCTCGGTCTAGCAGTGGGGTGGAGGCAGCCGAGCCAAGAACCATCCCTGCCCTGACCTTGTGCTCCCACCAGCATTCCCCACTCCTGTCCCCATGTTAGGAACCAGCTGAGTGACCCTTTTGAGGGATAAGCCCCTGAATTTTATGCCTGAAGGACAATTTCTTTCTCTCTCTGCAGCTCCCTCCCACTTCCTCTCTCCTCCCTGAAAGAAAGATAAATGACTTTGCTGGAGGAAAGGGTGAAATTTCATCCCGGATCAAAACCCATGAGCAGAATACCCATGTGACGGTTCACAGAATGTGTTTTGCATGCAAATATCATACATGCAAAGTGAAAATGAGTCATTTCACAGCAGCTCTGGCTCTAGGCACCGAGTGACTTCTCCTCTGTGACTCCTACACTTGTCTGCTTCCCCTCATCCACTAGTCCCAGCTCCTGTGGTTTCCTTGGCCTGTTTGCCTGCTTAGGCTCCAGTCACTTTAGATAGGATATTAGCTAGGAAGGAAGGAGGAAGGTTGGGTTTTTTTTTTTTGCGCTCATAGATTTGTTTTATATTCTGGTTTCTGCAGCTTTGAGGTTTTTGCTTGCTGCTTTCACCATCGGCTTCAGTCACTTGTGTGTTGGCTCCCAAAATCCAAAAAGGCCAACAGTTTCCAAAACAAAGCAGTGGTATTTGTATTGGCTTCTAAACTTGCTTGGGCATGGACATGGCTTGGCTTGCTCTCCTCATATACATGAGCTGTTTTCTTTCGTTATGGCTGCTAATTGTTTGCTTTTGAGATCTAGACACAGGGGCAAATCCATTTTACAGTAGGAACGATCAAAAAAATGGGAGGAAAAATGTTAAGTTCACCACCAGGTTTGTCTTGAGCTGATTGCATAAGCTCAGAGATCAAGAGCAGAACGAACCCTCTGCACTCCCAGTCTGCGAGCAAGGGAGAGGGGAAGCTGGAGGTTTTGGCTGCCTGGATGGAAAAACAAATACCCTCCCACAAATGAGCTATTCTCACAGCCCTGAATTAGTGCTGGCAAAAGCCACCTAGGAGCAGCCTCACTGAAGGCAAGGGGTCTGAAAAGATCATAGCAAAGATCCCTGCAGAAGGTTTGCAGCCACAGCTGGGACAAGATGCACAAGAGCCATGGCGGACGGCAAGGAGCATGACGATAAAGACGCTCCCTCGCTTCCCCAGAAAACCCACAAACCAAACCCCTACTTCTCTTAAATCAAACAGTAGCTAGAACAGCAAAAGGGAACCCAGGTTTCACTTTGAAAAGCAGAGCTTTAATATTACCCAGCCATTTTTCTGGCAGCACTGCAAACCCCAAAGCCAGTAAATAGCAGAAAGAATAAAACCCGACTGTAAAAAGGAGCAACAAGCCTTGGCTCTCACGCAGGCGTCCAGCATGGCTGAACACACAGAGGGGTTCAGAGCAGCCATCGTGTTCAACCGCAAAGCTGAAACTATTTGTCTGTTGTTTACCTCCCCACCCCACGTCCCCCCCTTCTTCCTCCGCACCAATTCCTCCCCACAACTGACCTCCTCCTCCTCCTCCCCGCCAATCAGCCAAGCCTGCCAGCATAAGGGTTACAGCATGACATAATTGCAACATGCATAAACAACATTTGCCATTAAGGGATACTTTTAATGAGAAACAGAGCTGCGAAGGGGAAGCATCAAAGTGGCTCACGGAAGGAAACCGCCTGGAACAAAATCCTACTTGATGCCCCAATTAATATGTTCCCTAATTCTATTTCCTGCACTTGTGGTCCCGCAGCCTCCTTGCTTTAATTTCTTTGGGAGGATGGAGAGGAAGGAACCTGGAAATGCAGCGTCTTCATGGCTGACTTGATGTGCAGGCAATGCGCATATTAGAACAAATTAGAGAATTAAAAAATAACCGACGACAGACTGAGGAAATGTCATCCCCAGGATAATAGTATTAATTGAGACCTGGGTTTTGCAGGCCAGGCCAGCTTTAGAAAAAAAACAAAGCCAAAAGCTGGAGTAATATGACTGGATTAATTACACTGGGAGGTTTTTTACTCCACCTCTGTGTTCTGCCCAGCTTCAATCTTTAAACTCGGACACTGTTGTGCGCATTAGCAGCATCTTCTCGGCACAGCAAAGGCAGATGTTACTGGCTCACAGGCATGGCAGGAGAGAGGTCCACAGGGTTCCTGTGCTGAAGGATGAGCAGGACAGCTGATCCATACCGGAGCCTATGCAAATGCAAGTGCATCCCAAGTGACTTCAAGACAACATCTCTTGCAGATCTGTCATGTTGTGAATGAAGCGCAGCTGAGCACCTTATGTTCTCCTGACCCTGAGTTTGACTCCACAGAGAAGGGTAGAGTCTACTGCGAAACACGTTGTATACAGCTGACGGACTCTGCATTCAGAAACTAACTTGGTCTATGCATCAGATGTCACTCTAGCAGGCATGTCGGTCCAACGACTCCCTGGACCCAGGTGGAGTCTCAGGGATATATTCAGAGTGGGGAAGAAAAAAAAAAAAAAAATAGACAACAGTTCCTATCCATTAAATGCTCCAAAGCTGAGCACGGAAGGAGAGAAAGAAACAAATATCCTTATGAAAGGAGAGATATTTGGGAAGAAGAACCATCTGGTGAACATCTCTGTCTAACCTTCACCAACAGCTTGAAGCTAAACAGAGGCAGAAGATTCAGAAATGATGTAAGCTTTTTTTTTTTTTCCTGGATTCCTATGGAGACAAGGCCAGTGCGATCAGAGCCTGTCTACCCACAATTACCTCACCATCTTTGAGCCACAGATCTTTATTTGGTTGAAATACTAAATTTTTCAACGCAGTAAAGATCTCATAGTTACACAGCTCCTACAAGTATTGTACTATAAGGAAGCCAGGTGGAAAAGAGCTCCCATAGTGTTCCAAAAAAAGGGAAAACCCAAACTCTTAGCAGCCACCAGAGAATCCTACAAGGTAGAAAATCACTGCAATTGAGGCTTAATTTGCTCATTACACAATTCTTTTTAGAACAGCTCTTCATTTCTCTGTGAGTCCAGGCTGTTTACTTAGATGACAGCACCCAAAATTATCACTTTTGAAATGCTGGCAGAAAAGGAATAGAAAACTTCAGAGAAATCTCACATTAGAGCTTGCTTCTTGCAAACCTTCAGCCCTCTCCAGAGGTACAAACAGCCTGAATGACTTTAGTTAAAATCCCTAATTATGATCACAGAAATAAAGGCTGCCTTCTTCCACCGGTGAAGCACTGCCTGAGTGATAACCACGTTACAGGATATCCACAAATCTATCAGACAGAGTAATCTATGGTAGCCATCTGTACCAGGGCAGCGCAGGCCACAGGAGCAAGCAAGCAAGCTGCGTAAGCACTGCTCAGAATCCTCATCTATGTTTCCAGGGCTTTGATCTCAGCACTGCAAGAAAAAAGGATATGGGGGGATACAGTCCCCCACATTCCAGGGATGCCATCAGCTGGGGTTAGGACTTGGCAGGGGGGAGAAACAAAGAAAAAAACAAGCAAATAAAAAAAAATCCTAAACAAAACCCACAAAAACCCAAACACACAAACCCCAACAAAACAAAAACCAAGAAAGAACAAACTTGAACCAAAGAGACTGAGGAGCAAACTGGTCCTGGTTCCCAGCTGTTACAAAGTTCCAAGATGTTCAAAACTCTGCTTACATGTGACACTGCCCCAGTCTGCATCCCAGTGAGTGCCGCAGCACCGCAGCCACCGGGACATGAATAGCTGGGCAGGTACAGCCCCACGCCTGCCCCACACACAGCAGGTTCTCTCTGGGTCTAACACACCCATCACAGAATTGCATCTCCTCTCCTCCGGGATGTGGTGTATGGGATTTCACTTCCAGCCCTAGGTGCTCTCGCCAGAGGTGCAGGCATAGAGCCCCCAGCAGCTTTCTGTACATGCGAAGGTTTGCGCAGGAACAGCCCCAAAGCCACGCCAGACCTGCTGGCTGCGGGATGGCATCTGCACTGCAGACAGCCAGCCCTTGCTTTTCCCATTCTCATTTTACCCATTTGAGATTTGTTAGGGAGACCAAAGCATTTGTTTATGGATACAAAAGACAATGACAGCTGGCTTAAATTCTTGGCATGAAAAGTGTTTTATGTTGAAATCAGTCTTTTTTTTTTTCTCTTCACAAAATAAATTTTTTAGCCAGAATTTCTCTTTACTGTTGGCATTTTCCAAAGCCTGTTGGATTCTTTTGGAGTAATTTATCAATATTTTAACTAAACTTACCAAAATAGTTTGCAAAACAAAAATATATTCATTTTTTTCTCATTACCACAGCTGCTGTTTTCAGAAAGCAAAGTTTGCTGTAATCAAAGATACGGTGGCTGATTTGTAAAATTAGTTTGCTGAAGAGATTAAAAATGGATCTAGCTTCTACAGCATTTCAAACCTTGTAAAGCAGAAACAATGTGAAATGACAGCTTTTAAAATATTTTTGATAAAATCTGTCACCAGCTCACACTGGAATTTGTTTTGTTCCTGAGAAAATCTTTCTCCTTGTGGAGTTTCATATTTTAATCTCTTCCACATTGAAACTGATGGAAATTAAATTTCAAAGTACATTTTACAATCTGGGCTCGAGTCTTTGCAGAGAATCTCAGAACATAACACTGAGCATTAGATGTTAAAAAAGTAAGTTCTGAACATTTGCAGACTCTGCTATCCAGAAATAATTTCAAAACGGCTTTATTAAATATCAGGTTCACTAGGAACACTGGATTTCCCACTTACTGAGAAAATACTTAACATATGGGAAACCATTAAAATGGTGCACAATGAAGCAAGAATCTGGGCGAGATTTACCCCCTGTTTAGGTTGAGATCAGGACTACTAAAAGGCGCAGCCTCCAGCCAGGCTTTGGATCACAGGCTGCCCGGACAGCACCCAGGTTGCAGATGTACGATGCTCTCCAGGGAGATCACCTACGTGCAGGTTTGGTACTGCAGAGCTTTCTACAACTACTTAGGATGCTTCCAGTCCTGGTCATTCTGCTAGGACTGCAGTCAGCTCCCTGGGGAAATGTAGAGAAGTCATCTATTGTTGGCCTGGATCCCAGCAAGGTCAGTTCAAACAGAGTTAAGGTGATTTTTGAGTTGTACTAGACTCAATTTTGGAAGGAGTCAGGCCACATTTTCAGAGACCTGGACCACCTAAGAAAACCACCATCAGTTTCCAGATCAGCACAAAGCTACAGGCAATTCAACTGTTTCTGTCACTATAGAGACCCAAGCGAGGATGAAACTCACTACTTCGAAGCAACTTTTCAATTCCCCTGACTTGGAAAACCTAATTCTCCTTAAAACAGGGGACACATTACAGCACTTCTTAGACAAGAATTGCTGCCATTCTGTCAATACCCAAACCCACCCATTCATCTAGGGAGAAACATCAGCAAGCTGAAGGCCTTGGGTATAGAAAACCTGGTCATAAAGGAGATTAAAAAAAAATATAGATGCTCCCACCCCTACATCAGCATTTTCCTTCAGTGATTTTCCCCCTACCTTGTGTATTGCTTGACACATCATTACCTGGTAATAGGTCTCTCAGCTCTGGGTGGGAATGGGAGTGGAAAGAGCTGCTGGGAACTTAAGGACCACGGCAAGCCGTGTGCTTAATAAAACCAGAGATGCATGTCTGGAAAAGGCAGAGCAGACATATAGAATTGCAAAAGAGGCCCTTGCTTGCACGATCTGGGGCTCAGCCCTGCAAAACTGTCGAATACCTCCTGCAATGAGTGGGAGTGAAAGGTGCTCACATGACGTTACTGGATCAGTCGCTCATTCATTACTTGACTCCTGGTTTTACTATTCTCCTTAATGGACTCCACTTCCTCCCTTCTCCCTGTATGTGTGTATTAAAAGGCTTGGACCTCTGCATGTGCTGACTCTCAATTGAGAAACACCCCATATAATCACAGGGAACTTTATCTCATCTGCAGCCTGCGACACCTTCCCACAGAGGATGTGCTTTGTACTGTCCAGTCTGGATTAAAAAAAAATAATTGCAAAACACAACAAAAAAAGACAATCATTTTCCTTGTTTAGATTTCACTGGAGCTGCCAGAAAATCCAGCTGGTTGAAGCATACTAAATGTGTTTTGCAACTATTTTCCTTAAAGTTTTCTTTTGTAAAGACTTGTGAACATTTCTGTTGTTGCCTTTTCACAAAAACCCCACAACTAAAGACAATTTCTGCAGTTGTTTCTTTCTAAACCTATTCTCAAGAAAGGAAAACTCAAAAGCTTAAAACAATTTACAGTTTTGTTTCTTATGTAGATTTAGATTTCAACTGAAGGTCAGGGCCTTTTTAAAGGTTTTCATTCTTTAGGTGAGCAAACTTTGAATACCAGCCTTCAACCAACTGTGAATGAACGAAACTTTTTTATCTGGGTTGCAATCTTCCAAGACACCAAACTCCCAGCTGAAAAATGGATTTATCGATCCTAACTTAGGCCTCGTATTTAGAGCTAGTAACCCTGGTTGATATGGTAGCTCATGAAAAGAAATGGACAAATCAAGAGACATGCAGAAGAACTGCCCTCCTGAGCCACCTGCTTCTCCCCACTGGCACTTGTGGGAGATGACACTGGCTAGGTGACACTGAGCTGCCTACTACCAGAGAAGCAAAGCCCATCAATCCCATTAACGCTCCTGGCACGTAGACAACCCAGTAAATCCACAACTGAAGAGCCTGCCTTGTGCTTTCTCTAGCTCAAGTCAGAAGTTAGCCACCCAAGGTTTACTCGTTGCCTTCCACAGCCCCCAGTAAAATTTCCAGCCTCACAACCCAGACACTGGGAGTCGCTCCCCAGCCTCCCCCATGTTATCAGCCACATGAAATGCCATGGTGGCCTGGTCTCACCCAGCAAGGCAGCCACACCGCCAGTTAATACTGCTTGTCACTCTGTTTTCCAAGGGACAAGTTGATCCTCTAGAACAGGCAGTGAGGCTGCATGATGGCCAGTTCAATTTTTATAACTGGCTTGCATCTAGTCCTCTCTGCCTTTCCCCTCCAGCATGAGCTGACCCTCCAGCAGCAGCAGAGCTACACCTTCTCCTGATGAAGGGCTGAGCGCCGCCTGCCTTCATGCTTGCAGGGCTGAAGCAGGGATCCACGCTCTCCTCCTCACCCAGGGTCAAAATGTTTTCATAGAAAGCATTAATACTACCAACAGTGAACCCACAAAATATGGGCATTCCAGTCCAATCTGTTTAATTTGGAAAAGAATCAAGAAGATCCAGATTATCAGATTCTACAACATCTGGAACACAACAACTCCTGTTGTACAAGCTTAGTGTTTCTAACATGGCCCCAATGGTTCCCAGGAAATGTGGTGCCCTCTCCTCAACTCCCCCCCACCCAACTGTTTGGAGCCTATGTATAAGGCAAAAGCTTAGTTCAGATGTACATTTTTAGAAGCCGCTTCACTGTTTCGCCAAGAGCTTTTCACACAAGTTTCTTCCCCAGTGCCCGTCAAAATCACTCCTAAGTAACAATGGCATGCCTGGAGATGCTAACAGTTCTTTGAATTCCCACTGTTTCAAACTTGATCCTCCTTTGGTGGCCCTCATCGCTCATGTGTACCTCAACTGCCAGCTGATGGAAGCAAAACTCTGGAACGTATCCACCATCTAAAAACTTGCAGGTGATCTAACCTCAGCCTGTGCATCTGTGCAGCTCTGTAAATACGTGAATCGGGAATAACGGGAAATGAAACATCTCAGCCCTACATGACTCACGTTTGCTGATCTGAAATCACTTTCTTCTTCCTTTGTCCTTTATCAGTTTATAATACTACACGAGGAAGAAGAGAGGGGGACTTGAACCACTGAGATTATACATAAGCATACGTATCTTCCTTCACGGTCACTTGGTGCACGACAGGGCTGACAGGCCTTGCCAAGCTGCCACACGAGGCAAACCCCGCCAGCTGGGGCCACCCCAGCTCAGCCCCCCATGCCACAGGGCAGTGCCATGCCCAAGGCCCCTGCCAGCACCCCAGGGTGCCTGCCCACTGTGGGGCTCCATACCTGGCCCCACCACCGCTGGAGAGCTCTGCTCCCCAACAGGTTCGCTAGATGTCAACAGCTTTTGCATCAGCAGTTCTCATGCTTGCTCCTCCACCCCCCACCCCATGTGCCACCCCTGTCACTTCCGCAGGCAGCAGCACAAGCCTTGTTTCAAACCTCCAATTTGTCTGTTTAGTGTCTTCATAAAGGAGGTAGAAAATGAAAGAAAGAGGCTGGGGGAAGGGGACAGGATGACTAAATCAGTAACTTGTCTCTTTAATTTCTCTGCCCAACCCCCCCCCCCCCCCCCCCCCCCAAAACATCCCCTGGGGACACAGGCTTCAAAGTGAGCTACAAATATTTACTAATTCTATTAACAGGATACAAATTGTTTTCAGGGGAGCATCAACCACACAAACTCGTGTCATCCCCCCCTGCTTACAGACCCCCAGCACACAGCCCCCACCCTGGAGCAGCCACATGCATTATAGAGGCAACTATTCCTTCCCGCCTCCCCAATTTTTCCTAAGTTCAAGATGAGTTGAAGGGTCAAAAAGGCAAAGGGTGTTTCAGAAGTTTAGCAGACAGCATTCAGTAAGGGGAAGGCAGTGGGAGGGGGCGGGGGGAGAGAAGAGAGAAGGAATCTGGCATGCATTAGGCTGAACAGTTCCAAACATCCATCCTCCACAGACTTGTTACTTTCTTTCTTTCTCACAGGATTTTTTTTTTTGTAATTTGTGGTTTATTTAAGTTATTTTTTCTTTTTTTTTTTTTCATATCAGCCAACAACTGTATTTTAATCTCCTTCCTCCACCCTCCTATGTTGCCTGCAAAACCACACGCTCAACTTGCGATATTTAGACTCAAGCACAAGTAGGATGTATCCTGCGTGCTTTGCCAAGTAGCTGCTGCAAGAAGTTTGCAATAGTTGCTGGAAACTTAAAAAGGCAAATAAAATGCTCCATCGTGGGCAAGAAAGGAGCTTGACACAGTGAGGTGCTCCATTCCCACCAAAATGCAGCAGAGAAGGAATGGTGCTCATTCGCATGGGCTTGTGTCCCAACGCATATCCAGATGCAATGGTAGTGGTGAGCTTTCTAGCAAGGAGAACAAGGTCTTAGGCAAAGGCCAGAGTTGCTGCTGCACAGTTCAATGGAGTATAATTAGAGTTAATACCAGCTAAGCCTTCGGCTCCACAAAGTCTTCCAGGATGTAATTTTCCACAGGATTTAAATGTTGACCCATATATCGTTATGTTTTATGAGCCCCAAATAAGAACAATACAGGCTACATATTTAAAAGAAATAACACTTCCCAAATGTCCAGCTACCTAAAGCAAATCCATCTGGCTGACCAGACAGATGACCAAAGCTCTCACAAATATGTCAAGATGATGTTAGTTGGGACCGTGGCATAGAAGTGGGCCATGGACCTTGGAACACCACCTCCTCAACCTGGAGAAGAGTGGAAAACTCAGCCAGGCAAGACAGTGCTGTGGGACAACAGCATGGGAAAATACCTATAACAGATATGTCCCTTTGCTGTCACTGGATTGTCAGGTGTGACACAAAGACTGTTCACTCACAGCGAGGTGATGTCATGGGGAGGAGAAGGCTGTGCATCACTTTATTTGTTAACCTTTTCTGGCATGCCAAATATTTTCACTTTTGTTCCGGGTCAAGGAGTACTGAAGATGGAGCAGAGTGTTCAGCACATTGTGGAGGAGCTGTTGAAGAGGACCTGCCTTCTGCCAACCAGATGTGAGAGCTGAGAGTCGTGGTACGTGGCGATTAAAAGAGAACAAAAAACCTGACCGCAGATTCCCTCAAGCTTCACTACAAATCTTGTTTCTTTGCTTCTCATAGGATATGACCCTGCCAGTCCTCCAGCATTTTTTCCACCAACAGGAAACAAGTAGATAAAAACTTGTATTGTAGTGGAAATCTCCTTCCCCTTCAGAAAAAAAGCCAAACCCAATCCCAACCCAACTCCCCCAACTTTTGGGGGAGAGATGGAAAGGGTGTGTGAATACAAAAGCAGAAGAGAAAAGGAAGAGCACCGTGCCCTGTGGCATCCACCCGGCTTCAGGCAGTTATCTCAGACACACACACACACATGTGAGAAGTCACATTGCCCCTGGCTTATCAATGAAAGAAACAGGTACCTCCGGAGGGCAATTTAAACCTCAGGTGGATTAAAGTGCCCTTTGGCACTAAGCAGTTCAATAGTGCCTGAAATTAACCAGGATGAATCTTGGCCTTAATCAGCAAATGGACTTTTCATTCCACAAAAAGTGTCAAGATTGCAAATTATTTTTCATTTCAAATGAGGACCAAAAAAATCCCACCAACCTTTCATTTTCCCCATGATTTATTTTAAAATTCCTTTGAGTTAATCAAAATATGTATTTTCAGTCCCCTCAAAGCATTCCCATTTAATTTTACACCTCTTTAATTTGTCTGAATATAAACTGCATTTGAAAAATTAAAACTTTTCCCCCAAGGAGGAAGAATAAACTCCTTCGGTTTGCAACTACTGAAGCCAGACCTCTGACATTATTTCCCTCTTACATTATTTAAAACAAGAATTCCTGAAAACATAGCCATTTGCACACAGAAAAATAATCAGTTTTCATCAGAGTGATGGCATTTTCTTAGAAGAAACTGGTACAGCAGCATTTTCTGAACAACTTGGGGTTGGCATGACTTAACCACCCTATCGAGGAAGGTAAGTCAATGGCTGGACAGGGCTTTAACAAGTGACAATTTGTCCCAGTCCAGGATGCAGAGAAGCTGAACACTGTTTGCTTTTACTAGCAGTGAATGACAAGGTACCCATCTTCCTCAGTACGTGCTACCATGTTGGACTATTGCTTGAACAATGTGGCTCTGTTAGGAATATCAATCTACAGCGAGAGTCTTCTCACACGCAGTGGAAGAGGGAAGGAAGGAGGAAAGGAAAAAAACATCCACCACCAAATTAGTTCTCCAATAGTTTTTGAATGTTCAAAATGTCAATCTCCTGGCAACACCTGCACATGGCACATAGACCTTGGCTTTCTAGAGTCCCTGTAGCATCTTTTCAAGTAATCTACGGGAGAATAGAAGGATGTGGCCTTGGAAAAAAACCTCTAAGTGCATAAACAGCTGTGGCCACATTTCCTACGTCTGACATCTCAAGGTTGCTGCAGAAGGGGAGAATAAGGACAAACAAGGCTCTATAACAAGCCCTCCAAAGAAAAGTATTTCCCATGTGTTAGTTATTCGTTAAGGAGTTCAGCAACCGAATTTGTAGGAAGATTTTAGTAGCTTTCTGGTAGCTGCTTTTTGCAGTAGCAGTGGTGTAGAGAGATTTCTGTGCTGCCTATTTGCAAATACCTGTGGAAAACAGGGTACATGCTATATGGATGTTTGGCTAGATAAAATTATAGATGTGTAAAAGAGTCAAATATCCTTCCTTATATGCGTGGACTTACAAGGATGACGAGCGTTACACAAAGTGACCACAACAGTCAAAATTATCGCTGAAGCACAGGCATCATGCTAATAGAAGATAATCCTGAGGATAACCTGCTGCAGCTTGTTACTGTCATAGCTACGCCACGTTTAATACTTGGTATCGCACCAGTATGACTGAGGAGGCCAATAATTTCCAAACTGGGAATGAAACAGTCCTTCTCCTGGCCAGATCTGACAGCACAGGGCTCACCTATGAAAGGGTGCAACGAATCCAAGTGGCTGGTGTAGCCATTAGTGCTCTCTGGTTAGCTCATCATAATGCAGCATGACCTGAGCATCGACTGAAGAAGGGATGTCTGTACAATGCATACTAGTACTGACCCGAGTCTGCGCGAGGGGCCAGGGGACTCATCCTAGACCAGGAGTGATCTCCAATAAGGCCAAGCAGAACACCTTCGGTCCAGAGGGAGCGCAGGCACTGGCCAGCCTCTCCTGGAGCTCTAAGCTGTGCTTCTTCCATGCCTGGCTGGGTGTGGGGAACGAGAATCATCTATTCACGATTCAACATCCACTGGTACCGAGACCTCCACCCTCTCCCAGTCTTCACCGTGGCCTCAGTCAGTCCTCAGGCAGCAGAGGTTAGAGAAGCATGGTGAAAACCTCAGATGCTGACCTCCAAGGAGCTGCTACAACAGTCAGCAGCTGCTGAAGTGAAGCCTTACTCCTTCTCAGAGGCTACAGGGGAGGACAGTGACAAGCTGGCAGGGATGGCACCAGAGACAGTACCTGTAGCTGACACAGAAGCAATCTGCCTACTGAGCCTGGACTGACCGCATCCCAGTGAAATTGTTCTTAAAAAAAAAATGTGTCTTGCTACACTCTGTAGAAATCCAAGCCCTGGTTTCCTCCTAGTATTCTGTTTGACTAAACCCCACACTCCACATGCCATCAAATGCACAGGTAACACTGAATCTAGGATGTATCTCCTAAGCACAAATGTAATTAAGACATTTAATAGAGGCAACACTGTTTGCTGAGCACTTCATCAGGGAGCAGAAGAGCTGCTGGGGCTGCGGCAGGTGAAGCCAGCTGTTGTGGAAAATGAGCAGAGAGCAAGAGACCGAGTCTCCATCTATTCCCCTTGCTGGGCTCAACTCTCCATAATCCTTAAAAAGGGAGGAAACAAAACAAAACAAAGCCTCTCTGCATCAGCCTGTTTTGGCCATACATCCTCCCTACTGCAATGGCACTCAGACCATCACAGCAACCCAATGAAGTGTTGCTGTAATTAAGGTTTAATGGAGCTGCAAGACTGTGTCATAGCAAAGAGCCTTATAACAGAGGTGGAATGCAATTTACTACCCACCAGGTATAGAGCAATAAATCTGCAATATTTATTGGCAAGAGAGAGAAATGTGATCCAGAATTCCATATGCTGGGTTGGGGGAGGAGATGAACATCACTTCCAAGGGGAAAAACTTCCTTGGCTGCTTTTACCCTCTTACTGTTGTGTCCTGGAACAGGGATAATATTTATGTGCTGGTAGCCATTCCCAAGGATCCCAACGTACCTTCCAAGCTGAACGCAGAGAGCACCAGGGAAGCCTGGCTGCTCCGAGGGCAGGGAGTGGCAGCTGGTACCCTGTCAGTTAAGGAGGGGAGGGGATACTGGAGCTAGCACATCTGGCCAACCCTGCATTCTTGCAATATGAGCCCCAGGATAATGTGAACACAAAACTTCGGGGCCAGTTCTACAGCTGGTGTAAGCTAGCAAATGCGTACTGATTTGCACCCACTAAGTGGCTGGCCTCAGGGTTTTTCACCACTCCCCCCCCTTCCAACTTAAAACTTGTGGGCAGGCAGTAAACTGCACGTTATTCAATTTATTGCCCTCAGAAGGGGGAAAGGCTGAGCAGACTGTGGAGCTGAGCCTGCTGTTCCCGAGGAACGGAGGCATTCCTAGCCTGCTGCTCAAGACCATTAAACTATCCCTTCTACTGTTGAGACAGACTCCAGGGAAGCATCTGTTGCACTTCCAGTACACTGGCAAATTTGGGTCACAAAAAAAAAAAAAAAATCTCACACTTCAGTGGCACGTTGAAGGCAGTGACACTGGAAGTAGTGCTGAGAGGATGCCACTAACCTGTGCTTAAGGCACACAGATGAAGTAATTAGAGAAGATCCATGTTTCTCAAAGGTCTTAAACTGCACAAATGTACCAGCAGAAAGCAAGTATACACACATAAAGGAGACATGCATCCAGCACAGGCAATACATGGCTTTCTCCATTAATTTTTAAGCTGAGAAGAAGGGCTACATGTGTGGGAATAGGGCATATCATATTTTTCACTGTCCTGAAGTGGATGGTCAAATGTAAATGTCTGAGAAATACTACTATTAGATAAAAGCAAAATGCAGAACTACTGCCAGGTGGAAAAACAACCAGAGAAAAGCCAGTGCCCCAGTCCTGGAAGGTGCTGGGTACCTGTGCTGGAGACTGTGGGAATGACAAATGGCTAGTCCCTCCCAGGAGACTGGATTAGTTGTTTCCTATGTGTCCAACAGACATTTTCTCTTTGAGCAAAACAACTAGCAGGTGGCTAGTCCTGCCTTCCGAATGGGCTGTGGCAGATGCAGGGCTGTGCTAAAGGGGAAGCTAGGGTTTCACATCCTTTAATTCCCTGCTAGCTAACTGGGTTGTCGTAGGGTCACCGAGATTTGTTTGTGTGCATGTGCGAGTGTCAGAGACCAAGCAACGCACAAGAGAGTTTTCCAGCAAGATTAATCCTCTACCAGAACTGGCTCTGTCCCAAGAGTGACTCTCAGAAATGCTGGCATAAATCTACAGTTAATGCTGTTTCCTTCAATGGAGTTGCTTGAGAAGTAACTGACAGCAGTGTTTGGCCCACTTGGTGCTGATCCCATGGCTTATGCTCTCATTTTCCCCCTCTCTGAATGAATTTCCCACAGGAATTTCTCACTTCTCTCTGCAGTTTTAAGTATTTAGGGCCACAGAACTACATCACTCTATAGGAGCAATTCCCGTTGAAGCCCTCAGAGAAGATGCGTTGGCAAAGATACAACTTGTACCTGGTACCATCTGTTGTAACTTGGTGGTGACGTTAGCGCTCTGGCTCCTTTCAGCCAGGAGGAGGCTGAGGTGACAGGGCCACAGGGCCCTTCATGTGGTTTCAGCATTTCAGCATAAGCATGTTGCAGAGCCTGGCAGCACTTCAAGATAGCGTCCAAGTTCACTGCAGACATGCCAGGATGATAACCTTGGCCATATCTGCTGAGGCAAAGGTTTCAAAGGCTCCTCATGGGTCTAACTTCCAAGTTGAGAGAGTCCATCATTTATCCACTTGGAACGAGGTCGTTACCAGCTGGGCGCGTGCTCGAGAGGCTGTCATTCAAGGCACCCTGAAAAACTGTACATCTCCCCAGAAGGCAGACTCCTGCCCTAAAAGGTGTTGTGTTAGCAGGCAGCTTTTTAGTTCACCCCTTGGCATAGCAGCATGTCTCTGTGGTGTTGGTAGCTGTCTCCCAGCCTATGAAGGCAGCAAAATGCAGCAGCTTTCACCATCTATTTCTTGAACAACTCAGAGCAAGCTCCTCCCTCCCCCCACCGCCCCACCAGTGTAGAAGGTTCTTGTGGCTCTGGTGTATTCAAGTACCATACACACACGCGGCAGCAATAGTCTGTGTTGTACTGACAGGGTGCAGAGGGGAAAACAAGGTTTTTTTTTCCATCCTTAGGTTTAGACCATAATTCTAAGGTAGTGCCAGGTCCCATTGGGATGCCCTGGGGTGTACCTCTAACTGCTGCTGCTTGAGCTACATAGTTTTGGGAAGTCAGGGTTGTCTGGGAAGGCTGAAGCCTTATTTCCTTGGCATACAGGAAAGGAAAATACAAGGGAGGCAAGACCTATAATTTCTATAACACATTCTTTGCAAAAATCTCTTTGGTTGTCCCAAGATTTCCACAGTGATCAGGGCTCAGGTCACACTAAGGCGGCAGGGGCACTCAGGGACCCCATCTCAGCTCTCCAAGCACTACAGCGAGCCCCCAGGACACAGGCTTTTGCTTTGGTTTGTTACACTTCTGCTTGGCTTTTTTTTGCCACATACAGTGCACAGTGCCAGAGGCTTCCTATGAATCCTTCCAGAAACTGAGACCCCTTTTTGGAAATGGCAAAGGACACAAAGGAGCTGTCTGGGATTGTCCACAGCATCTTCCCTCAACTGCTCTGAATGCCTGCACTGTACTGTCTTCCCTGCTCGTCCCTTTCTGCCACGGCTGAGGGCTGGTTATGTTCACAACAGCCATTTTCAGCCTTCAGGTCCCTACAATTTCAATGCTAATACCAGACTGCCCATATGGGTCAGCTCAAAGTCTCCATTTTGTCGGTCTAGATGATCTCCAGGGCTGTTCTCCTCCGAGTCAAACCATCTCCATCCCCTGGAGCTCCCACACCAGGGCCTGGCTGTAAAGCACTGAGGGCTAATCATCCTGAAATGAGCCATTTCTGCTCCGAGAAAAGTTCAGTCTCTGGCTGAGGGCGGACACTGTTCCTCCTTCCTGAAGGCACTCTGAAGTGCTCTGTGCACTGCCTAAACACAGCAAAGACTTTGTTATTGGGTTTGTTTTTTTCCCCTCTCTCCTTCTCACTGCCTACAGAGCCAAAGGGCCTGTTTGTTTTCCTGTTACTTATCAGAAAGGTTTATTTGCAATTGCTTGAGAGGGGAAGAAAAACCTCAGTAGCCACAGGCAGACAAGCTCAGTGCTCAGGAACATAATGGCTGGAGCCCGTGGGCCCATATGCTCGCCATCCTGTGAGGTGGAAGGCCAGCTCTGATCACATCCAGCTGCTCAGGGTACAACTGATCAGGTATGGCTGAATGTCAAAAAAGCAGGGTCAGGCTGACTGGGGGTTGTGGCAGGGAGGGGAATCAGCAAGGAGCTATTTAAAGCGTGTTGCAAAACTGGGAATTTTCCTGTTTGGAGATGTCAGGGCTGCAAACCCAGACACATACACAGTCCCCCTGAAGGGAGGGAGGGAAGGAGGAGGAGGTGGTTATATTTCCCCTGTCAGCTGCTATAGCATCCTCTGAGCTTCATGAGAGAAAGAACTAAGCTTTCATACTGCACTGAATAATTCCTGCATTTTTAGGTTCCTATTTCCTCCTCCCCAATGAATTAAGACCTAGGAATTCAGCTTGTTTGTTGTTGCTTTTGTTACTGAATATCCATGAAAAGCTCAATGTCCCCGGGAACTAATTAGGTATTAACCCTGCATTATGGCTGCATATCAGCCATGGAAACATGCCATTTGGCTAAATCTCCTTGAAATATAGAAATATTGAAGGATCACGTGGAATGTCGAAAAATAAGTTAAAAGATAGGAAGGTTTCTGGTACAGGGGAAAGCAAAGGAGGAAATATTTCAAGCAAAAGCAACTACATTATAATCTCTTCTACGGTTTCTGTCAAATTCTAAAAAGAACTACCAGATAGGAACAGATCTAAGGAAAAACGAGTCTCAGCCACCACCAGGAACTGAGTCTGGGAGAGATGTGGGTGAGGTAGGGAGCTATATGGGATCTATTCTAGCTTAACCTCAACTGTTTTACTTGTTTTGTTCTTAGCACCTCACCACACCCCTGATGTTTTTGGGCAAGAAACTTTTGGAAGACCACCTCAACCAGATCTTATCTTCAAAGACCTGAGCCTTCAGTGATGGCAGGCAATAATTTTGTATTTTGGAGTATCATTTTGCTTCTATGCATTGCAACCTTTCACCGCACTCATCACCTGACACAGAAGCAGAGACCACTAATGGCATGATATGAATAAGTGTGTACATATCTATTACTCAAGCCATTTCAGAAATCCACAGATAATTAACTCTGAATACTTAATTATCTATTTTCCCTCAAAAATCTTCGCATTTGACTTAAAACCCTATTTGTGGTCCAACCAGCAGCACACTTTGTCAGACTGAACAGGGTTGTAGAGCAGCTTTGAAGAGGCCTTAAAATATCTGAGGAGTATGAAATGAAGTCATCAGAAATAGGATTGCTCCTATCCAGCCTTCCCTCGCCACAGTAAGCTGCACACCCCTCTCCCCTGTCTCAGGACAGACAGCAGAGCTCCTGACCCTTCCAGTGACAGGGGATACCCTCAAACCTGCATGTTTCTACAACACTGCGTCAGCCTAGACAAACACTGACTCAAGTCAACACATCACTGAACCAAAATATTTAGATTTGATAAAACAAACTCAACAACTGTTTAGACTTTGGCTGACCAGACTCACAATGGAGGTTTCCTTTTCCACTTCCCTAGTTATTCTCATCTCTGCCATCATGCAGTTAGGTGACCATAGCCAGATCTAGTCCCTTCTCCTTTTCCCTGAATCCCCTCCCTGCCCATTCAGATGGCCAGTCCCACTGGATCGTCTTCCGCTGCACGCTTGCATGGAGCTAACACAACAGGGCTGTAGACTTCTTCAGGAAATCCTAACACATGGCTATAATGAAAAATTACTATTACAGTCTCTATGTTCAAGTTGTTGTACAAACACTTCCCACAAACCCACTATGGAAGTGAAAAGCCTCATTTCAATTGTTAATGGGATTACAGAATTCAGCGGTCCTCCCCAAAACATCCTTGTCTCCCTATTATGATAAAATAACCCTGCCCCGATCACAGCTACACCCAGCCTCCAACTCCCCTTGCACAAAACAGACTCTTGACTGCTCACAGTGGGAGGTCTATTCTCACATCAAATTAAAGCCAGACAGAATCAATTAAAGCAAAAAGGATGGGGTCTGCTGAGATGACAGAAAGCATTTGGGGCAAAATCTCACAGCTGTATGCAAGAGAGATGCCATTGCCCAGGCTTTCTGGTTCCTCCACGGAAGCTGGGGCCCAACATCTCTCCAGATGACTCGAGACTGCCAGTCCTAATTTTTTTTGCAGTAGCTCATGGTGCTAAATAGCAAGGAAGACTGAAGTTAGAGACTGATCAAAGAGGCTAGGAAATTATCAAAGGAAGGACTTTTAGTAACTGGGAGAGAGACGAACAATGGCTACGCCTCCCTCCATTACTCAGAGATGACTAATTCCTGTGGGGGCCCTGAGATAAGAAAAACCAAACCCAGACTTTGTATGTTGGCAAAACCTCCACAGATGACATATCATTCCTCCTTAAGTGTCATTCTCCATCTTATACCCCTCTGCAACTACCACCTCAGGATCTACTCTATGTATTTACACCTATTCCTACAGCCCCTCAGAAACACTCGCTGTGCCCATTCCTGCTTCTGTCCTCTGGTGACCCTGGTGCCTTCTTGAAGCCAGCCCCATTTGCCGAGGGGAATAGCAGACTACTGCAGCCCATACCCTCCCATACCCTCAGCAACAGCTGTTGGCTTTGTAATTTTAACTCCCCTTCAAGTCACCTGCCTCCCTCCCTCTTCATTTGTCACCTACAAGGAAGGTCAGGGTCCTGCTGGATGCTGTACATCTCTCAGCTTGAGGCACTTAGTTTCAAATTTGTTCTCTTGCTAAACGATGTTGGAGCAGAGGAAGAACAAGGCAAAGAAATTGGCTTGAGGAAAGGACTGATACAGGCTCTGTCTTGATGGGGAGAATTTTTCTTTGCTTCCCCCCGCCATAAATTCTCCAATGTCCTGGTAACAGGCATAGATTTCCAGGGGGGCAAATGCCTCTGTAAGCTCCTGAGGTCTTCAGCTTCCACTGGGAGCAAGTAAGCAGCATTAGCTCTTACGAGTTTGCCTTGCTGGGCTAATCTGTGGTGTGAACATGCTCTAATTAGTCATTTAACTTAAGAACTAAGACTCCCAAGAGGAGATTTCAGAGGGGAATTCAGAGCTCTTCAGACTGAAATTATCAACAGCCTAATGCAATTGTTCTGCATTTCCTTTTCAGTATCTCCATTTCCCTCACTCCTTTTGACTATCTATTAAAACCAGGTGGTATGAATACTCCCACATCTTTGCCAAACCATGGCTTGTGTAGCCTCCCCTGAAGACACCCGGGTAAATTCACATCACACTCTTCTGGATTTGGGCCGGGGACAGGAAAGTGTCTCTGTTCAAGAATGTGGAGCTGATCCGTAGCAAGTGCTGCTTCAAATGCCTGTCTGACACAGTGGAGAGGAACACAGAAGCTGCTTAAAAACTCCAAGCCTCCAGCATGCAAAGGGATTCTTAGGGCTGGATGCTCTGAACACTAGACTTGAACTGGACTGAATTTTAAAGATGATCTTAGCATTAAATCCTGATCCAAGCATCAAGCCTGAATCTGCATCTTAAAATAATTCTAGCATTAGCTGAACATTCCCACTCCCCTCACATTATTCGCAAGTTGCTGTAAGCAACCATGATGGAGTGCTAGTGTTTGCTACTTTCCTAAAGTACATCCTAGAGACTGGAAGGCTTGGGCCTAAGGTGTCCCAAGCTCCAGTAATGCCATGCTGAGTAACTTTAGCACAGTAGTTTCCCCAGCTTGTACTCTTCCTGACAGAATCACAGAATCTTTTAGGTTGGAAAAGACCTTTAAGATCATTAAGTCCAACCATTAACCCAGCACTGCCAAGTCCGCCACTAAACCATGTTCCTAAGTGCCACATCTACACATCTCTTAAATACCTCCAAGGGGTGGTGACTCCACTACTTCCCCAGGCAGTCTGTTCCAATGCTTGACAACCCTTTTGGTAAAGAAATTCTTCCTAATATCCAACCTAAACCTCCCCTGGCAATTTCTTTTTGTCCTATTACTTGTTACATGGGAGAAGAGACCAGCGCTCACCTCATTACAACCTCCTTTCAGGTAGTTGTAGAGAGTGATAAGGTCTCCCCTAAACCTCCTTTTCTCCAGGCTAAATGACCCCATTTCCCTCAGTTGCTCCTCATAAGACTTATTCTTTAGATCCTTCACCTGCTTTGCTGCCCTTCTTTGGACAAGGTCCAGCACCTCAGTGCCCTTCTAGTAGCGAGGGGCCCAAAAGTGAACACAGTATTCCAGGTACAGCCTCACCAGTGCCGAGTACAGGGGGACAATCACTAGAAGAGACACAGAAGTGACTTTGTGCATGGTTTGGGAAATTCTTAGCTGGGTTAGCAAGGCTCTGAAGAATGCAATTTTGGCCTTCACATCAGATTATCATACAACTTGCTGGCTGTAAAATAAAACTGACTCCTAGGCAGGTTAGCCTACTGGAGAACACACTGGCCTGGGATTTAGGAAACTTCTAGCAGGATTCAAGATTACCTCATCAGGTACCTCAATGACGACACTGTTCAAGCACTCCCAACATTTACTCTCAAAACTTGCCTAATGCAGAAGAGGCTCAGATCTCATTGACAGCTACTTCAGGCTGCAATACTCTCCCCTGAGCTGTGCAGAAGCTCCTCTGCATAGCTAAGCTACAGGCACCATCTCCTATTTGACCTCAGTCCAGATCCAGAGGGTCATCCTCGGTTCCTGGGGCCAAACCAGCTAAAACATTCTTACCAGATTCCCAGCTCAGCACAGAGGGCACCATGATGCCCCTGGAGGCACCAGCTCTTGGTTAACCCCACTAAGCGTCTGGGCACTCCCATCTCATTATTCCCTTGGAGCAAACATCTACTCCAGGTATCACAATGCCTAAACCACATATACAGAGTAGGTATTATGGTATGTGGGCCTAGATTGCCAATCCTGAAACTACTAATGTCCAGCAAGAGGATTTGAACAAGTTGCTTCACTTCAACAGTGCCTCAGTTTCCTTATCTCTAAGGCAGTAAGACTGATAACATTCAAAGCACAGATACCGATTAGTTATAGGTGTCTCTGAATAAAACATGCTTTCTCGGAATGTTGAAAGGCTCGATACATGGGTTGCTAAATGAAACTGAAAGCCTATGAGATACTGAATAATTTGGCTGAATTGTATGCCACTATTTGAAGGTAAAACCAAGCAGAAATCTTAAGTCACTACTGCAGTTCTACAAAAATTTACATTCTTGCTTCCAATAAATGATAGTCCTTCCACATCCCGCTCCCCAAGAGAATCTACCTACCTAGTGCAAAAAAGCCAGCACATTAAAATCTTTTTGATGTTACCACAAATGAAGTGTGAAAAAACTACCGTGGGGTCAGCACTCCCCATCTTCCAAGCCCAGCTCTGCAGCCAGCCTATATAATGTGCACTTACATCTGATGGCAATACAGAACTGATATGAGCATGAAATTTTCATTAGTCCTTGTAGTGTGAACACACACAGGGTTTGACTGATCTAATCAGCCCCATGTACCACTGCCTGGCTGGCCATAGCTGCACAAAAGAGAAAAGGGGAATCCGAGTGGCCCTACATACCACTCTTGGTATGGTTTCCCTATCCTACTGAACAACAGAATCACAAAATCTTCTTCCCAGGTCCTCTGCTAGAGAGATGAGAATGCTGTAGTCCAATGACCTGAAAACATCTGAATTTTTTCCCCCAAACCTTTTTAATCATAGTAGAAGTGATTACTTTATAGATGAGGGGAAAGGGCTCCAATTTCTTCTTCAGGAGAACCACTTCTAGAGGAGGTCTTTCAGATACGTAGTCTTTTTTTTTAATAGCTCTCTGGTTTCCCAATGCACATGTGAAACCTCATGTCCCATCAATATCTCCTGGAACTCTAAGCTGGAACCAAAAGCCACAGAAAAGACACTTTAGAGTGCAGTAAACCAGCAGTTCACCTCACCACACTGGGTAATCTGATCTTCCCGTTCAGTACAGTGCCTAGAGTAGCTCAGTGAACTTTTTCCAGAGCTCTCCATGGGTTCTTCCTGCAGACATTGCACTGAATTTAAGGGGGATAGTACCCACTCACAAAAAGAAAATAAATCATTGTATATCTTTTGAAACATTCTAACGTCATATTAATAACACGTGTTATTCTGAGCCCTGGGTTCCCCAGCATTGCAGAGAGCTACTAACAGCAATTCACGCTAGTACAGAACACTGTTTAGCTCCTCTCATGTCACAGCTCTGGCCACCAGAAAGCTGCAGTGTTTTTTCTCACTATGCCTCTCAGAAAAATAAATCACCACCACGCAACAAAAAAAAAATTCCAGCCGATACAGGGATCAAAATAACCTACAAACAGAAAAAGAACAAGCTTTGCCTCAAACTAACATTTTGAGCAAGAATTCCTGTGCTAGAAATAGACTGCAGGTTTACCAGTGAGGAATCCCACCCGTCACTGGTAACAACTGTCCAGGATTTTCCCCTCCAAAGATTCACATAACATTCAGAAGATGATCCAATATTTGACCGCCCAGCCTCACTGGCCACGAAGAGCCTTCCCAAGGCTACAACAACCCTCCCAGCAATGAACCGTGGAATGAAAGGGTTAGTAAGAGGCCCCCCAGTCCTAGCCGGGGCCCTTTGTAGCTCCGTGAGGAGCACCGATCCCTACCCAGGCATGCTGGCAAGTACGGAGCTTGGTCTGCAGAGGCGGCTGGCGCTGGGCGGCCCCGGGCAGGGGGAGGAAGCGCCTGGCCCCGCGCCCCCAGCCCAGCCCCGCACCTGCGGCCACCCAGCACCATGGACAGCGGCTCCCACCGCCGGCCGGCAGCGCGCCGTGCGCCCGGCTCCCTCCGCCCGGGGCTCGCGGCGGCACCGGCTCCGCGAGAGGCTGGCTTTGCTCACCTACCCCGGACTACAGGCTGAAAACACTCACAGAAAGCATCGCCAACCGTTTCTGCTCATCCCGAGCTCTGGAGGTCTTCAGTGTGCGCGCATTAGCCCAAGGAATGCCATTAACTCTGCTGGGTTCTGGGGAACCTTAGAGCAGCGCAGAAAACTTTACATCTCTCTGTGCTGTTGTAAACAGAAGCCTCTTCACCAGCCCTTGTCCTGACAACAACTAGGATGTCATGACAGCATTCAGAGGAACATCTATGAACCTACCTTCCAGCTTCCACTGTTAAAGTGGCCTTGGCTTCCAAGACACACTTAAAGGACTTCTGTGCAAAGGCCAAGTTGTTACACACCCACATACGCTATTCAGTCCATATCTCCGCTTATGCCACATGAATTCACCATACAAGCAAGAGACAGTGTGATGGCATCTCATTTTATGAGGCGTCAATGCCGTTTCACACAACTGAATTTACAAGCATGCAATGCTGTATGCATATACATCCCTGCATACATACATCCTTCCAGGAGGAAAGGAGAAACAGTACATTCACCTCTGCCATAGTACTTTTGCAAACACTTTAAAATACCAATGCCATTATATCAAGAACTAATTATTAATTCCCTCACATTTCCAATTCTACACAGCTGCCTCAAAACAAGTGGACCATCAGCCAGGTTTAGCCAGCTACCAGTAGTCACTTCTACTTTGACATCACTAAGATACTCTACAAGACCAGTACTCCCATAAGGCAGCTTCATTCTCACTCAGCATCCAGAGTTCAGCTTGGAGGATAAGGAAAACGAGAGAAATGGCTAGTGACATTAAGCCTCGATAGGGTCATGCGCTTTGCAACAGCTTTAACATGCAGGCGGGTGAAAACATCATTCTCAAAGTAAAGGGACAGAGGAAAGAAATAAAGAAGGGGAAGGGGGAAAGAAAAAGGAAAGGTTGACAGACAGTTGGACTTGTTGAGGGTGAAATCAATTAAAGTGCATCAAATCCAGAATTCATGCTTTTTCAAAGTGACAAATATGTGCTGGAAACTGAGAAAGACGAGGGGAAAATAATGTCTTTGACCTCCCGGAGACCGGCTGTTCCTTCCGTCAGAGGAGCCAAAAGTGAAGTGAGATGCATTCATGATAAATTGTAACAGCCAGGCAGCCACCTTAAAAAAGAACGAGGTGAAAAGGTTACAGAAGGGACCCAAAATGCTAAGAATTCAACCAAACATCAAGATAAATCAACTCAGGCCCTTGTGTATGCATACCCAGCCTTCACAGAGCTGCTGCGGCTCATCTCAGTTTGTTAGCCTTACCTAAAGTGTAAGAGACACACACACACATCTTGTTCACAAAAGCTTTTGAAAATACTGTTACAAAGAACGGACTAACTTTAGCCTTCCAAAGCTAAGGGATGCAGTGTCCATGCTACCTGCCTTTCTATTTGTGGAAATTATTAGACAATTAGAGCACTTCTTCAATGCATGCAAATATCACTGGTAATCTTGTGTTCAGCTCAATTCAGCTGTGTTTTTAGGACAAAGCTTTCGAAGAGCTAGACACTTCTCTCCTACCAAAGCCAATGTAAAATACTCACACTTACCAAAGTTTCAGTCTTAGTGTATCTTATTTTCTCTTGCACTTGGATATAATTTTCTGGTTTTGAGCATCAAAGCACGGTACAAGTATTTGTCTGGATGCTTCCATTAGCATGGCAACTTCGGATCTTTTCCCTTACTGAAAAAACCAGATACTAACTCTGATGATTGCTCTCATGCAGAATAATTGAATGCAAAGGTAAAATAAAATATAAAAACCAAACCAGTAAGCGTACGGTATCTACTAATGAAATGTCTGATGCATCCCTCTAAACATTGTGCCCTGCTGGGAACATCTCAATTTTCAACCCGTTAGGTGCCCAAACATCTCAGTCAAGGTGAAACTGAACTCAGCTTTAAAAGATGATACAGCTCCCCCAACAGTGGTGTTTTCCACATAAGGGAAGACTTCACAAGGGTACGCACAGTCATTTTGGTCAGTTTCCCACCTGGGCAGATTCTAGCAAAAAGCTTCCCCAGTGATGCATCCAATGGTTTATGTGAACCATAGCAAGCCAAAGCAGCAGTTTAGGGAATATTTACTGCAGTTTTGCATGTTTGTTCTCTTAGGCAGGATACACCCAACACACCTCCCCTTCAAATGCTCACACTGAGCTCAAATTGAATCTCCACTTCAGCTCATCAAGTTTTCAAACACCGGGTTTTTGTGACACACAGTCCTTCTTCAGTATTACTACCTAGGAACGGACATTACCCTGAGATCTTCCAAAGCAAGACTTGCCCAAGCCTTTCTGATTACTTACGACAAGAGCAGATTGACCTCTCAAGAGGTTACTGCAGAAAGCATATCTGTTCTCCTTTCCTGAGCTACTGCCAGCACTGAAGGGACTATAAGAAGTAGTTGACCAAAGTTCAGATACGATCAGTTAAGCCTGTTCACACTGCTGACTGTTGTGCAGATGGTCACGTTAGGGTAGCCCTCAGCATGAGAACTATAAGAGATTCCCAACTACAGCACAGGATTTCTCATGCCTGGGATCCCAGCTGGCATCGAGACCTTATTGTTGCTAATGCTTGCACCAAGGGGAATGAAGTTCGCACTGATGCTGCTGAGAGGAAGCTCAGCTATCAAGTCCTAGCTGGCATCCTCACAGCTCTGCCTTCAGAATGCACTGATCATTTCTCCAGCTCCTCCTGACACAGATGCCCACCCCACTGTTGTTGCATTCTTCTTCACGACAACCTTCTCTGGATGGTCCCTTCCCTGAAACAGCATGATTCTCTCAGGGAGACACGAGTTCACATCAGCAAATTCTTCCCGACACTGCCCTGAAGCACTTTCGCTATGATCAGCTATTCAGAGTGATGGGACACACTAGTTAGATCTCTCTGTGTGTTTATCAATCCCTTCTCAGCCATTTTCCTCTGTAAATCCGTCAAATCTTTTTCTTCAAGGTCTGTGGGAACAGTTAGGAGCTATCTCCTCAGAGGTGCCTGCCCTGCCACTTGGATTTCATCCCCCTCCTGGATAAGTTAGATGTCAGGAATCAGAGGACTGGCCCGCACAACGCAGACACAGCAGCAGTGGCATAACTGCCAGTACCCTTGGAGTGACAGGGTCCTGATGAAAGACCCTTCTAAGATCTTGCCCTGGTCCCTGTGCAGGGCACCAGGAGGAGTCCTCTTAATCTGGGACAGAGGAGAAAGAGGAAAAGCCCAGAGGTGAAGTCAAAGGAGTACAAAGTCTGTATCATCCTAAACTAGACACAACCAACTTGTTCTGAGCTGAGCCAGGGCAGGAATCAAGCTGTTCCACAGGAAGACAGGACCTTACAGGATTTTAAGGACCCAGGACTTAATTGTATTGGACTAGTATTTCAAGTCTCTACTGCAGCGACCTTAGCCAATACAGTGCAAGACATTTAAATGGTACCAAAGAAGGAAGACCATCTGTTAGAACCCTGTGTTGAACATAAATAAAGCCACATACTGCCACCAATAGATTTGGACCTTTACAAGTTTCCTTTTACTCTTCCAGGGAATTTGCTGCCTGAAAAGTCATACTTCTTCCCTTTTAAATAGGGAGCATCAGATGCTCTGTCTGCCTTTTATTGATGCTTGTAACCTTCATGGATGGCAGTGAATTGCCAACCAGACTAAATCTGCACAGATGCTGTCCTATGAAACCACACAATGTAGCTTATATGCAGTTTGATTGTGCAGATCTAGGTCAGCATCCCGCATCCTGACAAACATCAAATGAGAATGCTTATTTCTCCTTTCACACTTGTCATCAGCTGAGCTGGTTATCAACCCCATTTTGTGGCTGGGGAAATGAAGCACAAAGCAGTGAAGTGACTTGGCTGAGGCCACTTTGCAGGCCAGTGCCTGATTTGGGAATCAAGCCAGCGCCAGGTCCTCCACACCACCAGCCAGGGTGACATCATGCTCATAAGACTAACTTGTGATGCTTTTGGGAAGATATACTTGGTGGAGAGTTGACAAAATCTGTAGGTATCGCCAGTTACATTTTCTCCACCATCTACCTGATGGGTTTACCACAGAGTTTCAGGTGGCATGTACAGCATTCCCACTAGTGACAAACAGACAAAAATTTAGGACAACCCCTAGTGTCTGCCAACAACCTACCTATTCCTTGCTTGCTCTTCAGCCAGAATAAGCACTCGGGGGGCGGGGGGAGGGTTTGGATTCTTTCCTTTAAGCCCTGCAGAACGGGGCAGGAATCTCACAGAACAACCCTTCATGCTGTATTTCATCAAATATGCTGGATGCAAGCATAAAGACAAACATGAGATTATATATAAGGAACCAACAGAACATTTTACCATCCAAAAAAGGGAGTTCTGTCACTATGATTGAATAGCTTCTGCTCCTACTTCTGATGTCTCATGTCAGAGGGGGCAGATGAAAAAGGACAATGTGACAGAAAAACAGCTTCACTAAAGACAGTCTGGTAACTAGCAACCAGACAGCTCCATATCAGACACATCCACGAGTTAAAAACAAAGGTTCCTGAAAGCCAGACAACAATTGTTATCTTTTTAGGACTGAATTTGTTTGTTTGTCCAAAAATATTTGCCATCTGACCATCACTTTTTTTTTTATTTTGGTTTCGGAGTTTTTGTTGACTTTCGCTAAACTGTTTTCATTTACTGCATGAAATCTTCCACCTACACAGTGTTTCAGTTATCTTTTCCATCTCTTCTAAATTCTTTTTCCATTTCTGTGGATTTCAAAGTACTTCACTGCTGAAATATTTTGGGTGAGTTTGGAATGCAGATGAAGCTTTTGATTTTTTAAGGAAGAAAAATAAAGAAATCTTTTTAAACTACTGTTTTATTACTGCTCATTGTAAAAATGAACAAGGTTTTTACCCCTTTTTTTTTTTAAATAAAATTCCCAGGGTGCAGCTCTGGGATTTAGGCAACATAAATGGTGAGATTTTTAGAGAGACGGTACAATTGAAAGGAAAAGAAAAGAAGAACACCCCCCCCCCCCCCCCCCAATCAACCTTCTTCCTCTTTAAAGGACTGCCTCTAGAGAAGGAATTGAACAATAAGTATCTCTGCTCTGAGTCCAGCCATGCCACTAGCACACACCACTTGCCTCCACACATAGCATGTGAACAACCAGGGCTAGGGAGCCTTGCTGCTTTCATCTGTTCCCTGGCAGTTTTTAGCTCAGAGCTCCTGCTTTCCCCCAGAAGTTGCCTGGTGTGTTCCCCAAGCAGTACCAAGTCATCACCTCTCCTGCCCGACCTGCAGGAGGCTTCTAGCCAGCATGCCTCATGCAAAAAATCACTGCGTTGCTCTAGACTGAAGGAGATTTAAGACTTTAAGACACCCTTAAGCTATCATTTTCCTCCACCCTGTGTGACTCCCACTTCATGCCTTGCTTAAGCACAGAGTAGTGATCTGCGCTGGGATGCAAGCCACGCTGAGGCACCTACACAGTCCTGATACTGTACGGTGCCACTGACACACCACCATATATGTGACTTTTGCTGCATTTATGGCCTTTTGAGCACAGGCTAGCCAGAAAATCCCATCAAATCTTCATCTGTGCCATTGGCCCCTTCCACTGCAAGGAGTACCTTGAGCACAGCATTCATCTTTGAAGGACCTGGAGATCTCCATATGTTGTCAGCCCAAGACAAAGAACAAGCTTTCATCTGACACGTTGTAGAGAAGGGTCAAACACAGCTCCCCCTGGAAATCCCAGTATGCAATGCTTGCTGTTGATACCAAGACCTGATCCTAGGTGTTGACCCCAAAGCAACACCGAGGAATAACAACAGATTTTAGCATGGCTTTGTCTTTCCTGATCACCAAACGTTCTGTGTTGTTAAGTGAAATCCATCACCAACTGAAACAAGGCCATTTCCTCCAAACGTAAATCCTAGAATTACTGGTGAGGAAGGGAATTCAGTAAGAGTGCTATAACACTGTGCTGTGAACGTAATTCAGCTGGTTTAATTCACAGCTTTCCAACCTTTGGAAACCTCGACTTATACAGATTTGTGGAGGACCTGAAGCTTTAACCCCCACCTTCTTCCCTCTGGTACAACTTCCTACACTAACCCTCCGGGATATTAAATCTTCTGCTTGCCATTTTCTCCTAGGCAGGGAGGATATGAATTTCATAACTTCTCAGCTGAGCTGCCATCAAGAGCCATGAAATACGACAGGAAACCAACAGCATGGCCTCACACTCACACTGCAGGACTGGACAAGCTATTAACAGCAGCACATGGCGGAGCTGCCGGAGCACAGAGGTCCACGGGGGTGTGCAAGGAAGGGCATGCTTACATCTGATCAAATCAGGGAAGGATCAAATCAGAGCAGGACAGAGCCAATGCCTGCGTCAAGGCTGGAGTTGCACAAGAAAATCTGTGCTTAGCAAGGAGTCCCTCTTTACATCTGCCTGACTTCAGGGGTTAGGAAGTTACAGGGCTGACAGCTTAGAAGGGCTAGCGGAGGGAAACAAACCCTTAATTTATGCACATAACAGCTACATGAGTAAATCTCTGCAAATTCCCTACTTGAACTTCTGCCTCTGCTATAACCAAGGTGATGTGAACTGGTGAAGGACCAGCAGTCATGCTAAAGCAGCCTTGCCTCTCTCACCAAGAGCTCTACCAATGCAGATGTTTTTGTAGAAACTCACAGGTCACAAAGCCCAGCACAGATCACAACAGTGACAAAATGTTTCCAAAGAAAACAATCTGGCTGTGGAACAGACCTCCAGAGGAAGCTAGCATGGCAGTCGAGTACCTCACTGCCCTGAGGGTGCACTGCAAAGCTTTCGTCCTCCTAAAGACTATTTTATGAGAAAAAAATTTATATGCATACTCTCTGTTACCCTGAAGGACCACATTTAGCCCTCCTTTCAGTATATTCAACATCAATTAAAAAAACCAAAATCCAAGTATTTTTAATAAGCTAAACCAGTACATCACACTTCACCCTTACCACAGTTTCTACCTCCCAATATAAGAGTTGAATAGTTAAAGAAATCCCAGAAGGAGCTCAGTACTTCTATCAGACAGTACACTTCTGCAGATGATAGAAAGCCCTAAAACAGACCGAATAGCGTTTCCCCTGTATCATTGGAAACCAAGAAGAGGAGGAGATACTTTGCAGGGAATTGCAGAGTTTATACCGCTAATGCATCTGACTACTGTGGCCTTACCAGGCTTTAGCTTTCCAAAGCATGCCACCACAACTGGGATAATCAATAACCAGGGAAGCCCCTTAGTGCTTGTATAGGAACCTGGGTCACTTGGAAGGGAGAAACCAGTGCAAGGTCTGCCACACAGAGTGCATTAGTAAGAAGGCAAGCGTACACAGAAGTGCATGGGGGAAGAAGGTGTTAAGGAACAGCTACATGAAGTCTTTACATGCAATACATATGGATAATGTTCACGATATACCACAAATAGCTGCTGCAAAGCATCTAGAAAGCCCTTAGTAACACAGATGCAGCCTTCTCTTCAAAATCAAAGTTCACCTGCACAAAGGATGCTCACTAGCACTATAGCAATCCACATGTTCATGTCATGCAATACAGAATGATGGCATTCATTAAACAACCCATATCAAAAACTTCTGGCTGAAACAATAACAGTAATGTTTTGTTGTTACAAAGATCATACCATTAGAACTGATATGCTTGCTTAGTTAAGGAGAAGGAACTAGATAAAAAGAGGCTAGTTGTTCACTGTAGCATAGTCTTTAGTCCAATTACTGTTATTCAGTCAGTCTGAGCAAGGTCATAATCAGCTCTCCACCTGAGCATGATTTGGTGAACTACCAAAAGAATCTCATCACCTAAAAGTAATTTTTGAGAATTCAAGTCTAACATACAGGCATTAGCATATCTGGCCTGTCTTGAGCCAAGAAAACACTTGAGCCACGCTCCACATTTGTCCAGAAAACCAAGCAAACAGCCAACTTCAAAACTGACAGAAATAAAAGCTCAACATAGACAAAAGAGCTCTGTGTGCACCTTCTCTTCAGCCATGAACTAAAACCAGAGTCAGGTGTACATTTTTCAATACTTACAAGCTACCAAGCTTCAACATTTTTCTGAATTTTCTAAGAAGAGCCAACTGGCTCTTAACACATCCACTGCCCAATCCACCTGGGAAACCCAAACACCCCTCTGATGAGGCACCATTCTGCACCCTGCTACCCACTACATACGTTTCTTCTTATATCAGTCACTGCATACCATATTCCCAATCACACATCAAGTTTACTTACTCAGTCAGGAGCAGATAGCAGCTTTCCTTTCATATCTTCTGGTCATCCCTGTTTTTTGCCGGGTCCTTTGCAGCAAAGGTGGCTTTGAAGCAGGTGGTTTATTTCAGCCAGTCAATCAGTAGACTTCAGTAAAAGCAACCTCATCCCACAGTGAGTCTTCCTCGCAACACAAAAAACACTGTTCTCATGCTTTAAGGAGACTCTGCAGCCACTCGCACGCTTCCCACTTAGAATATTGCATTCAGACTGAGAACAACAAAGAGTTCACTTTTCACTTATTGGCACAGGTTGGCTTCTTTTCCTTTTCTCAAAACAGCACAGACACCAGATAACATGCCCCAGTTGTAGAACAACAGGATTCAAATGTGAATCCTCCATGTGAACCCTGAAGGGAAGATCCAAAGGTGGCCTCAGACCCCAAATGAGAGTGGGGGTGAGGAACTGAGCTCAAATGCAGCTCCTGGACCAGCGAGCAGAGGCTGTGCCAGGGGCCAGGTGAGGCTGTTCAGAGCAATAAAGCCCTGCTGGTACACTCAGGCCCTGGCAATTTTTAATTAATTACTGCCAATTGAAGACATCTGGACATGCCCAGGGAACTTCTACCTAGAGAAATTTCTAGATTTCTGTAAGAGGATTTCACCCTTAGAACACCAGAGTAAAAGAAATGGATTGTCTGTCATTCAAAAACCAAATCAGCTGGCTGTCTTTCAAAAGCACAGGCTCTTGATCTACCCTCACTGCTAACCAGGAGCTCAAACCAGGTAGCTACGCTGAGTTTAAATTTGATGAAGCTGCTGAGGATGTAACACAATTCTGCCCCTGAAAGATCCTGACTGCTTTTCCTTATAGTCAAAATGTCCTTTGGCACTTTGCAGAGGCAAAATGGACACAAACTGGAGCTGGCAAAACCACCTGACAGATGGCACTTGTGTGAAACCCTTCCAGATTGCAGTATAAAACCAAAGGGGAGCCAAGTCCAGGAGGACAAGGAGCACAAGAGCCAGTGATTCGTGTTCCTCACTAAGGTGACAGCTCTCACAACCCACCCTCAAATGGCTCAGCCTTGCTGGGATACCATGCCTCATCTGCGCTGTAACCTCTGGTTTTTCACTTGCTGTTTGCTTTTTCTCAGCCCTCTTGAGTCCCTTGAGTTCAGGAGATGAGTTAAGCACATGAGCAAAAGGAATTGCCTTTTTTATGAGTCGTTTCCTTTCTTTCATACCCTCCTTTCCCCTTATCCATTCCTGCACCCTGCCATCAGCTGTCTGCAGACAACTCCTTGGCACTTCATACTTCTCCTGGCTTTCTCTTCCAAGTCACCAGTAGCATCCCCTCCCCACCCACCCACCCCCCCCCCCCCCCCCCCCGCTCTCCTGCCTGCTGTGGCAGCATTTCTGCACCAAGAAGATAATAAATACATCAAGCCTGTCAAAGCCACATTGTTTTGGCTGGAAAGAGGTGCCCCCCTGCCGGGTGAGATTACTTCCCACCGCAATGTATGGCTTTCCCCTTACTGACAGCTCTCCAACAGGGAGTAATCGGTGTCCAACTGAGAGGAGCAGGCAGCTAACGTTGCTAAATGGCACTTAGGACTGATGAGGGCAAGGAGGAGGAAAAAGGAGCTTAGCCCTGCTCACACATAGCCCTCCTCTTGCTGGCGCAGTGTGTTGACGGAGATACAAACTGGATCTCCTTGCTGGCCCTGCCTGTGATTTCCCAAAGAAAAATGGGAAACTAATATTCCTGCTTGAGTCTCAGGGCAAGTGTCAGCCTTAATCCTACACAAGCATAACACCTGAAACCAGTAGCTCCTTGTGCCTAAATGTATTACCAAATGTGACATTATGAAAGGGAAGACACGAAGAAGGACAGAAGTGTATCCCTCTCTGCCCTCGGGTACAGGTGTTTTTCTAGAGGCCAGGCCCTTCACAGCCCTGCAGCAGCAAATGCTCCAGCAAAGACTCACCCTGAGCTGCACTCCCAGCACAGGATGGATTTCTGGGACAAGAGCTAGCAGGGAAGTGGCATTCACTTGGGAAATGGATTTTCCATGGAAAAAAATCACAAAGAAGGCATTTGGCTTGTTTGCATTTTGCAAATGTCTCAGATTTTCAGCAGTCCCTGAGACACCCGCATACTGAAGGGCAGCTGTTTTCTCACCTGCAGGTCATCAACTCACTTCAGAACCTGTCATCATTGTGTTGTTGTTTTTGATTATGCCAGATGAATTAGCTTTGTATTCTTGGCTTTTTTAATTAAAGAAATAGAAAAGAGTAAAATGATCATTGAGACACTGTGATGAGACTAAGTAGTATTATAATGAGTCATCTGGAGTTTCTTCACCTCTAGACCGGCCTCTTCAAAGACACTTAAGGGAATCAATTGCCTGTATCCCACTAAAATCCTCTCTGTATGTGGTTCATGAAGCTTTAAGCCCCTTTCCCACCCCACAACCTCCATTCCCTCACCTCTGAAGTATCTCTAGTCCATTATTCTTGCGGCTGATTTGTGAACAATGTGTTCACTTTCCGTACTGCCTAATGAAGATGTTCCTGTCCCTGAATATTATATCTGCTGCACACTTAATGGAAAAAAAAGGCTATTATTATCATTGGTGGTTCAGATGAGTTTCTTGGCAGTGAGGGTGGTACAGTTACACGGACAATCAAACAAGCCAGTGATTATTGCCAATGCATTTTTGAGGAAATCATTGCTGTTTAAACTCTAATCACAACAATACCTCATTTAAAAGCATAAAAGCTTTCACTCAGCAAACCTACCTTTTTTTTTTTAATAGCTAGACAATTAAATAAATCTCCTGACACTTAACCATCATTTACCCAACAGTTAGAAAATGGATTCAATGCCTTTGCATTAGTTAGATTACGATATTAAAGCAAAAACTGAAGGAGTACAAGCAGGTGAAGGAAGATCTTCGAGTCTGTGCTGTGCTGCGAGTATAGCATAGTATCTTTTCCAGGGAGTAGGGAGACTTTTTTTCTTCCCTTATTCAGATACCAAGATAAGTTTTTGGCATTGTTGTGTTTCATAGATTTTAACTTCTTGGGAAAATCAGGTTGTTCTTCCCCCTTTTATAGGCTGGAAACTCAAGTACTGCACAGATGAAGCTTCCCTGAAATTCTGTGTCTGAACAAGGAACTGAGTCTGGATGTGGTGATCTGTTCAAAAACTACTATTTCTACACCTAACTCTCACCCCAAGAATTACTCTGTTAGCATTTCCATTTAAAAAGATACCTGGAAACTTCAATGCAAATGTGCATTAGAGCTCAGCAGGCAGAAAAACCTGGGTTCTAGCACATTTTTGCTGCCATCTTAGAAAAGGCAGCATTATCTTAAAACACAGCCCCCAAAGTAACACTGAAGCAACTGGGACTGACCCTGCGCTGGTATGAACATCAGCCGTTGACAGATGGTAGACCTTTTACTATCTGCGATCCCAGTGGTACTCTTAATTCCTGGCTCTAGCACTTCTCCCTTATCAGGTTCCTCATGTGAAGAGCATGTTCTGATACCGTTATTCAGAAGCTGATGCTAAATAACTCCTAGATTTATTACCTTCTGCCAGCTGTCAGCTACCAGCAACTGTAATGGGAATGCCTTTCTCCTTTTCAGGTATCAACAGCGATGACACAAATTCTTATCTTCCAAGCAGTGTCTGAGTTTGAGATAATTATTTTATGTTTATTAACCTACGCTGAATTTCACAGTCTCCCTTATAATATGCTGTTCAGAAAAAAACCCCAACCCCAAACTGAGAGGAAGGCAATTGATCCAGTCTCCTTCCAGGCTCTACATAACTGACAACTATATAGACAGCTAATTGTTTCCTGATCTCTGCTTAGTCAATTTTTGAAGAGTTCCCACAGATAAATTTTATAGAGATAGACCTTTGGTTTTACCTCCCTCCCACCCCTTGTTTTGGCTGAAAAAAATACCTCCACTTCATAAAGATGTTTATGATGGGCTGGAAAGAGTTAAAAGCTCACCTTCCACTCCTCCCTCTTTATCGTTTTAATTGGCTGTTCTGATGACCTGACCACCTCTTTGATACACATCAAATACCGGCCCGTGAAATATGGAGCATGTCAGCCTGCCGAACAAGGGTCAACCTGATTGTCAATAAGGCCATCCATCAGACCTGCCGGCACGATGGATCCAATCCAGACCAAAAGCCCCAGATGGAAATGAAACAGCCTCCCTGATGATAACGCCGTGTGCACTGCATGGCCCGACAGCTTGCAGAAGGGTCACTGGCCCAGAGGCCAGAAGGCGGCAAACTTCAAACTGGAAAAAGGCAACAGAGAGCAAACAACAAAACCCCCCAAACCAACAAAAAGAAACCACCTCGGCTAACCCAGCTGCGGTTCCAAATCAAAGAATCTAAGTGAGGTGAGAGAGGAGGACGGTGCAGGGAGTCAACAAGGGAACCAGTAGGGAGGTGCCCTTAAAGGACGAAATAGCACATCTCAACCAGTAGCACACACCCTCCCACTTCTCCAGCACATCCTCACAGGTGAAGAGTGACACCACCACAAATGAACACCACAGTTGCCCAAACATGCTATCAACAGTGGTAAATTAGGGAACAGATCTAAGGTAAAAACAACTATAACTCCTTTCTGAGGTTTTTGGGGACTTCATCATGGAGCTGTAAGAACATCTGTGCCATCAAGGGAGGAGAAAGCATGGAAAAGTAGCAGCTTAAAGAAAGGAGAAAAAGTGGAAATATCTTTTTCTGGTGAGAACACTGGCTTACACTGGCCTCAACAGTTTACAAAATTACTGCTTAACATGCTCCATGGTGTGGCAGCTGCACTAGCTCTAGCAGTGCCTTATTTCTCTTCAGACAGGCACCATCACAGCAAGCTACGCAAGAGCCTCTGCTTATGAATGGGGCACGAAGTAGGGGTGACATTCCACATAACTCTGCAGTATGAAGCAGCTCTAAGACGCCAGACACCTCAGAAGCAGGACTTTATGAAGATGAAACAGTTTCTGAAACACACGAGCACATCACAGGCAGTGGGAAGAAGGATTCAAATGGTAAGTGTCCTCTTGCAAAACTGAGGAAGGACTGCTTCTTTCCAGTGAGAAACTAAATGGGATAGAAAGACCTAAAGACACTACTTTTCTGTCTCCATCATTCCTTCAGTGAAGGGATAAGGTCTGAATCCTCAACGTATACAAGGTGCATCTGCAAGGGTAGAAAACTCCAGATGAAGTGTTTAATCTCGCTGATTCACACAGATAGTACCTGCACCCTGCACACCAACATGCCCACACACATTACAAACACACAAACCCACAAATTCCTACACAGATGATATACGTGCTACTTTGAAATGCAGGAGCCTGGAAGCAAAATGGATAAAGCTAGAAAATGGCACTCAGCTTGGAGTACCATCCCTGCTGCTGCTCCTGAGAACCTGCTACACATGTACATTCACTAGCTGAAGTCCACCAGTGTCATGCACACAGACCTCACCAAAAACACCAGTGTGGACATGTGCACCCCCAAGTCAAGTCCCCTTTTTCCTGCTGCTCTGAAGACAAGGCAATTACTTGCTAAATGCTCCAAGGCAATTGCACCGGCCGCCGTGTGCTGGTTTCACACCCTCTGGCCTTCCACCCCTGCCCTCTGCTGCACCTCCTTGTGTTGCTGCTCACGTCTCAGGCTCAGAGGCTGGTGTGGTGCAAATATTTGCATGCTCTTGCAGGAGGAACACAGTGCACTGGCCTCCAGGGGCAGGTGGTCTGCATATTTATTCTGGAATAGCAAACAACACAGAGAGCAAAGAAGAGAAAAAGCCAGATAAGATAAAAGTGTGTTACCAGGTCTAACAACATAAAATCAACAAAGACCACAGAAAAAAAGTTATCTGAAAAGACCAGCAAATCCAGCAGCAAGTGATTCTGATGGAGGAGCCCTTTTGCAGGTTGGATCACTTGGAAGAAGCTGTTTGTCTCTCAGAGTGCCCAATATCAAGTCATTGTGAATCACTGTCTGGTGTCTCAAGACGATTTATATAAAAAGACGTTTTCATGGTCTCTATTCTGCCCATGTCATGAACCTATAACTGCAACCAGCACCTTCATAATACAGAACTAAAAGACTGTCCCACAAATCATAAGATAAGACTCTTCCAGAACAAGTCATAGGCTAATATCTGAATGAAGAGGGGCATGAAACACTGCAGCAGTTAATTTCCAGTATGTTGTGGGACAGGATATTTCTTCTAGAATATAGATTCACCCAGCTGTGAAGGTTTCCTCTGTTTTTTAAGAAATATCCACACTTGCTGAAGTTTTAATTCACGCATGTGATTAATTTATAAAGTGAAACAAAGTATACTTGTTAGACAAACTGCATAATGATGAATCCAGAGGGAAAAAATAGAAAGGAGGCACTAGGAGAACCACATGTGAAAACCATATGGAAGGGTGTTCCACCAGCTTGGAACCAGATGGAAGAAAACATTGTCCCTGGACACTGTACAGAGTCCTACTGATAACACATGATAAATCATTCACTGAGTGTAAGCAGGAGAGTGAACATCACCACATACCAAGCTGTGCAGGGACAACAGGACCACGAGCTGGAGGACATTAGATAAAAGGACAGCATTAAAAGCTCAGATGTTACCCCCTTGTGTAGATCTAATCTGAGCTATTATCAGCAGGGACAGCCTGCAGAAATAGCTGAATAGCTGCAGAAAGAAACAAAAAGCACAGCAGCAGGGTTTGAATACACTGAAAAAAATCACAACACAGCCAAGTTTGCAATAATGGGATGCTGAACAGGGATACCGGAGAATTGTCTAGATATTCACCCCTACGAAGACGATAAGAACCTGGTCCTTTACCCAAGCACTGTATTTTCTTTGTGACCTTCGATAAGTCACTTAAGGTCATCTGAAGTCAAAGGGCATCCTCCCATTCACTTCAAAGCACTGCTGCCTTCTCAGCCATGCTGCGTTTCCCAGGGAGCCAAACCCCTTCTTCCATGCTTCTGCCTGTTTGACTTGAGTGTTCTCTGTGACAATGTCTGTCTTCTTAGGAAAGACAACTGTTCCTGACACAAGAGGATTCCAAGTTTGGCTGTGTCAGAAGACAGGACAGCAAAATACACATAAATGACACTCAGAAGTAGGTTAGACAGAAGGTCGCTGTGCCTAATAATCAATAATTTATTTATAGTCATCACTATCAAAAAGCAGTGATGCCTGCAGTAGTCCTCTTCGAGATAAATGGGCCATTACAGTGATGTGGGGCTGCAGATTTCAGATTGACAACTAGTTAAAGCTTTACATCCAGCTGAACTTTCCAATTCTGTTTGTGGCCCGAAAGGTCATTCCCAGCCGTGACTTTTCTTCTCTTCCCAATTTTTTCATTTCTTGTGTCAGGGAATTTTCCTACTGGGGGGAGGGGAGCCTAATGATAAATATGACTACTTCATGCCCCCATGTGCACAATTATCTGTGTAAGCATCAAATGACTCCTTGCTCTAAGAAAGGCCTATCATCTCTTTTCCAAGTGCAGTGAATTTCTTTTTAATGGTACAAGCCTGCGTAACAGACCCTAGAGCAGGACGGGTCATTGTGCACAGACACACACATGCGGACAAGAAAGCTGACCAAAACACATGTATGCAGGACCACCAAGGATGACCCTAATTTAGACCACCCAGTCACTGTGTTGGTCCTATTTCGAGGAGGTAGAATCTCAGAGCATAAAACAGTGTCCTCACCCGGGCTCCTTGGCCTGCATTTTAGACCATCGCCTATCTCCAGTGACTTCCTGCCACTGACCTCTTACAATAAATCATCCCAGCCAGCCTCTCTCCCTCCTGGCAACATCCTGTTCCTTCCTCAAAAAACCTCCCACTCACAATTCCAAGGTTTGATATCAATCTTAAATAAATGCTTCTCTGGACTCAGCTGCATTCCCTAAGCCACCTTATCTCCTGCCCCTCTAGAATGGCTGCAGTTCAAGAAGCATATGCAGAAGCCTCTTAAGCCTTTTTAATTTTCATTCCACCCTTGTGTCTTCTTTCTTTTCCCCATATTTTCTTACAGAGAAGGAAATTATCTTCAGAGGAATGTACACTGCCATATAGATGTGCGCTTACTGTGACTTCTGAAAGGGAAAAATGATAGCCCAAAAAAGAGACAGTGCTGCAAGATTCTATATGAAATATAGTGAGTAGAGAATCCATGGGAGATGTTCTGCTCCATCATCTCCCTCGCTCTGGCTTCCCTCACTTCACAGTTTAGGTGAAGGCAAACTCTGTCAATACATCTACCTGTCAGAGTCCTTTCTTCAGCATCCAACAGAAGTGGACCAACTATCTCCATCCGACCTTTCCAATTCCCACCCAAAGTCCAGCTTGAACTAGGCTATCTGGGTCAGGAAAGCACCACCCTTCACTCCCCAGGTCACCACTATGGAAAACACCTCCAGCAACTAAGTCAGCCCAGGACAACAAGGCTCCTACTCACATCCTTCAGTTGAACAACTTAAGTAGGCTGAATCCAGGTCCTGACACTAGTTATGTCTCCGAAAGCCTGTGGAGTAACTTGCAGCCAAAATGAACCACACTGACTCCTTGATCCAGCAATGTCTCTTTAATTCTCTATGCCTTTACACTTCGCCAACCACTGTGAAGACTGGTTCATGTTGGACTACATTTAATTTTCACTCAGGAAATCTTTCCCCATATATTTCATTATTTCATCACTGCTGTTACCATTCCTGTTAATGTATTTACCCCCACCCTCAAAACCTTAAGCCTGGTGCCTTGCAGGTTACAATCCTTTCAAAGAATGGTATCTCTCAAAAGCAATGAGATTTGCCTGCTTAAGTTTCATGATTACAAGGTTATATGTGATACTGGTGCTCACCTACTCTTCTTTTTATCTTCCTTTCCTCTAGCCTCATCTTTCCTTGCCTTTACAGAGCACCAAAATGCCCCTGATCATCTAACCAACTCCCTGGAGTACGTTTCAATGAGGATCTATTTCTCACTTGAAAGAATTCCTTGGGTCTCCCCAGACTTGCATCTTGTTTTGTAAAATGTAAGTGTAACTGGCTAATTCATTAGCATTTCACTTGATAATGAGCCAATGATCGCCTTTAGGAAAAGCAGCAATGAACTAGAAGATTTCCAAGTTGGAAGAAAAAGCTAGAGAAGAAGCAAAGAAAACAGGCTTTAGTCATAAAAACAAAGTGGGGTGAATAAGATGGCATGGCAGTATCCTAAAATGCCCTCAGAGTTTATAAAGTAATCTTATTCCAGCACACACATCCCTCAGATGCCCTCCCTCTCCTTATCATCCAACTCACTCAACCATGTCACTGACATATGTACTTAGCAGCAGTTATCGTCAGTGGCACATAAATAAATGGCAGGTATCAAAGAATCAAGGTCATCAACTCGTCATGAATATTTCAGAGAGAAGCAACATGAAAAGCTCGAGTGTCCCAGCCTCTCAGATTTCCAACAGAAGGAAAAAAATACAAACCACACGCGCGCACACACACACACTATGTCTGCTGGCTCGGCCATCACATGCACGTAGTTCATTTCAAGGCAATACTACATATGTTCCAAGACAATCTGTCACATTTTAAAAATATATAAATATATATTACATATCTCCTCTGTATAATGTGCAAACTCTAAGCAGCTGGCAAGAGGGCAGTGGTGATTTAATGCAAGAAAACTGCTTTGCTGAAGGGGCCGGGGACTAGATAGCTTGGGTTGTAACAAGAAGCCTCTTTGACAAAGGCGCAGAGTGGCATCTTTTCACACAATTATATGTGGGTCACATTAACCTCTGCTGTGCAGGATTCCCTTGAGCTGCTTCTGTCTGCATGTTGCTGCAAAGAAATCAAAGCAGAAATTCCCTTCTCCCTCTCTTTTCACAGTATCGGGCAGTGCAGTAAAAGGATGGAGAGGAAAGAGGGGTTCCCAGCTCGTCACACAAAGACACCGGCTGCTAGCACGAGTTTCCCAGTGAACTCAGCAGCAAACTCCACACTTTAGGGCCCAGCAGTTCCATTAATGAGATATGTTAATCAACGGACAGATCTGAGATCTCAAGCTGTGTCAGTGCACTATAATATTTGGATATACAGCTATTTATAGCCAAAGAGACTTTGTGAAGTTTCACTTTCAACATGTACGCCAGACACTGTTTGGGAACTATTTGAATATTGTTCTGTGGATGGACAGACAGACAGACAGAAGGCAGACAGACATTTTTTCACAGGCTTTGGAGGTACAAATTTTCTGCTGTCAAGTACAGCTTAAATTTTCAAATGGAAATTTCATCAAAACCATCATAATTCATTAAACAAAGCAAACATTTCATAACCAAATCATCTGGGTATTCCACTGTTCTGGGTTTGCTTCTTTTTTTAATGTTTGCAGGGAATTTATTTATCAGACAACTCCATTTCTGGGAGTGCGGTGGCAAACTTTCAATGGGATTTAATTTCCCACTTTCTAGTGCCTTGAAAATCTGTTCTTTTTATAGATTTTGGCTTCTGTTTTTCCAGGCACCTCACCATATTCTTCATGGTACCTCTGGACTCAGATGGTTTAATGTGGTATGTAGCAAATGATCTTTATGTTCCATGGCAAACTGGATTTAAATGACAAGATCTTCTAAATTTGAGAAAGTGACCGTGGAAACCCTGCTTTCATTTATATTAAACCAGGTTCTTTCTCAATGAACTCATTATGGAAATGAAGAAAACGCCCCTTGCAGTGACAGCTGATACTTACACTGTCATTCAGCTCCAATTATTTTGTTCATTCACACATTTTCAATACCAGTGGGCTGCAAGGTTTTGAACTTGGAAAACACAAGAAGCTGCAAAACCTTTGAAGATGGCTTGAGACCGTGAGATAAGGACACAAATTGGAAGTGTCTGCCAAGACACCTAAAAGCAAAGATTAAGACCAACAATTTTAAAGGTATTTGAGTATTTCTCACATGTCAAGATCAGTTCTCATCATGGTCTGATATTAAAAAGTACACTGTGGCATTACCAGAATCAGTAATCGCTGCTCACCTTTCACCCTCTGTTGCTCATTTCCCTTCCATGCCAAAATGCTCTTTCCACTCATTTGTGCCAGGAAAACTCTGTGTGACCAGGCACTGAACCAGACGGAGGAACTTTTCCTGCTTTAAATAAACAAACACACTAAACTTTTTTTTTTTTTTTTTTTTTTGCCAAGTTGCCTGGCTCCTCCCATCTGGTTCCCAACCACAGGAGTAGTTGTGCCAGCATAGCAGCAAGAACAAGAGGCTGGGAGACAACAATGTTTTAAACCAATGTTACCACCAAGCAATTTGTAATATCAAACCACAGGCTAAATCTCAACTAAAAGCTTTTCGGGTTCAAAGTGAACACCTCTATTAAGATGAATTAAGCAATTCACAGTGTTCAGAGCTGCAGTTTCTAATGTAGTTTAATTCTTTATTTTCAACACTCATCCCCGTAGCAAAAATGGCCTGAAAGAAACCAGATAGGAAGACCTGTGTAGACGAGGTTTTCTGTATATATTTTGTTTAATACAAAAACACCTCTCTGCACTGCAGTTATTACCATTGTGACTCTACTATACTGCAGAGATACCAGAACTACCTTAAAATCCACTTGTGCTGGTCCTGATAACCATCTAGTCTCAACAACACAGGCTTAGCATGGACTAATTTGTCCCGACAAGATTATTTGCAAATTAGGTGAGGAGGTCAGACAGCTGCCCTATAACCACATAAAAATGTAGTAAACACTGGCTTCAAGTTTATACCCTACCTCCTTTTTACACGTTTTTCACAGGGCATTCACTGCACATGCCCCCTCAGTGCCAAGTTTCACCGACTCTTAAGCCCAGTTTCAGCCAAGAATATGGTTAAATGCCCTGCTCAGGCTGAGACCGCAGGTGTGTACTCACCTAAGGCAGATGTCTTTCAGCTGAAGGGTATGAAATAGATCCTCAGCTGGGAAGACTCAAGTGTGGTGATGGTTAACTGGATCACTGGAATTAAACACAGGTAAAACTTAGGAGGATGGGAGCAGGTTTTGCCTTGAACTAACAAAATAATGGTTTCTAGATGTTTACACATCACATCCCTGTGCTAGATAGAAGAGCCTGTCCCATCTGGAGGGCTAAACTAGTCAGATGATGTTATTGTGAGAGCAATTTTGGATCACAATCAGAACATCCTCCTCCATTACGCTTTGCAAAGGGTCTGTCTCTATTTTGTCATGCAGAGGCATGAGCTGCCTGTCAGTGAAATGAGCAGAGTACTGAGGGATTTCCCACGCACCATGACCCCAAACCCACGGACTCACATGAACTCATTCCAGATGTCTCAACAGTTTGTATTGACATGTGGCATGAGCATGCCCAAATAACAGAAGGAGCCGGAAGAAGATTCATACTTGTCTTTAATTCTCAGCTTCATAGTCTATCTGGAAAACGCATTCCTGGAGCTTATGCCCTGCTCTGCATTTCTGGAATCTGGGAAGCACTAACAAAAGCAAGACTGCCTGGTTTGGGCCACTGCACACCCTATGAAAAACAAGGCACAAGGGCAATATACTACTCTTAATCTTACATGTATGTAGAAACGGTGTGTGACCACTAACATGGGGATGCATCACAGGCATATCCTACATGCCAGTGTAGGCAGACAGCACACAAAAGCAGGCACACACACTACACCGACCAAGCCCCAGTGTATTCTTCCAGTACTGTCACAAGGGCAAGAAGATGCAGAAGTACTTAGAACAAGAATAAGAAATGCCATACTGTCTCAGACCAAAACCCAACCTAGCTCAGTACCTGATCTCTACCAGAAGGCATGGGCAGCCTGCTTAAGGTAGAATACAAACCTCACATCCCCTATGACTGATTTTGCCCTGTTATACCTGGCTATCATTTTAGTAATCTGCTTAAAGACTTCCTACATCAGGTGGCTAGCACAGCCATCGGTGGAGCCACTCTCCATTTACACATCTAAATGTTCTTTGAACATTTTTGTGCCTTTGGCTGCTGTATTCCTTGGCAATGACTTCTGCAATCTATTTAGCCACTCATGTCATGACTTACTTCCTTTGATTTGTTTAAAACTTACTACCTAGAGGGTTCTTCTGGTCCTCCTGACTCCAAAGCCCCCTCATGAGAGCTGTTCAGGAGTTTTTTCGGTGCAATTTCATTGGGAAAGGTCAGTTAAGTTAAACTGAAATTTACCACAGAAAGAATATGAGAGTTTCAAAAAGAATATGTTCTCAGGTCCTGCATGGAATCTCTTCTGCCACTCCACTCCACATCCTGCTTTTAGGATTACTGTGTGTAATGTGGGGTACCCAGAGTTTCACACTACTTGCAAGTATTTAATCCATGTATACAAAACTGAGTGCTTCCAGGAAGGCAAGCTACAAAAGTGTGGCCCAACCATCCATTGTACCTGAGCTAGTACACTCAGACACAGCGTGGAAGGCTCTGGTTCTAGTCCGTGATGTAAGGTACAGACCTGAGCTTTGGTTTCCCATCCTACAGCCACATGCCATCATTACTGGTTTATTCTGGGGTGATTTAACAACTTCTAGTTTTGAGTAACCATATGCTTGTTTTAAACTAGAATAGACATGAAACCCCTTTCTGCATCCCAGTTCAGTTCTCTGCACATTTCTTGTTCACTTGACCTTTACTCTTGAACTCCTACTTCCACAAATGTGCCTTTGCTGCTCCAGCAGAGATCTACCTGACTTCCCAAACTTACCTCTTCCCTGTACCTCCCTATCTGTTGAGCAGGCATGTACCCTGTTACTGCACTGAGGTCTCCCTCACGCAGATCCTGACACGTACTCTCTGTCCCTGACACCCTGGGTCTAATTCTGACAAAGGTAGATGGATGCAGTATAGATTTCTTCACCTGAGCCAGTACCATTAGGAAACCTTTGCAGCCAATAACAAGAAATAGAAATTTCCAGAGTGTGATTCAGATTACCCTGAAGTGAATCACTAAACTGAAATATGGATGACAGTGTAAACACCTAAACTCAGTTAAAAGAAATCATGCCTTCTGTCTTTGGTAAGACTCCTCTTGGCCACAAAAGAACATCACACGCTCCAATTAGTTCCTTGTCATTTTGGGTGCTTTAAAAGGAGTGAATACTCTCTTCCTATTATCCTTAGTTTCAATGGCACTGTCTTCTGACTCTCCTGCTTTTCCTCTTCCTTTTGAATGGTCTTGTTTCCTACCAGTCACATCAGCTGATATCTCACCAACCTACTACCTAGTAGTCCTGCTACCAAGAGCAGTCGTCTTGTCCCAGTAGAAAAGCGTTCTAACACTGTGTTACACTGTTCGGAAGCCCCTTTGTGAAAACCAGCTAGAGATGTTCTCAGCTGGCTGTGAGTAATTAAACTGAAATGACAGGTAGAGTTGTCTGCACAGAACAGAAGTTTCAGGTGCCCCCAAAATTAATTCAGATTTTTGGCACAAACATGATCTCCTAGCACCAAAACATAACGGCACACAAAGATAAGCAATTAACTTTACTAACTACTAAATCAAATCTTTGGAAAAAAGGTTTTTTTCACCACTTCAGGGGTAAACTAAACAGTTTCTGTAAGACTCCTGCTCACTAATTTGGGAGTTTCAAAGGACGTGGGGCAAGAAACAGTGGTAACATCCTGGGGCCTTCCCTGCAAACACCCCATGGCTTTCCTCCATCTCATGTATCTGAGTAAGAATCTGAACCCCAAATTCACCACTTCGGTGTTAAAATGGCCTGGGGATGGGGCAGTCCCTCAGGCAGGCAGAAGCCATTGTAATTCTAAAAGCTTTTTAGGTAAGCGGCTGAATTGGTTTCTGTTTGAGCAAATCTTACATATAAAGAGGTAGCCCCATCGGAAGGTGACATAACCCAGATGCCACAGTGACTTGACACTGACTTTACAGCACTCTAGAGAAAGGAAGCAACTTCCCCTTGATCAGGCAACACCCGGGACCTCTCCTGCATCACTGAACACTCAGAAATGCCCCATCCCACTTACCTCCCCCTAGACAAAATGAAATGTTGTCCCCTATGCATCATTCATCAAAGCCAGGCCTTGTAATTAATAGCACCATTTGTTCAGGGGATTTCAACAGGTACTGAAATCCAAAGCATCAAAGCATGGACAGTCTTGTTCTGGTCTGGCAGATATAAATATGCCAGGATGACTTTCACAGACATGTGACTCAGGAATCATTGTCCCTGTAAAAAGGGTTTTAAAGTGTGGAGATACTGCAAACTAGGTTCTCAGCTCCGGCACAGACGATACTAAGAAAGCAGTGTTACATGAGGGGGACCACATTTTTGGTTTTGCTGAGGCAAGACTTTGGGCTGGAATGGTGCTTCACAAAAATGGGAACAGCCACAATTACAACAAATACCAAAGATCTAAACATGCAACAAACTCGGAGCAGCGAGGTACAATGCAGGCCTGGTCGTGCTGCCTTTTCCTTTGGCAGCACCTTCCATCACAGCAGCAGAAACAAAGGAGCGGCTGCTGCGAAGAGGCCATTCCCCATATCAGAGGTTCAGTCCAGACCTTCCCAAGCCAGAGACACAGGACTTCCTCTCTCCTAGCCCTGCAGCACACAATGGCTCAACCCAGCACAACATCTCAGCCTCCTTCTTAAAACTCCTCAGCTCCTCTGGAATAATTTTTTGGGGCCTGTGGTTTTTCAGCAAAGTGGAATTTAAAGAACAGAACCTTGGTTCATTACATCATGGCTCCAGTAATGTCTAGGAACATTTTGCATTTGATAAAATCTCCCCAGATTACCTTCTGAAAGCCTTGCGGTCAAGTCACGTGGCTGGAAACACAAGAATGATGTAAGTAACCACTGAATAGCTCATAGATCAGTTCTTTCATGATGCTAGCAGAGAAACATGGGAGAGGTGTCACTCCTTCTTCAAGGGAACGTGGTAATTAGCTGAAGTCAAGGAACTGCTATGCCTATGGAGAGACAGGAAGAATGGCTTGGAGTTAACACATGCTTAGTCTCACTTTGCACAAATTCTGGATCCTAAGTTGCTCACAGCGTCTACTTTCTGCATGAGTGTTGCCTCTCCTTATCTGTCCCTCTGTGTCTCGGTCTCCTCTGAGTGTATTATCCCACCTTCTGCCCGGGTGGTTTGAAAGCTCTCTGAGGAAAGAAGGTGGAAGACCCATCCTTCACTGTCAGTTTGTATGGTGTGAGACTTTGCTCTCAGTCCTGGTTCTTTCAATAGAGGTGAACCTTCCTTCAAGTCAGGATTCACGTCTGAAGCTTGGCTATATGGGTGCTAGGGTGGATGGTCACAGGGCATCCCCTCCAGTCTAAAAGGTTAACAGATCTTGCCTCTGTTAATCCCAGATAAAAATGGCAAAGCACTGGGAGATGAAAAATGCCAAGGATGTGAGAAGGATCTGCCTGAGGTAAACTTTTCCAAGAAACCATTACTTTAAAGGGAATCTGTACATTCTGCCTTCAGGAGACAAACAATTTTGTGATCTATTATTAAATGGATAAACCCTGTGCTTTGGTGGAGTGCTGTACCTTGCCTTCCAGAGACAAAGTGTGAACATTAAATCTTAATGTAAAGCTGTGTAAATACAATTTGTGTGTTTAATGATGCAAAGATGAGCAGGAGTCAACCTTAAAATTCTGACCTCAGTTGACTTCTCCCATGCCATTCAAGTCAAAGACAAATTGAGACACAAGAACGAAGAATTCTGATTCTGAGACTGTACTTAGAACCACTAGTTCATGCTGCTTCTCATCAGAGCAATGTCACCATGAGACTCTTATTCAACTGAGAAAACAGAAGTGACAGCAGCTCTTTGTTGCGATTGGCCCCTAAGCTTCCCTTGTCACACCGTAATTACTTAGCTGGATTGCTTTATTGCAATTTGGGTATTTCATTCGCAAGTGCATTTGGATGGCTAATTCAAAGTCTTGAAACCAGAGAAAACTACAGTGGATGATTCTCTTAATTAGGTGGCTCATCCATTTTGCTTGCTTTCTGTTACAGAATTAACAAAAGTCTTTATTTTTGCCTTGAATACTCAAAGGAATTGGAGGTTTTTTTCTAAGCACAAGAGTCAAGGACAGTACCTGTCCCAAAGAGCTGACTGCCCAGAACGGACAACAGGTAAGAAAAAACTCCAATCAGTATTAACACTAGGTCCTCCTCCTTATAAATCCGGAAACAAACTATGAGGAGGTGGAATGACTCGCCCGGCATCACTTCAGCTGAATCAGAACTCACAGCACTGGGTAATGATTCAAGCAGAAGACCACCCTTCCTCTTGAACAGTAGCTGGAGGTCTGAGCGCGAGTAGCCCGGCGAAGGAAGGATTATATGGTTCACATAGCTGAAGACTCCTGAATACCCTGAGGCTTTGCCACAAACTGCCTCCCCTCCACGCCTTGGCACAGGATCCTTGTCAAAGGAGCTGAAGATAAATGCTCAAGTCTGGTATTGCTCCCAGTGGCCCATCTGCAAGCTTTGGCACTAACTTCCTGGTAGGTGCCTCCCTTTCAAACTGGAATCCAATTTACAAAGCCTTTAATTTTAAACTTTCTCATCACTGACTTAATAAAACTAAATGACAGGTAATGGTCCCAGAAGCCAGGAACTATTAGATTCTTCTCAACACTAATAAGGACTGATCAGATGCTTGTGCGCTCCTTTTCCAGCTCACGAAAGCCCAGCTCCCCAAGGACTCTGCAACCGGGGGAGAAACGGGAAACCAACCCTCTCACAGGCAAGGGAAGAAGGGAGAGAAAAGGAAAAAAAAAAAAAGAAGGAAAAAACCATGTCAATGCGAACACTTAAAACTGAAAATGGGTAGCTGGGTCACTGTAGATAATGCCTGCTCTCTTTCTGGAGTTCATTTGGGGCCCACGTGCTCGCTCCATTTCCCCAACAGGGCACTGGGGGCTCTCAGAGGCGCTACAGGCATCGTGGCTACACAGAGGCATGGAGCAAACCGGCTCTGATTTCTGCCCAAAGGCATCAGTGTCATACCGGTCGGGATGTCAGCTTGGGAGAATGTCAAGGCAGCAGTCACGGTGTGCTGTCACAAAGAGAAATAGATATCATTTCAAACACACAGCTCTAGAGAGAGGAGAGAGAGGCAGAAAAGAGAATCCCATAATGCACGTTTTTTTTTGGGGGGGGTGGGGCGGGGGGGGGTGGGGAGAGTGGGACAAGGAGGCTTAACTCTGCTTTGGCCATACTGAAGGAGGCAGAAGTAGAGGATGCTCCGAATCTTTACAGCCAGTTTGTCACAAGGCCGGGAGGGGCAGGTGGCTACTCCAGAATGGACCCAATTCTCATCTCTTTGATACACTTCTGGTTAGAAAAAAAGGATCTGGAATTGGCCTCCACAGTGTATTTCCTGATTTAAGGAGCTCCTTGACCAGCACAAAGCTTTAGTCTTCACCTCTAGCACAAAGGAGAACAACGGTGGTGTGGTGGCAATGAACAGAGCTCCAGTGGTTTTCTGTCCTCCTCAACTTACACCTCCATGCTGTAGTGACAGAGGAGGCTTAAAACCCAACCTCATTCCTGCCCCAGCTGTCAGTAAAAAACAGGTCTTACAGTCTCCACATCCCAGGTCTGAGGCAAGCCTGGCTTACACACATCGCGTTACCCACTCTCCAGAGAAGGGTGGCTATTACACTTGCATCTTCCCCCATCACAGAAACCCAGCGAAGTTCCTTAGGCATTCTTTGGAGACACTCTACCTCATCTACCTCTTATCCCGGTGACAGAAGACCACCATGGCATAGTCAGGACTGCAAAACACAGCATCAGACTCTCCTCCACCACAAGACCATGCTGGCACAGCTCCTCCCTCTTTGCTTCTCTTTTTGTCAGTATTATCTGGCTTTTGCTGTTGTTTCACTGCTGTTCAGGATGGTATTAGATCTGCTGCTACTTCTCTTTCCCAGACCACACTTTTCTCATGCCAATTTTCTATCCTTCCATGGTTGCAAGGGCATTTGTCATGCAGCACACCCAGCTGGAGAGGAAACACTTCTTTGTTGGAGGGGAAAGAGAGTCTTCACTTCTGTCCCTTTCCCACGGCTAGGAGGAGGACTGAAGAGAAGAAGCTATCCATTGTAAAAGAGTCCCTCAGACCAGCTGATATCACTGCCCAACAAGGAAAACAAGGTCCACAAGAATACAGGAGACAGCTGGTGACAGTCCTGGAAGGAATTTCAAGCCAATCCTTTTGGCTAGGACAGAAGAAGAAATGAACACAGGAGGTACTTGGGGTTTAACACAAATCAAGGCTAAGGATTAAATCTGATGGATGCTGCCAGCTATTCTCTTCAGTTTTGGGGTGCCAGGTGGTAGTAAACCCTGATCACTAGTGGCAGCTGTCACTCTTACTGGTTTGAACAGATAAAATTTCATGAGATACCTGGCAAGAGTTCTGTCCACAGAAAACAGTGACAGTACCACAGTATTCCCAGTATCTTCCTCTAGGTTTAGGTAATTATTTTGAAAGCAATAAACACTTTTCATATAACACCTTTTAGTGTCACGAAAACGCTATCCAAAGGCATATGTATTTTAACAAAAGGAAAGGGGATGGAGTTAATTATTGAGAGAAACATGACATTTCCAAGAGCTAATTATTCCTCGTTCCCCGTAAATTATTTGCTTTTTGCCCACGTGCAAAAAGGGAACAGCACCAAGGAGTCTCAGGCTTCATCTTTGAAGGCATCCTAGTGGAAGGCCTGGAGACAACACAGCAAGCTTATCTTATTACCTCCACCACTGCTGTCTGTGTAGCATTTTTGATATACAAAGTCTGTATCACAGAAGGCTCTGGAGCCTGTTGCAATATAATTAATGTGATAGGAAATCTTGTACTGGAGCACAGCCAGGATTTTCATCACACTCAAGCCTCACTCAGTAACCACTGGACTTTCCATTCCTCCCTCAGCCACCCACCTTATTTGTCTTTGCTTCCCAATTCCTCTGAAGCACCTTTTAAACCCTATTGACATGATTGTTAGCTATAGTAGCATGCAGGATCTACAAAGGGCTCGCTCTGGAGCAAATTCCTTGCCTGCTGGCTCATCTCTAGCCTAAATCAAGGCTCTCTTATCCTTGCATATGACACTAGCTCATATAGCCTTAAAACCTCTCACTTCCCTATTCCCTTCAGACATTTTTAAACTTGAAGTGGTTCCTCCTTCCTCACCCCTGTCCTTCTTCTCCCAAGTCTGGCTTTCCACATAAAATTCTTTCAGCTTTTCTGAACAGTGAGAAATCTCCCAAGACTGCATTATTCTGGTTACCCCATACTTTGCCCTGTACTCTGGATCTCTCTGATAATAAGGTGCATACCCTGTACATTACAGCTGTAGAAAGAAGGGGGATTTATACATATGGCCTCTTCCAAGTGTAATACACAGGCCTGGATCCTCTCCCAACATCTGCTCTTAGTCTGGACAAAGGGAATGAAAGATGTTACAAGGTTTGTAGCTTGTGTAAGAAAGATCTCATGAAGAATTGCAATAGCATACTTCTAACCCATGGGAAATGGGTATGGACAACCTCTTGGAATGAGGTGTAGCCTTGACAGGGATGCTTCATCTTGCAACACTAGCTCTTTCACTGCACTCTTTACTAGTAAATAGCAAATAGCATTTGTATTGCTTCTTACCGCACCACAGTGTTGGACAGATGAAAATCTCTGTAGCACATAACAGATAGGATTAGCAAAGAGGCTTGCTGCATCCAGACAATAAATGGACAGCAGAGTGAAGAAGAGAAGCTGGTGTCTTTGTGTCTGCGGTTATGTATTTATCTGAATGTTTTCTTACTCTTTTGGGAAAATATGAACGACTACTTATGTTCTATTTCTACCTGTTGGTCACCAATGGGTTATACCAGGCTGTCACCACAAGCAAAGTGCTGGTTCACTTCATCCAAAATCTGCACCCATAGGGAAATGTAAGCAACTCCTTGCTGTAGTTTTGGTTTAACCTAGCTCTAATGCAACCCAACCCTTTTCACTAATTATACTTCTCTGTCCCCAGATTTAAAGGATTTTTGTTTCTTATGAGAACACCAATGTAACTGTGGATTTTCTTACGCTCCATGTAAGGCCTGTTACTCAGAAAATCTCAAAGGACCATCATGCTTTATGTCCCTGGCTTGGGTATGATCATATTTTACACTAGAACAAAGCACATGGTAAATTCCTGAAGTCTGTTAGTCAACTTGCTTTTCACAGGGTAAGATGACAATATAGGATCTACTATGAGGCCACAAGTTTCACAACATCTAGACCAAAAAAAAAATGCCTTAGATGCCCAGCTCCCATGGGAAACCTAAATATCAGCCCTAATGCATCTCAGGTGGGGAGCCCAAAAGCCAGAGTTACTCTAAATCTGTAACTGAAAGTTTGGATAACTAATTCTGTTGGAGCTTTACCTGTGTTTGGCATCCCTGGATATGCCCTCTTTGTCCAGCTGATAGTTCTGTCCTCATGAGATTTCAATGCTTCAGACACTCCCCCAGGATTTAAGCTTGTTGGAGCAGTATCTGTGTTTGGACCTGCATGAAGAGTCCATCAAAAAACTCTGTAAATTCAAGATGCTTGAGGTGCCCTGAAGTTCCTGGGTGGGAAAACAGAAGTCCTCACCCTGCAATAAAACTACGCAGGAGCAAACCAAGGACAGCAGGACTTCTTTCATAAACACTGTTGATCTTTAAAACAAACATTTCTCAGCCAACCTCCAGGCTACGTATTCCATCTGTCACAGAAAATAATGGCGAAAAAGGGTGTTTCTGTTTTGATGGAAGAAGAGCTGAACTGCTGTCTTGATTCTGCCACCGCCTCTTTTTTAGACTCAGGGCTAATTGTTCCATTTCCAGACCTCAGCTCCCCATTTGTAAAAGAGACAGAGCAGCTACAAGTCTCTCTCTCTCTCCTCCTCCTCCTCTCACCATTCACTGTCTTGTTTATTCAGGCATTTCACAGAACTAACTAGCTAAGACCTAGTGCAATGATTTCATCTGGGATCTTATTGGAGTGGCAAATAATAAATAATAAGAGAGGAGCTGTCTGTCCCAGCAAATTGAGAACAAAAGATGAGATGCTGTAATCTGGATGAATATAGAATTATTCACCCCCATGCCATGGCCTGTTTGACTTTAAGAGAGCTGTGCAGCATATGCACAACGCAGCTGGATTCTGGGTGTGAAGCACAGCCCTGAGAAGAGCTTTGCAGTGAGTATTAGCAGCAGAATCTCACTAGTTGTTAAAAGCTGTGATCTCCTCTTAGACTATTATTTTATTAAGGAAAACACATCTCTTAGAAATCCCCATCCCTGTTCCCCTCCTGTGACTTTTCTTCTTGAGTTCCCAGGACTATTTAATAAGGCATAGCTTTCAAAGGAGCAGAAGCATGACCAGATGGTCTAGCAAAACAGATCTTGTAAAAAACGAAAACTTGAGATGCATATGTGTCCCCTCGAAACAACTCTAAACATGGATTTTGAGGTGCACCATTTAAGGAAAGGCCGAGGGCCTGGATTGCTTTCTAACTGATATCTACCCAGTCACATATATGACAGACACTTATCCTTTTCACTGCTTGTTGTCTTTTCAAACCACACAACAGTGTCATTGTTCAGATGGCAACTTCACAGCAAAAGGCGATCGTCACATCCCTCAGCTGGAATTGGCTGCAGTTCAGATTTCAAAGCCCAGAGCAAGGTTTTTTCACTGAAGCTTTTCTTCTGGGAGCATGCTGACAACCCGAATGGCTTACCCTCAAATGTGCCAGGCCATAATAAAATCACCAGTCACTCAGGATCTTCTCCAGACCAGACAAAGGTACTGCAAGGGCAGGCAAAACAGATGCCCTGCAAATACCAGAAATCATGTGGTGTTTACTAGGACTCTCAGCCTTGTTCCTGCCACTCAGCTGGACCAGCTCCAGGCGTTCAGGGTTCACACTGGACTGACTCCAGATTAAATGACAATGTAATAATTTATGTGCGTCTCCATGCTTTGGTTTTAAAACCTCCAATTAAAAGGGTACAGGGACGCAGTAATTTCCTTGCTGAATCAGACCTGTGGGCCCGTTAACGCAGGATCCTATTCATTATGCTGGAGAATGGAAAGTTGACAACATAGCACTCTCTGCTCTGGTATTTGGGAAATTGTTGCTTTAAGAAGGATGACAAAGGAAAACTGAATAGTCAGGAGTAAAGAAAAAGAAAATCTTGCTGAGAGAAACAGAGAGCTTCTGCAATACTACCAGAATATTTGTAATCCATGCATGGCTCAGCCTGTGTGTTTCTAACAGCACTGTTGGGATGAGGAAAAGAATGGAAGTTCCATTGGGTACATAATTTTGTACTTTCATTAATTACTTGTGTTTTGTTTTGGAAAAGAACCCCCAAAATCCCAATATTTCATCCACAGTTTCATTTTGGACCCACTGAAATATGTTGGAGATGTCTTATACACAACCAAATACTACTAGAAAAAGAAGCAATAAGCAAAGAACTCATGTGGAAAGATAAAGAACACCTAAGTAAAACCTGTGGCTTCAACTGTGTCAGGTTCTCCCCCCTACTATTCCTCTGAAGACAAAAAAAAGAGCCAAATCATTGTGATTTCATCAACGATTTCAGTTTTGCCAAAATGACACTTTCCAATGGGAACCAGACTATCAAAGTATTTCTGAGCAATTCTATGTACAATAGTTCCTAGAGAGTATCTATGTGAGCTGTGATAATTAGGACAAGATTTTTAAAAATATGTAGCTGTGAGAGAATTCAATGCTTGGACATGGACTGTAAGGCCATGTGACTCCTACCACTCTGTTTTCACCTTCAGCTTTCAAGATGTTGGCTATGGACAAATACTACTTTGTTGTCAGCCAAGATACTGGGCTTATTATAGAGGAAACACATGTATCAGACAGCATCTGCCATGAAACTTTTCTTATTCAGTCTTGCTTAGCTGTTTTCATCAGCACAAAGATGACAAAACATAAAGGATATTTATCTTGTGTAGATGTCATTTAAACTTCTATAAATGTGACCAGAAATTATTCTTACCAGCTCAGGAGGATCCTTTTTTGGGAAGATTTTCAATGCTAACAGCTTTTGCTTACATGAAAAATACTGTGCAGAAGTACTTTCTCAAGGCACGATAATAACCCAGCTGCCAGTGCCAACCAGCCTGAGGAATCTGAGAAGGGAATGAACATGTAAGTGTTCGTGCTGGATGGTCAGCTCCAGGACAGTTTGAAAAGCAGTGCTGTGCAGCTGCCTTGCCTTTAGAAGGAGCTTCTTCACAAAATGCTTCTTCCACAGCTATTTCCTACCAGTGGCAAGCTACTCCTGGCCTACAGCAGCACTGAACTGCTTCCTCCCTCCTGTCCTTGCACTGGCTCAGCTCCTTGGCCAGAAAGCAGAGGTGTAAGGCTATTTTCTATCTCTCCTCACTCTTTTCCCATCCAGAAGCTCTTTATAAGCATTCCCACCTGCTCCTCCACATTCAGATACCAGGTTGAGATAGTATGTGTAGGAGTATATTTGTTATTCCAACTCCCCAGAATAAGTGCTTTGCTGGACTTGGGCTGGTTGGTCCTGAAGTACAGGGAGATACTAAGACACAGAAGTATCATTCCTATTTTCCTCAATATATTAATTTTTAAATTTTCCCAGTCCTTTCAATCCTCTTCAAACTTTCACTTTTGGTCCTGTTTATAATTTGGCTGAGATACTGCCAGCTGTTTACCTGAACTCAGCCGGTCCGTTCCTATGAATTACCCTGGTGCAGTGAGTCCAACCAAATGACACGTTCCCCTGCCGGCTGGAAATGGCTTTCATACATGACTGAGGGCTAGAAAGGTCCTTATCTCTACACTTCAAAGAGCCTCCTCCCATTTGACAGCTTGGTGTCTCCCCCTGGATGATGTGAAAATCTTATTCTCAACAGTTTTAAGTCTTTTGATCTTCATAAAAGCCAGGTCACAGAACGTTTTACCCTGTATGTCTTGAGGAATGCCATAAACCCTGAGCCATTGCCACATCAGGCCTCAGTACCTCTAATCTTGCAGTATTTATGAGCTCATAGTTTCTTTGAAGGGACACAATCTACTTTAAAATCTTGTATTAAAATCAGAAATGTCATTACCTGTGCCTGCAATTTACATTAGTAAAAGAGGAATAAAATCCATAATCTACTACTTTTTCCTCCCACCAGTCCAACTTCTAGGTCATTTGCATTTACGTCCTCTCCAGTAACAAAAGCAGATGAGGGAATTTCCAGCCAATTTCATTCTCTGGGCAGTGCTGCACATGCCAGTACCACATTGCAAACATTGTGGGGGAGTATTTTAATGTAAATAAAGATAGCGTCTAATCCAGCGTCTTTAAAATAAATGCATGAATCCATTTCTTTTAGTAACATTTTGTAAGTCTGTTAAAAATTCAGGACACAAGCTCATTGATGACTTAAGAAACTCGTATTAAAATTCTTATGTTTAAGAAACTCAGAAGATCAAAAGCAGAACGAGAAGGATTTATTTCTACACACTATTACTGCATCTTCTTTTATCTGTCTATGTGTCAGTATTTCTGAAAGTGCTTTTCATCACCTTGTTATCTTAGGGCCTGATCTCCATCCATAGTACTGAACACCACTGAGGTGCCGAGGGCCCTCACAACTTCACTGGTGATGTTTTGAGCCAATAGACCTCAGCAGGCCTGAACAGATTTCATCCTTGCCAGGTCTGGCCACGGTGTCATGTGTACTGTCAGTAGCTATCACCAAAGATATCTTTCTGCATTTTCTAAAACAAGCCAAGTCACAGAGAAAGAGGTAACATACCCTGAGACATTCCTGAGTTGAAGAATTCACATGGCACACTTGAAGGAATATGCCACAGATATAAAATCAGGCTTACAAGAACTCAAACAAGAAATGGGTCTGTCACCAAACTATTACCACCAACGCTAGAAGAACTAAAAAAAAATATATCTTTTTTTCTTTCCCAGCTTTGTTATCAGTGCATTCCAGCATAGATAGAATAAAGGCAAAAATTGTTTATGTAGCCCCATTTTGAGATGTCAGAAAGCAAGCAAATATCCCACCTTTTCTAGACCTGCCAACCACGCAAGACATGCAGATACTCGAGCCTTGCTCTTGTCTGTTAGAAGAGGAAGATCAAACTCTGCCTCCCTCCCCACTCCAAAAGAACAGTGAATCATGAAACTCGTGGCATTTTTACTATTTAAGTCAAGCAGAACACGGATCTTCCTTTTACAAACTGTGTCATGGAGTAAGTTCCCTCCTTCCCACTCAATGGATACGCATACAGAGACAGAAGGGTTGATTTAGTTTATGGCGATGCTTCACATTTCGTGGGGTATTCCCCATACCTCAACCACAAAAGTGACAACAAGCAAGTACATCCCAAGTCATGGGGGAAAAGATGATGAATGTAAAGGGAATCTATTGGAATTATGTTGCATTACAAAGTAAGGGAGAAATGTTTCCAGTATCATTAAATTTCTCATTTATCCAGTGCATTTGTCCAGATCATAAGAATCACATCAGGGAAAACAACAACAACAAATCAACACAAAATCAAATACGAAGGGAGAAAGGAAAGGCTGATAATACTAACACTACCTAAGAACTAAGACTCCCCAAGATGTCAAGTTTGACAGCTTCCTTTTCCTTCCCTTTGAAGGTAGGTTAAGGCAAGTAATGAAATTTTATACACAGTGCAAAGACAGGGAAGGGAAATAAAAACCCCCCAAAAATCAAAGGAAAGAAAAAAAAATCACAGGGCCTATAGGATGATGATAGAAAACCCCATACAAACGGTATCCCTCCCCAGCTGTCAGAGACATGAAGGCACCTGGTACAACCTTCATTGATAAAGGCTCAGATCCGTATCATTACGAGACAGCTCCCTGGGTCTGAGGCCTAATTTATGATTTTCAGATTGCCAGCTGTGACATAATTCACTGGGCAGCAAGACTGAGGTCAATATACGTTTAAGTAAAAAGGTTTTTCGTAAGCCTGTGGGGTCAATCAGGAAAAGCTGTCATTATTGGATGGGAGGGAAGACAGGGAGAATGGATGGGCTGGCAGGGGGAGGAGAAGTGACCAAGCAGTCAATTCCCGTTAAGTAACTAAGACCATTTTATTGCTAAACAGCAGTCTAGCAACAAAGCACATCCTGGAGCATGTGAGCTAAAGGATCTACTGCTTTGGAAAGAATTATTGTACCAAGGCTCCTGTCCCTTCTTCCCCATTACCCTCCTCCCAAATTCAGCTAGGACCCAGATTCAAATCCTTCATTCAGAGATGGAAGATGCACAGTTGAAAAGACCATTAAACCACCTGAACAGAGCTCAGTTCAAGCAACCTAAGGGCCCTGTGTACAAGGGAAGCACGACACAGGCCCTGCCCATGCCCTGCACCATGGCTTCAGCACCCTGTGGAACCTGAAAGGTAAGGCCTTCCAGAAACTGATGTTCCCCGTTTTATTCACACCTACCTTGCGGCTGCTATGATGTCATTTACTGCAAGACAAAACGCTTTACTCAGTAACTATATATTCATATTTAAGCTGTAAGATTCCTTGTGGATTGTTCTAGGGAAAAATCATGGCATCTAAACCAACTGACCTAGACTAGCTTGTACCCACTCCTTGAAGGAAAACATCCTCTGGTGTAGACAGGGTTAATGACATGTTCCCTAGCCAAGTCTGAAACCTGCAATGTGCGTTTCTGACCCAAGTCAGCCCCATATATAAGAGAAGACAACTGGTATCTGTGATCAGGCCTGACTTCCTCAGAAAACTGGATCTAGCAGATCATGTTCAAGATGCCAAGATGAAATTAAAGCCAGACTTAGCAGACTAGAGTCCCCCCTGTTCTGCCTGCACCACCCCAAAGCAGCTGAGCCCTTTGCTTAGCCTGAAAAACTTCAACAGAAATAGGCCATGGAATACAGAGGAACGTGTCCTGTTTCAGCAGGGAGGGTGGGGAAGGCTGCCAATGGTGAGTAGGTAGTTTCAATAGCTTTTAATACTTGTATGGAAAAACAAATCGGTGAGAAGAGTTCAGAAACAAAGATAATCCAGCTCAAAGTGCTCATGGCATGACTACAGACAGAGGAAGTAACTATAGAAATCCATCTTCTTGTAGACTGCCTACAGATAGAGCTGGTAGCTGGAATACAGGCTCCTGGTAGGATGTAGCTGGCTGCCTGCACAAAAAAACCTGGGAAGCTGCTCCGCAGCCAAGCAGGCCTGGAAAGCAGTGTTGCTCACCAAGATTGTACCAGTGCTGTTCCAGAGAGCATGGATGTGGCCATCCAGTCCAGCTTGGTTTGGCACAAGAAGGTGGCTGCATAAACAGCGGTCAGAATGAGATCCAAAACCAAGACCATTGCTGCCACAAGAGAAGATGGCATGACACAAAAGAGACAGGCCGCCATGGGCAATTAACTGAGGCAGGGCAAAACAAATTTGTTTGCTTTCTAGGTCCAGGCCACGACTGCTGACAGGGCTGGTGAGTCCTAAGAAGGCACTAAAGGGGAAGTCCAGGTTTCCTCCGTGAGCAGAAATGTGTTTTATGACTTTTCAATTCTAATGCAAGACCTCACTCTGACTCACCACATAAGCTGGTTACTGCTTATACTGTTTCAAATTTACTTTCCCTCCAGCAAACTTCCCTACACTGACGTTAATTTCTTCTCCTTCTTTGCTGCTTGAATCCATCTCCTTACAGTACATAACTGACCTTTTTTTCCACATGTTGAGGGTTCTCTGCTGTGTGTATGGGATGCCAAGAGCCTCCTCCAGGAAACTCCTTGCTGCCCACATTCTCGTAAGCTTCTGCAGCTGTTTCTGGGGGTGCTTCTGGTTTTGTTCCAGGTAGATGGGTCATTTCTGTAACAAATCAGTGTGGAAACAACACTTCCATAAAAAGATTAGGCATATTAAAGAAAAATATCATGTAGCATCCATTTCAGACACAAGCTTTCTTGAGAAACAGGTATGGGTTGTCAGTTCAGGCCTCTGCTTTGAATAACTGAAATGTAAAGCAGCATATGGGGGTTAGAAGCATTCGCTTTCAGCATGGGACTCAGGGACCCAGCTCTTGCACATTCATGATTGAATATTAGATACACCTACCACCTCTGGGCTGGGCACCGCCATTACACAGTGTTTAGGTCAGACAGACTTCAACAACTCAGCTGTGAGGTGCACACAAGATTCAAGTATTTTCCTCATTATTATTGCAGAGGCCGTAAGTGGCAAAAGCAGCTCATGTTTTCTCCTGGTTTCTAACTTGCGGGAAAGCTCGTTATCAGCAGGGCATCCTTGAAACAGCAACCAAGAGCATTAACTTTTAATATTTAATGTATTCCTCAGGCTCTGGGAGAGCAATGTGAGAAATATCCCGTAAAAATCTATTAGTGTTAATAAAATACCACCCAACAGGTTGTCCATTATCAGCAATTAAAGTTTTCAAAGCAGGTCAGATAACTCTCTGGAATGATTTGTGTGGCCTTTACATCCGTTCTTCTCCTTCTTCCATTTTTTTTTCTTTATTAAACTTTCTCAACTATTTTTTTTTTTCCTCCCTCCCACAGCACAGTCTGAGCCCTACCCAGTGAATTATAGCACTAATGAGGTGTTTATACTCTCTGCCCATCAATCACAGATGTGTGTGAGTGAAAGCGCCAGCCGATAGTCGGGAAGTGCTGCAGCCTTTGCTGCAGCCAAAGGAATATTAGACTGTAGCTAGATAAATCCCCTGCTCTTTTCCTTTGTTGCTCTTAGCCTCAGGGCAGGAGCAAATACACTCCATCTGATTTTCTACCCAGCATAAAAACGGGGACATCCTTGTAGCTCACATATGTAACCTCTGTCCCTCTCACTTGTCTCACTTTACCCTTAGCAGCAGCAATGTGTCCCTGGAAAGCGACAACCCCAATAACCAAAGGAGCAGCTAACACAGGGTGCCATCAAATAAGGCAATAGCTTCCCCTCAGTCCTCCTATTTCAATGCTTTTCTCACCTTTTCCTTGTCGATGTCTGGCCATGAGTCCCCAGAAGACAGATCTGCTAATGTGCTGATGGTGGCACCCTGAAGGACCAACACCAAGACCATAATTAGAAATTAGTTAAGACTGGTTTCATTTTGTAATAAAAAAAACCCCAACCAACAAAAAACAAAACAAAAGCCAGACTTGGATTTTTAATAGTGAGGCTTTGGCTTTCTCACTGGTAATGAATTCATCTTAAAGAAAATTAAAATTAATCTAAATGAATAAATACCCATGTTTATGGAGGACTCAACTATATTTACACCTACACAAATGGAGTAATTAAATAAGGTCTCTGTGGTCTCAATTTAGCATAAGCTGGCAGAGTGGGACTAATTCACGTGATGCTCACAAAGAACTCCTCAAGGTATGCCTACTGCAGCCTCAGAGTTCCTAGGGAGAAGACAAAGAGCTCATGGCTGGTGTCCCTGGCAGCCTTGCACAACCATAGGAAGTCCCCTACATCATCTTTAAAAAAGGGAGTTATGAGCAGAAAGAAGGAGCTACAGGGACTCAGCCATGGCTGGAAGGATGAAAATCAGTTCTTCAAAGCAGCTGCTTCTGTTCTAGTTCGACAGCAGGATCCCTGCAAAGTCGAGCACCCCACATGCGCTCATCACGTTAAGGGAGTCCAAAGCTGTGTGTGCAGCACTGGCAGCCTCCTGCCCAAGGAGCTGAGGTTTTAACCTCACCCCAGCACGTATTAGGGTGGAGCAAGCAGTTTTTTCTCATCCTGTTGAATGATTAGTATGTAGGGCTTTCATATTATTCTTAAAGAAAATTATGTTTTCACTGGAATGTGGTTGACCTTGATGGTGCTTTTTGGAGCAGTATCCATGCCTGCCCCCTCAATTTTTACAAAAATAGCTCCCAGCCATCCCATCTTCTCCCATTCCCACCATATTTATCTCTTCTCCTCCTGATGGGATCCTGTTCTATCCCTTTCTCTTCTCTGGCTTCCTCCCCACATGCCCAGGTGCAGAGCCGTGAAAGGCAGTTCTCTTTCCTTGCTCCATAGCTGCTCACCCATCGATCGCCACATTGCCCCTGAGGACAATGGCAGCCTTGGGGCCACCACTTTACTTCATCTGGGACAGGAGATTTCTTGTCTTTCCCCAGGTTCATGCCTAGGGCAGAGATTTTTAACTCTTATCAATCTGTAACTCCCTACTACTTTTGTAAGGAAGCCACAAGTCCTTGCACAGCTGATTCACATCTACTGGCAGAAATCATGTTCTTAATTACTTCTAATGAACTCTTTCCCAGATATCCATCATCCCCTCAGTCTGCTGGTAGAAAAGCTTGATGGAATTTTCCAGTGGAAATAAAAGCCTTTTGTCAGCCCAACTACTGGGTCAGCTCCCCATAGGAACCTGCCACAGACTCTGGAGGAACATCTCTACTGTAGACTGGGATAGCTCACTTTCTGACACTGTTGATAAGCACATTGATAAGCCACACAGACAACATCACCCTGCGGCCCTACTGCTTTTGGGGACTCAAGCAAATGCATCTGAAGGTAGTCTGGGTGCCTTGCCCTCCCACTCTGTCTGCTGGATAGACATCTGAATTTCTTGGTAGGGAGGAGGAACGAGAAGGGCAGAGAGGGAGACAAACACTGGTTTTTGTGGTAAGCAGCGGGGAGGGGGGACTTGGCAGCTCTTTGTAGCAGAGCAGGAAGTCTTAATACTTGGAGCCAGTTGACTAACCTCACTGGTGACCTTCCATCGTAGGCGCCAGTGCTCTCACACAGGGGAAAAAAACAGAAGGAGAGAAAGAAACAGAAGCTGAGAGAAAATGGTCCAAGCAATCACTGCAACACAGGGATGAAAGGGACACCACACTCCAGTCATTTGGTAATGATATCTATAAACATAGGGGGAGCACTGGGAGGGGGACAGCAGACTCACTACCCTGATGCACCTCATAGATTCCATTTCTGTTCTTAAGGGTTAAGTTTCTATTTATGCACCAAAACGAGTGGTTGGATTTTCTCAAGAACTTGGCATGTTGAGAAAATATGGCTTTGAGTGTCCCAAGGGCTATATGTAAATCATGGGGTAGGTGTGTTGTGCAGTCTCAGTCCTGAATCATTCAGACTAGTGACATGACCAGAGAGCACTACAGCTCCCTGACTCACATGCCCAGGATTCCTTCCTACGGAAACCAGAGCGTGGGAGGGGAGAAAACAGAAATGGTGCACAGCCACATCTCACATCTGGGAAGACAGAAGACAGTCCTCAACACAAGAGTTGGGAAACACTGAATATCCCACAGTTTAGCTAAAGCCCCAGGGAGCTACTGGGTGAGAAGTTCCCCTAAGAACTCAAGTTCTTATAAATCTTGTCCTCTTCTGACATCCCAGGTAACAACAGGACAGAAAGAACAGGGATGCCCTACTTCACAATGTTCATGAATGAGGCAATCTCTTCAAATATGCTTCAAATATTCTTTCTGTTGCTAGAATTGAGTACTCAAAATATAATTTGTCACTGAAGTATTTTAAATATCTCTTGTACCCCAGTCTTCCTGTGTACAACTTATTATTTGTTGTTAAATTTACACAAAGACATTAGCCGAGTTTAGCAAATCGTTTCCTTCCATCACAGAAATGCAGCCATCTCCAAGGATGAATAAAGTAACCACTTAACAACACAACTTCTACAGTGGAAAAATACATACTGATTTTTTGTAGTGCTGATGATGCCCATGCATGTTCTGAGACAGTGTGTGCAAGCATGTTTGAGAGACATCCCACAAGCTCCTCTGGTGAATCTTAGCACCCCCAACTCCCCACCCCGCCTGTCTGCCAGAGCACTCTACCTTGTAGCAGGGTCAGCAGAGAAGAACGTGCCTCCATGCACACTACAGAGCCTGGGAAAGAGGGGGGAGAGTGTGGGCAGCACGGTGGTTTATGGGTAGGAATTCCATGTTTAGGACAATACTAGGACTCAGCTGAAAATCATTAAGTTTGGTCACTTGAGTGCTTTTGAAATTCATGCCCCAGACATGAGTCTGAGGCAGCCCTGCTGCAGTGACTCATGTGGCGAGCACGTAAGGACCATACTGCACAAGGACTCATACAACAGAACCAGCTGTGTAAGGTGTAAACCAAAAAAAAAAAAATAATCTAATTAAGAACACCCTTAAATATGTCACGTGTGACACTGGCAGTGTTACATTCCACTTCATTTCTCCTTGCACTGTAGCCAGGATGGCAACACATATACCCTCCAAAGTCAACAAAGGCTTTTTGGACAATGCCCAAGAATCCGTAAGTTGGGCTTACTCCAGCAAACCTAGGGAGAAATGACCAGATCACAGCCAAAGGTTGTATTGCCACAACAGTGGATAAGCATGGAGCCAGCCTGGGCAAGCCAGAGTGAAACACATTGATTTTATACTGCCAATATAGCCTCTGTGAGACCCGCTGGATTTCCTCTGCCTGTTGGATTAGACTACGTATGGAAATCAGAGCCAGAATGGGAGCAGGGAGAAGAGAATAAGGGGGAAATCACGCCCCATAATTTTAATCCTCTAAAAGGTAGGGATTCAGTCCAAACTAATTGTTTAAGTTCACTTTATATTCAATGGAGAAAGAAACTCCTTGCCAGAATGGAATTTCTCTCATCTTAAATTAGGTGGGATACGTGTTCCTCCTTACCATTCTCTGTTAAGAAGAAAGTCTGGATACTTTGCTTAATAAGGCTAAAATTAGGTGAGGTGAGTCCTACCCAGGCGAGTGTGACACGTGAGCGATGGAGCCAGGAGTGCAGCTTCACTCCCTCGTGCCCTGACATACCGTCTTGTTTCTGCCACCTTTACTCACGTCGATCACCACCCAACCCCTTGAGAAATCAAGGCAACTCCTGACATGAGGATGCCAGAGAGTGGCAAATTGCAGGAATTTTGGGAACACAGGGATGAGAAGTAGTTGGCATCACAGTTACTTCAAACATCTCATGCCAGTCTCGTGAGATGGGGGCAATTTCTCTTTAAACTGCCTATTTGTCACATTTCTAAGCTGGATGAATTAGCCGGCCCTGGCATTTCTCCCGGGGCAGCTGAGCTTTCTCCCCAGCTTCCTCTCACTAATGGGCACAAGAGCTTGAGCCCATGAACCCTTTCTCTCCTTCACCTTCGTTTGCTCTCTGCTCCCCCAGCACACACAGACCCGTGTTGAGCACAGCTCAGCCATTCTGTGATGGAAAACGAAGGCAGCTGCCAACACACAGGGCTGCCGTCAATTCCTGAGTGCAAAGGAGGTGCAATTCACCTCCTCCGTGCCAGGTTACTCCAATTCTGCTATCCATGACATCCCTGGCCTTGCTCAACAGCTTCAAGCAAACTGCACAGACTTGCACTGATACAATTAGTCTGCCTCAGTCCTGGAAAAGGAGAAACCAAGAAAAACTACACTGAATCCTGCCTCTTCCAAAAGCTCACAGTTTCTTTCTTTTCCTCCTTCCTTCATTTTTATTTCTGTAATTATTATTCTCCCCCTTCTTTTTTCCTCTTCCCCCATTAATAGGGGAAAAAAACAAGCAAGAAAACACAGGCAGCCAAAAGCTCATTAACATACTTGACCTTTCTGAAGAAAATTAATTCTAAATTCGCACATACCGGCTGTGTTGCTTGGTTTTGTCAAAACGGTGGCATCATTAGAGAGGAGAAGAGATGGCTCAAGGGGACGGGGTGTCTGCCACCTCAATGGAACTTGCACCGAGTTACTGAGTGCTGGCACAAATAAAGCAATGACATGGGCCATTCTGTCAGCTTTTCACATGAAATTAATCTTCGTTTCGTTGGCTGTGTAAATTTTTATCACCATGGAGTGGGGGGTGATGAATATACCAAAGCATCCTGACAGCTATGGCCTGAAAACTCGAGATGGTCTCAGCATCTTAACCACAGTGGTGCTGGAACAATTCTCTGCCCCTAATGTTCTCCCCATGTGCGTGCACGCGTGCGCGTGTGCGGGCGGGTGTGTGTTTCTGTCTGTACGTGTGAGCGATTCGCTGACACTCTCTTTCGGCTTGAATGTGCTGTGGCCTGGGAAATGCTTGGGGTTTGGATTTCCTGGCTTGAGGGCAATGGCAAACAAATTACTGCTTCTCTTTCACTCTCCCAGTCCCAATCCAAAAGCCGGTTTGGATCCCGGCATGCTTTGCTGGAGCTGGCAGGATTTCCTAACTGAAGATCTTAAAGAGCAGCTCTGCCTTCTCCTGTGGCTCTGTAGCTTGTTGTCGCTGTTGTTTTTAAGGTGTATGTCATGTTGCAGTCCAGGTAGGGACATGACATTGTTTGCTGCTAGCAAGGATGTGAGAATAACACACACCTCTGCAGCGCCGCATGCACATTCCCTCCTCCCCAGACAGCTCAGAAACACACACGCACATTCACAAACAGATGCACCGACACAACCACGCACCCAGACTCACCCTCCCAGCTATACACCCAGGCCAACGGGCAGCACAAGCATGAAACTACCTTCACTGCGCACGGAGCACAAACTGCCACATGTGAACCTGCAGACATCCCCAGGATTACCGCTAACTCTGTGCTCTATGCTTTATAGGAGACAGATGAGAGATTTAAACCTTAAGTCCCTATAAGGCAGCAATACAAATCTCATAAAGAAGCTTGTCTCTAAAGCAATCTGGTTGATAATGGCCACAAACAAAATCACGGAGGGTTGGCTGAGATGAGTGACCAGGCCACTATCACACATGCTGCACTTGGCATCACTCGCTAGTCAAGGGCACCAACTGCTCTTTTCAGAGCAACAGAGAGCAAGGCCAGACAGTCATCCCCCCTGCACCCAAGCTGTCAGTCAGAGGCAATATGCTCAGTAGGAACTGTGTTGCTTACGCTTTTGGCTTCACCATGAAAGTCAGGATTTGGCCCCTTAATGCAAAACAGGCGTCACTTCCCAAATCAGGCAGTGCTCACTCTGTCCTAAAATGTACATATGCCAAAGTTTGGACAAACTGTGACATGACAGAGGCATATCCTGACATACATGAGCATGGTCTGCAGCCCTGCCCATGAACACCTCCACAGGGCTGGCTGAGTGGGAGGATGTACACACCAAATAAGAAATCCCCCTTCAAACATACATTATGTCCTTATGCACATGCCCACTGAGGCTGCACACATGAACATATAATAGAAGGTTGTTTGCATCTGTGTATATTTGAAGGTAACTCACAAATAATTTTTACTAAGGTCCTAAAAGTAAACAGATGTGGAAACACGTAACAGAGGTCAACTGCTATTTTTAGTTAAGATATCATCAATCTTAAGCCATTCCATCAAATTCTGGTCTTGACCAAATCTATAATTAGTACCAGAGCCCAGCCTCCCTAACAATGAGCCACAGGTAGCTAAAAAAAAGATGTATAAAAATACATATCCACATACGATCATGTCTGAAAGCTTTCACAGGTCACTGTGCTATGAACCTCTGGTTAACCACCAGTATCGCATGTACACACCAGTGGCCCTTGCACTGAGTGGAGTAAAAAAATGAAAGCCATTTCAGGCTGCTGTGCTTACCTCATACATGGCAACTGCCTTCCTCTGCTTCCTGCTTTTTTGGGACAGATGAGAGTCTTAAACCTTTAGCTCCTTCAGCAACAGTGGAGAGTTCCTGGATAAGTTCTCCCAAGCAGGCTGATTTATGGGCAAAGAAAAAGAATAATCATCACAAAGAGTTGGCTAAGAGGAGTAGTCAGGTCTTCAGCCTTTATTGTGATCCCCAGCTAAAAAGTAAGAACTAACGAAGCAAGAATACCTCTCAAAAACACCATGCCAAAACCTACACTCTGCTCCAGATTTTCTCCTGGTTTGAAACTGAACCAACTGTGACAGCCATAAAGTCACATCACTTAATGCCCGCCTTGCCAGTGTTCTGATTTTACCATAGTTAGCGTTATGAGAAATCATCAGAAACAGAACAGAATCTGATATTGGGTGAATTTTTTAGCTTAATATTTTAGTCATGAGAATACTGTATTATTCAGATCTGGGTTATCTCGCAGCATTTGCAGAATTTGGCAAATGTTTTTGACTGTGAAAAAATGGGCAAAGGCCGGAAAAAGTAAAAGTTTCCTTTAGATTTTTTCTTAAAAGGAAACCTTACAGTTGTTTCTTCCATTTTTCCATCCACCTGAGGGGCTCCGCTCAGGATCCCTCTGCTTGATGTTGAAAAGTGTATAAATAGGGATTCTCCCAACTGGGGTGCAAGAGTCAGCTGAAAAAAACAAAACCCTTTACCTTCATCGCATGCCTCGCAAGGTAATAGGTAGGTTGGAGTCTCTGCAGAATCTGAAATTCTTCCACACATCAAGTACTGCAAGGTTTTAAACATGTGATTTGTAGATGATGTGGATGAATCACAAACAACAACCTCTAAGTGCACAGCTGTTACCTCCACTGGGAACCATGTTGCTGCAGGAGCACTGGCACTAATAAAAGCACTGGGCGCGTTGTTTGTCCTTGGGCAGATCATCAGTCAGTGACTGTGGATGTCTATCTCGTATTCCTTCTGAAAGATGGGACTTGGACAAGGCAGACATGGTTGTGACCAGTATGGATAGTGGCCACTGGGAAATGAAGCGATTTCAAATGGCTGAATCTCTCCAAATATGGGGAAGGTAAAATGTCCAATGGATCTTCAAGACCAAAAAGAAGAGCAAAGACAATCACTATCATAGAATTATAGAAGACATGCAAGAGATCTACCAGGCTACCTTATCCATCCTGTTCTCCCACAGCTGGATCAATGATTACGATCTCCTGAAGAGGGTCATGGAACTCCTTGAGACCTCAGAACCACTATATTTTAGTCCAGACCAGTAAAAAGCGAAGATCAGTGTTTGGTTTTATTATTTACTGTTTTGTTATCAGTCCAATTCCAGCCAAGAGCATATGGACACCCAGTGAGAGGAAGCTGGCAGCAATGAAAGCTAACAGCATGCTCTGCTGTACCAACCGGAGTACAGCCAGCAGATCAAAGGAAACAATTATTCCTCTGTAAGCTCTCAGACCCCATCTGGTCTACACCCAGTTGTGAGCCCACAGGTACAAGGAAGAGGCTGATAAACTTGAACAAATCCAACTGAGAGCCACCAAGATGGCCAGGGGGCTGGAGCACAGAACCAATGAAGATAAGCTGAGGCAAGCGAGTTTGTCCACCCTGTACAAGTTTTTGGGGACACCTAATAGCAGCCTTCTTGATAACACTGCAGGTATAGGAAGACAGATTCAGGATCTTTGCTCAGGTATGTGGCAGGGGAGCAAAAGACATAAATTAAAGGTCAAAAGAAATGCCAAAAATTGAAGGAGTGAAGGTTCTGCCTGGATATAAGGGAAAAAGAAATCGGGCTATCACATCTCTGACCCAGGAGACTTTAAACATCTGACTGGACAAAGCCCTGGGCAACCTTTTCAAAATTCAGTGTTGAGCCTGCTTGGACCAGGTGGTTCAACTAAACCTCAAGAGGTCCCTTCAGGCCTGTATCCATCCATGCATGTTTGCAAGAGAGAGGGCACATGCATAGTGCAGCACTAATGTGCATGTATAAAAGATCAGGTTGGAGTTTGCATGGATGTGATTGTATGCACTCAAATAAGAGGATTTCTGCCTCTACATATATGCATGAGTACAACAAAGGAAAAGTATCTGTGCATCTGTAGGCAAGTGTCTGTGTACTTACACATCAGTTAAACTGCTGCATGAGGGAACACCTGTACGTGCACACACGTGAGCTCAGGAGAGGGAGAGTATGTTTCCAGCTGCATGGAGTTCACAGAAAAGATCTCTGAGGAAAGCAGCACTAACAAGAGAATCCTTCTCCCTCGTGCCAGCCCTTTGTGGCTTGTTGAAGTAATGTAGTTTTTGAGGGGGGAAGTCTTATATCTTGAGACAAACTACATACCTCCAGGGTGTGCATCCAGCCTGGAAGAGAGTGGAAGTGAGACAAGAGAACAGTCCAAGTCTCTCTGAGGTGTCATTGTGCGCACACTGAATGCAATGACTCGGTCCCATTGGAAGCGATGGGGTGAGAAGAGAGAGCGAGCTTCCTTGAGAGGGCTTCAGAAATAGAAATAGGACAATCCAAATACGCTTCCACTTGAAGTCATTCCTCATGTACATTCCCAAAGCATCAGGAATCCTCTAATATGATCATAGTTGGAAAAGGTGTTCAAAACCACGCATAGAGATGTGAGGTGCCGTATTAACCTCAGAATGCACATGTGAAATAACACATTTGGCATCAAGTGCTCTTAGCCTAAATATTCACCAAAGGAGGTTCTGGTTAATCTCCAATGCTTTAATAACCCTCTTGCCAACCTGGGTAGGAGCACAGAAGCAGCACTCCCAAATTCCACAGAGATGAATCACTGGGTAACCTGGGGGACCCTGGTCATGCTGAAGTGAAGGAGAATTGAAACAGATTGCCAAAGAGCAGAAAGGCGCACTGTGGGAGGAGGGAGAAGCAGAGCGGATTGCAGTGCATTCAACAGCACGCATCCTGATTGCAGTCTGCAACGTGCAGTAACATGGGGGGTGGGGGGGTGGAATCCCATCCAAAACCTCCAGCTCCAGACACCCTGTTTGTCAGAGGAATCTGAATTTCAGCTGTGACTTCACTGAGGCTGCTCCTGACTGAGGAGGTTTACCAGGCTGCTCTGGGAGCTCTGCTGAAGTTCTGTGTTGTTGCAGTTTATCTGCTGGGTTATGATCAGTGAGCTATGTACACAAGCCAGGGAGCCATATAATGAGTCATTTAATCTGATAGGATGGGTGAGGGGAAATTTGTAAGTGGTTGATCAGAATAAATGATTTACCAGGACCCTAAAAGATCAAGGCAGTTGTTTCTAAAGGATCTCAGAGCATCTAAAGCTGAAAGTGTTATGGCACTTTGAGGTCTACCCCCAGGCTCTCAGCCTTGCTCCAGCTTCTCAGATTAAATAACTGTCTGGCTCCTCATTAGCCAAAAAGTAGAAAATCTGCTCCACAAGTTCCTCGCACACTTCCCCAAGGAAACAGGCATGTGCTAAGTACCTGCTTCTCAAAAATACAGAGGCATAAAAAGTATAAAATTTCTAATTCATCTTTTAAATGAGATGCCCTTTTGCAGTTCCAGTAGTATGAAAAGAATACGAAAAAGAAAGGCTTTTGAAAACACCTTTTCAATACCAACTCAAATTCTCACTCCAGGTTCCACTGTAATTCAACAGAAGGTTATATATCTCAATTCACACTTTGGTCCTTTTGATATCCCCTTCAACTCACAGCTGTTTCTTTGGTAATGTATCTGTAACACCAAAAACATCCAGCTTCTCTTAATGAACATGAACCTTTGGGCTAATGGGAGTGTAACTGGGGCCATGTCACCATATTAATATCAGTATGTATTGTTTTACCCTTAACCACTGTGAACAGTTTCTAACTTCCTAAGTCCCACCAAGTTGGAAACATGACGCTCCTGAGAGGGTTGTGAGCAAAGGGGAACAAATTCAGTACGTCACGATTTTAAATGCCACTTCTAAATTTCAAGCCATTTACCGCTGGAGTGAAAATGGCTGTTTCTGACTGCAAAGGTTTTATCTTGCTCATAAAACTCTGTGTGGCCAGTCACTAGAGGGGGCCAGAAAGCCACCTTGTAGCAACAGGGGCTGGAAAATCCACGTTAAGGACAAGGACTTGACTTTTACTCTCTGAGTAGCCCACCGAGATGAGTAAGGCAGGCTTCAGTGCCTTCGCTTAGAATGAATGCCATTTACTCCATGTTTAGTTCCATTTAAATGAATGGACATCTTCAAGAAGAGTACTAGCCCCATGAGTAAATGTGACACAATTTGGTCTTTAAATAGCACTGCCCTTTTGATGACCTTCCACAATCATAAAATTAAGTCTAGAAAGACCTCCAGGATAACATCAAACTGAATTTGTCAAAATATGTCAGAAAGAACATAGTATGTAGCCAGCCTAAGTTGGAGACATATCTGCAAACAGGAAAAAGTTGGAGGTCATGGAGAAAACACAAGAATGACAGAAGCCATGTGAAATCCGTGGCATCGTGGGAGGCAGAATACTATGCAGGGCATCTCACTGCTCCCTTAGGGTCCATGAAACGGATTGGTTTTGTTTCACAGTAACACTGTGAAAAGCTTCAGCCTGGCACAGGGTCTTGCCACAGCCAGTAGAAGCACACTAAGAATAGAGCAACTCTAAGACTTGCTAGGCCAAGGACACAAAAGATGGGGGAGCTAACACCACCACCAAGGGGAAGAGTGGCCATGCCAGGAAAAGAGATTAGCTTTTTGAAAGCCACATTAGTGCTGATGGGAACTCGCCATGCAGATGCATTGCAGGATACTGCCAGGATCCAATTACATTCTGGTTGCAATGACAGCATCTTTTCTATTAACTCCATTGGGCACCACATCAGCATCCCTGACAGTGTCTTCTCCTGCCCACACTCAGTGGATCAGCATTGAACTTCTACTTTTTGATTACTGAATGCACAGCCATGGGCTCTGCTGAAGAAGGATGACCCCTTAAGCCAGGTCTCTTGGCAGGCTAATGCCAAACCAGCAATTTTCTCAGATAATTTTCTTTGCTGACTGCCACCAACAGCACGTGCCCCAAAGAAAATGACTAACCAGAGACCTGCAAACCTGCTGACGGAGCTCTTTACACGCAGATGCCACCAGGCGCACTGGAGGGAAGGAGTGACATTCCGGCTACATTAAAATTCACGTGGGCATTTTCCATCAACTTTTAAGTTTTTCACCTTCTGGCCTACACAGACAAGGGATGTTCCTGGAGAATTTCTAATGGTCTTCTGAAAGGTGACCAAGAAAGTAAAATTTCCTATAAGTAAACACAAGTTTCCTATCAGGGACTCCATGGACAATGTTTAGGAATCCACAAACTGAAAAACTGTTCTCTGTTTAAAGGCAGCTCTGAAAACTGCTGTTGTAAAGACATAACTTGTGCTAGGAAGGAAAAGCCTCTCCGCTCTCCCGCTGGAGAGCCCTTTAGTTTAGCCCTTCATTTGCATAATACCCGTACTGCAAGACTATGCCATAAAAGAGTCTGATTTAAGTTATGAAAAGCTGTCAGTGATGAGAAAGGTAAGATTTGCTTTTCAACTCTTTTCTCTTCAACTGTCATTAAAAATGATTCACGATAAAGCCAGAGTCTAAGCAACTACATGATTAGAACTGAGACCCACCATAAATTAAAAGGCTTTTCTTTCTGTTCTTAACTCATTGTACTGTATCAGGTTACCAGAACAGAATAACTGTATGCCTACAGAGGCAGCCAAGTCTGATGACCAAAACTCAACTGCTACTTGCTTGAAAGGTAAGTGATATCTCAAGAAACACATGTTGGTTTCATGGCTTAAAACAATGGATCCTTGTAGAAAATCATAAACCTTCGGTTAAAAAAAAAAAAAAAGTTACGTTGTAAAATGACATTTACCATGAGCAGCAGACTGTCAGGGCACTGATACCATGTGCCGCAATACTTCTCTAGGGCGGCTCGGCAGAGGAAATGAGAAAAAAAGAGCTGAGCATTTCAAGCACTCACAGGGTATTGAAAGAGGATGAACAGAGAACACTTTTTCTCCTATTTCTTTCCCAAAGAGAAAATTAATGAATACAGAAAGTGGGGAGAAGTAAAGGAGAAGGGAGGGGGGAGGAGAGAGATATTTGAAAAGTGTCTTACTTTTCTTAGTATTAGATTTTCTTAGAATCAGAAAACATAGTGGTTTTAGTTAGAGCTTAGATTTTTTGAGGAAAAAAAGGAGGGGGGAGGGAATAAATAAATAAGAGAACCCAGAAAATCTGGGGCTTGAATGGAAACTTCAGATTTGGAAAGCAAAACCTTGTCATAAATAGCACTTCAGTAAGAAACAATAAATAATAATAATGTTTTGTTATGATAACTACATTGCAGCCCTCTGTTTATTCAAATGCCAACTCCATATCCGCAACCACTAGGCATCTTTGGATGACATTAAATAAGTTGGCAAATGTATTTTGCCAAAAAGAAGTGTTTCATTTTTAGTTCAAGGAACATTATACCCCACCAACACTGATACACAAGATCCTACAAGGCCTTTTAAGGAGACAGATACAAGGATATGACAGGCAAGAAGAGCTGAGACAGTTCAGATAAAATAAGAATCCTCCTGTTTCTCTTACCCATACTGAAACCAAACACAGACATTAATTGTATGAAGTTCAGAACCATTTGTTTCACGTGTCCTCAGTTCTTTTTTCTACCTGAACTGGAAAAGGCAAAACGCAAGTACTATGCACAAAAGATGTTGTTGCTTTACATCTCGACAGATGAGTCAGGGTTTTTTCCTAAAAATCTCTTTGCATAAACTCAGCGCCACAAGTCTGTAAAGGTTGGTAAAGTCTGGATCCACATCCTAGTTTCACAGAGACTACATATAATATCCAGTGCATGTACCATTATAGCAATTAATGGACTCCGCTTACAGCATGTCTGGATTTGGCCCTCAGGTTCTCATCTTTCTGAGGTTGGTACATACTCCTTTCTCACAGGGTGCACAGGGCTAAGTGTTATGGTTCCCTCTGCATTAGCCACCACTACTGAATCATTGTTGCCATAGATACTGCTACAGTAACATTATAGTTTCCACAAAGATGCTTCAGCAATTTACTCTGGTGATTAAACTGCAGCCATTTATTGCACAGAGTAAATAACAGGGCAACGGTGAATTATGGGGCTACGACTCCATCGATGGGTCCTGGTGACATCATAAACCACAAGAACCAAGCTCAAGTCATCAGAACTCCCGAGATGGAATTATAAGCTCCATCATTCAAACTGTGCTCTTTAAAGATATTTGATATAATATATGGAGCCAACAAAATGAGAGAGAGACAGGCAGAGACAGACCGCCAGGCTCTCAGGCCAACCACGTACTCTCCTGGCCACCATGAGTCTGCAGCCACGACTGGTAACAGCGCACGGGAGAGACAGACTGCCAGGCGTTCAGCACAGCCAGGTATGTCTATTTTTTTGGGAGTGCTACTCAGGATCAATGCTGCCTGTGGGACCGCATGGCTCAGCACACCATAGGGGTTCTGAACCTTGCAGCCTGCCGGGAGAATTTGGATTGCCAGCAAAGGTCTCTGGGAGCACTGGTGTTGCAAACCATGAAGCGGAGAATAAACACGCATGAAGTACAGGCTTCCTTTTCTTTGCTAGTTGCTTTTTGGTCTATTAGAGTGGGGTCACCTCTCTCCTAAGGTCTGACAAACCCCAGAAAGAGTGCGCTCAAGTTTTAAAGAGCCTGAGCAGCCTTGTGTCTAAGCACTGAAGTAGCATAATGATGTTTGCCTCCTGGCTCTGCATCCCAATGGTATCAATGAAGGATCTTTTTTTAGAACAGCCCAAGACTACTTGCTGGCCAAGAATTTTCTTTTCTCTCGGAATGATATGGGGCCAGGTTCTGAGTAAGTTGTAAACTGCTGACATTGATTTAAATGAGCCAAGGCTCTGGCTCCAAGCCTACTGTGCTGGGATCGCGTACACCTGCAGCTGATGACTGTGGAGTTTGAATAACATCGATTACTTTGTACGTTCTGGCCCATTAGATGTTATTTAAAATACTGAAGTATCAGAGTACAGAACAATCTATAAGATTAGTGATAGCAGATGGATCTTCTCACTCGTAACAATTGTTTGTTTGACTTCAGTGCTTACCAAAAGTCGTATTTAGCAACTAGCAAATGTGAAGCTTTTTTTTCTTTTATTTTGAAAGCTTCATGCAGCCAGCTTTTTGTTTCTTGACGTATTTGATAACATGCAAGATATAAACCAGTCACTGTGGGCTTACTTCCTTACTTGAACAGCTCTTCAGACTGCAAAAAAAAAAAAGCCATCCCTGCTGGGAGATTGCAACAGACATGCCAAAGCAGTACTGGAGTGGGACGAACGAAATGGTGAGCTCTGCCTAGCCATCTTCTGCCTCTCATCATCGTTTCTCAAACAGAACTTTAGGATCAGGGAAGTTAGACTCACTCCTGCTCTAGTGACTCCTCTTTAAATATATACTTAAGGGTAGCATTTTAAAAATCACTCATCATTTACCTAAAATGTGATGCTATTTGAGGTCAGTGTTTTATTTTCCATTGGGGACAGTTTGACCAACGTTGAGTACTTTTAAAATTTCTGCCCATACATACATATACAGAGAGAGAGGGAAAGACAGTGTACAATGATACATGTATCTTAATGTACCATACTAGACAGAGACAAAACCACATTTTTAATAGCTTTCTATATTGATTTCAGAATTATTTATCATGTGACTGCAATAGCACACATTTGCAGACTTTAAAAACTGAAGCTCAGCTTCAAAAATACTGAGCTTTATTCTAATCTCATTATAAAATGGTAACATCTCCAAATAAGATAATTACCCCAATGTAAATGTGATCAGACACCGGCAATTTTGTCTCACTGCGCCCCTCTTTTCACATTTTTTTCAGATGGGAAATCATGTAGAGATACAATTCAGAGCTGTCCATACCTTTTGCAAGTTGGCAAGAGTAACTCTTTGGACCTGCATGGCCCCGTATCAAATCTCAGTCTTTTCCTCTTTATCTACCTTCTCTTTTATCATTTTAGGTTTTGTACCTCCAGCTTGCCCTTCACCCTGTATTTTTTATTTGTTACAAAAGGAACGCATCAACTCAGATGAGCTGAGATTATCATGGGCAACCTTCCCTTCTGCTCAAGGATGGTGGAACACTTCCCTCACAGCCCCCTCGCCGTTAGCAAGCATGTCCCCACATAAGCTCTGTAAGCTGATCTGATGGGCAGGCTGCTGCTTTCTATTTTGCTGTAAGTTTATTTTTCAAAGGACAGGTCCTTTATCTATATTGCCTTAGAGAACAGGTAGGTTTATGTAAAAAGCTACACAGCAGAAGGATGATGAATTGCTATGGTAAATTAGTAATTTACTAATTGCAGATTCTAGCAACCATCCAGGATCTATACTCTACCACACTGAACACAGCATACACTATCTGGAAAAGACAGAAGTGTAAAGGAATGAAGCAAAGTATTTCACAAAGCTAGCACTCAAAGCTCCCTAGCAATGCTGCAGTGGGAAAGATCTTAGAAACACCACGGAAAGGGTAATTTTACTAATGCAGATAAGATAGCAATGACAACAAGGTTGCCAGCAGACATTCTCCCTTCATGTGAGGAAGAAGTGGCCACATGTACAAGGTGAGACTACTGTCCATGCCAGCACAGAGCACAGATTTTGGGGCATTGCTAAAGGGACCAAAACTGCTGGACGACAAGAAGGCAAAAAGCAGAATGACAGCCCTGGAGTTCAGGACAGCAGACTACGGCCTTTTGAATGATCTACTTGGAAGAACTGCAGGGGATATAGTCCTGCAGAAGAGAGGGGTCTAGAAGGGCTGGTTGATTTGCAAAGATCACCTCCTCCAGTCTGAAGAATGGTCCATCCTGACAATCAGGAAATCAAGCAAAGGCAGCAGGAAGCCTGCATGGATCAACATGGTGCTCCTGACAAAACCTGAAGATACAAAGGAAGAATACAAGAGGTAGAAGCAGGGTAAGGTGACCCAGAAGGCATGTAGATGCACTGTCAGAATGTGCTGGGATAGTAAAGTCAAAGCCCATCTAGAGTTTAATACCGTGAGGGAACTGATGAGCATCAAGAAGGGCTTCTACAGGTACAGCAGCAAGAGTAACATCTGGGAAAATGTGGGTCATGTTGAAAAAGGACATGGAAAAGACCAAGTTACTCCATGCCTTCTTCACCTCAGTCTCTATGGGTAGGTCGTGAGCAACTCCATCTAGCTGACCAGCACATCTGAGCAGCACATTGGACTCGAAGATCTCCAGCAGTCCCTTCCAACCTCAACTATTCTATGATTGTATGAATGGAGCAAAGGAAAAACACCACTTTAAAAGCACCGTGTGTTCTAGTGATGGTGAAGAAATCAGGCCCAAATAAAGGAGATGCTTCCACAGAGAAGGATGCAGGATTTCATAGATGTGAATCTCCTTTTCCTTAGTTCCACACAGAAACAGATAAAAGCCAAGAATGGGTCTAATTAGGTACACAAAAGGCAATCTCAAGCTGACTTGCCTAATGCGTGTACATTGTGTACATGCAATGCAAAAGGAAGCGGGATGAACCAGTGAAATAGGTTTAAAACACAGGGTCTATCATCTCACATGACCAAATACCTGACCAAATTTGCCTTAATCAGGTGCTGGCTCCATTTCACTTCTTGAACACAAGCTCCCAGACTTGCAAGGCACACAGTGAACTTTACCAGCAAGTAAGCACATCAGAAGGGGGAAAAAAACCAAACCTAACTTTCACCTTACCTGAGATTGCTCTTTCACTTTAGTCTCTTTGCCCAGATGACAAGATGCTTTCATCTGGCCAGAAAACAAAATAATAGCAACAGAAAAATCAAATGCTACTAGGAGGAAGTGGGAGCAATGTAAACTGCCTGTTGTTCTATGCATGCTTTTTATTCTTCTTCTTTAATGTCAATTTGCAAAGATAGTGAAATGGAAAATGTGCCTCTAATTATTACCCCTCTGTGCTTCCTAAAAGCCTCTCTCCGAACTTTTAAGTCTCCTCAAGTTTCAGGTCCTCTTTTTCTCCCTCTCCCTTTCCCTCTTTCTCTCTCCCCCTTTTTTATTTAAACTAATCTAAAAAAGCTATAAAAAGCCTCTGACACTATAAATTCCCTTGTAAACCCTGGTTTTATAGGTTTAATTGCCTCTTTTTACTGCCTTGCATGCTTTATTCCTTCAGTATTTTAGAGAGCTGCCTCAGTATTTAGTACAAGCAGGCAACTTGGGGAAAGAGGGACCATCTCAGAGCCCTCTACTAGTATTTGGATGTGGTAAGAGCTTCAGCATGGTTAGCACCCTATGGAGACTGAGCCTTGAAATGGCTCCACTCAGACTCACACGTGTGGGAAGCTGACCCAGACAAAAATGGAGAAAAACTTCAGCACTGGGAAGTTCAAGTTTCCCTTGACATGGGACAAAATCATGCTCACAAGCCTTGGAGGTATGAGAAAACCCACAAAGAATCTCTCACAGGGGAAGAGGTGTTGGGGCAGATTCTTCTTGGTATTTCTGTTACATGAACAGTTTCTTCCCCAAGCACTGCCAAAGCATAGTAGAAGAATCCCAAAGATTCCTAAGCCAGTAGCAAGGGCACTCCTGTGCTAGGTGCTCTACAAACAAGGACAAAAAAGTGAGACCCCAGCCCAGGGAGCTCCCTGTCCAAACAACTATCCTTTTCAAAGAGGGCAATAGAAGTGAGTTTGAAAACCCTGCCAAGACTCCCCCTTAGTCCTTCACAGTGTCTTGGTCACAATTTTGATCCCCCAAAGCCTTAATGCCCAAGCAATCAGCAAAATCCACTTTTGCTTCAAACACCTACATTTCCTAATTATGTCACTATCTGTTGAACTAACTTTCCCAGATCTTAACTAGACACTGTGGCTGCCCTGTGCCTCAGGCTGAGTGGTGGAAAGAGGAGAAGAGATGCATAGGGACTTCACGTGGCGAGCTAACGGGAACCTCTGGTCTTTCCCCCAGGATTAGAATTGTCAAATGGATTTGCAGAAACCAGCCGCACTCATGATAAGTGATTTTTCTCATTGAAGAACATATACAGCAAGTTCCTGTGGAGGTACTGCCTACACACAGTGATCCTGCAGCAATGCTACGGAAGCTTCTTTCACTGCCTTGAGCCTTGGATCCAAGACTTTGATGTCCAGCAAAATCAAACAGCATAGTCTACTGAAGATCTTTCAACAGAAGGGTAGGGTGCTTTCCCCCTCAAACAGTGTTTCCAGAATCCATTTCCTGGACCCCAGAAAACTTGAGATGACACCCTTAGTTTCACCTGAGCCTAGTGATTTCTTTGACTATCATATCCAGGTGATCTGTTAAGAAGGACAGACTATGCAGGATTTTATTCCTGAACTCCTTCCTTTACCAGTTCTAATTCAAGCACGGGAAACAGAAAATACTAGAAAGACAGGAGAAAGAAATGAAAGCTTAAAAGCTTTCAAACAGTTGGGTTTTGGCTTAACTGAGGAAATGGCAAAGGCATCCAAATGTGGGTTTTATTGGCAAATTAAGGTTTTTCTTTTTTCCCCCTCTATTTTCCTAAGGAGGCAAGGCTTGTGAATCATGATGTGTATGCATCTTGCACTGCTTTTTGGTTTACGGTAACTTCAGAAAATGTTGAGCATTCTTAACCAATTATGTCAGAGAGAAAGAAGTCTCAAGATTATTAAGTGTCTGTAAGTATCACAAATACAGGTCAGCCAGTAAAGGGGCAAGATGCAAATTTGTTTCTCCATGCTTAATTTAAACCATACAGAAACTTGAATTTCTTTATGCTTTTCACCAAGTTACAATTCTCCTAAATGCTTCCCCCAGCTCTGGTTACCAGATAAAGGAACATATACATTGTGTGAAGAACTGAATCTGCTTTTTGTAGTGACTGAGGCAAAAGAGTAACAACCTACTCATTTTTCCAGGCCACTTATGATTTTATAGACCTCTATTGTACCTCTCCTCAGCTACCTCGCAGACTGAAGATCCCTGGTCTCTTTAATTGCTCTTCATAAATATGATGGTTTTCCCTCTACTCCGGATTTCTGCTCTTAGCTGGGTCCTGTGAAGAAGAATGAAGAAACATTCCCTATTCATGGAAAGAGAACTTAAAAGTATGTGTTCACACACACGCTATTCCCTGTGAACAAGCAGATCCTGAAAAAAAATACATTGCTTGCTGTAGCCATTAAGCTGTTGGCAGCAAGGCAGGTAAGAGGAATGATGATGGAAGCCTCAAAAGGGAAGGGGAGAGAAGGGAGAGGCACTTAGAGGATCAAAATCTGGAGGAAAGGTATGTTTAAAACAAATGAACTGAAGAAAGAACTTGTTGTTGGTGAAGTTGATCCTTCATGCTGCCCTGCTATCTTGTAAAAGGAGTTTTATTTGCCTTTTTGTGGGAGTCCTGGGAGGAAACTATTAAAGGAACAGGCTTTAGGCAGTTTGTGGGGATGTGTATATAGGCATATGCGTGAGTGCGTATGCGTGTGTTTGGGAGTGCATGACTGTGTGTTTTCTCCTTCCCTTTTACAAGGGCCAGTTAGGTCACAAGGTTAAAGCCAGGGGGGACTTATTTTGTGTTGTAAGAATTTTTACAAAGTGTAAAGGATCAAAGTAATTAGCTGAGGGTGAGAGCCCAAGACTGTCAGAGAAGTAATGCAGCCCCTGCCCAGGAGTCTTGATCACAGCCGGCCAGACTGAAACTCCAGATACCGGGAGTAAGTTAACCAACAGGTCTGCACAGCACGGGGTGTGTTGCTAGATATGAAACTTGTAAGGAAGAAGAAAGACAAAATTTTGGATGGAGCGACTGGAAAATGTTCCAGAAATGTGGCTGAATGAAGCACAGGAGCTTTTAGGTGTGAACATTTTAAAGCCAGCTGTCTGCTGCTGTGAGAGCTGCCAAACCATGCTGGCACTCTTTGGGGAGCAGGTCATTGCTTCCTGCTTCCAGCTGGCCTGGAAAGATTATCCAAAAGTCAGTTAGGACTCTCAGTCCCTCGGTTTGGTCTTTCAAAGCAAGTGAGCTGGAAGCAAACAGGCATACGGGGTGATGAAGCATCAACAGCAAAATAGTGGATCCCAGGGGGCAGGTCAAAGCTACCTGCAGGTATTAGCCAAGCCGCTTACTACTGGACACCTTTGCTTTCTGTGCTGGCTCTCCCGGCTGCCTGCTGCTCTTTGGATGCTCTCCCGATTCGAGTCCATCCAACAGCACTGCCACTAAAAATGATCAAGCCATGGCGAGTCTCTGTAATGTCTGAGCAAGGAAATACCTCCTGTTACACCACCGTCCTGGGCTTCCTTGTCAAAATGTGCAGACCAAGAATTATCTGAGTCACTCTCCTCCAGATCCTCACAGGAAGGAACTTTGCCTCTAAGCCCACCTCGCTCATCTTGAGAAAGAACCTTTGGTGACACAGATCTACATCTCTTAAAGCACCTCTGGTTTTTACTCCTAGAATGACAGGGGTATATGTGCACAGTATTCACTTAACAGCAAGAAAATCAATGGCCATTTACGTTGCACAATCTATCTGGTGATCGTCTGTTCCAGGTTCCCTTTTTTCGTATTGTACAGACAAATATCCAATACCGGGAAACGTACGCTTTACGCAAGTTTTTAGAGAAATACAGGGATACGAAGCTCTCTAGTCAAAGAGACTGCCCTAGCTATGCATGACTGCCTCAGCTCCAGGGGTGGCTTATATGTGTAAAACACCAAACTACAAAGCACATAAGCACAGACTACACCACTGGAGAGCCTCCAAGTCCCTGGAGTCACCCACATTTTTGATTGGTTGTAGTAATTGAGAAGAATTAATTATGCCTTATCTTAGAAACAGCGACCAAGGTCTTCCTGATGGCCACAGAAGAATTTGCTGGGCACCGTACACTTCATCCAGCTGGGCCACCAGATCCCTCATCTCTCCCAGGCTCGTTCAGAAAAAAACTAATTAGCTGCTACTGTTAGAATAGGAAGGACTTACAGAGTGAAAGTAGAACCCTCAGCTAGCTCCATATCACAGCTGGAGATAAACTGCACATCCTCTTTACCCAGAGTGCTGGGATGGCAGAAGGAGGCGGCATTTCTACACCCTATCTGCAGCTGATGTGTGAAAGCTATTTACTCATGGAAAAGGTTCTTTTTTAAACTACTGCATTAGTTTTATTAAATGTTTGTAATCTACATTTCACCTTTCCTCCCCAAATTACATTCATCTTTGTGAGAGAAAAACATTAGATGCCTAACCAGAACTTTGGCTCAGAGCCGCCGTCTGTCTCCAGTCCCTGCGAGGATGAGTTAGTGCTTTGTAGCCGTTATTGATCTCCAGGCACAGATTGTCTGGCTGCACGGTCCTTGTGTCTCCTACCCTGCAATGCTCCACCCACCTGAGATCTTCCTTCCCTTGGCGTCCCGCTACTTTTGAGCCTATCTAAGATGCAAAATGTAGAGCTGGCAGGTGTGGCTCTGTGATGGCCCACAGCCATTTATCACACAGTTCTCAATAAGCTAATAGCCCTAATGTGTGAAAATTGATTTCTGGGGTGAATGCAAAACTCCCAGTGATTTACACTCTATTTCCAATTGATGAGGCTCAATTGATTTCAACGAGTACTAAAATATTTACCATAGTGAAAGGCAGGGGGAGGGTGTGTGGTGAGGGACTGGGAACAGGGTCATCACTCACAGAGAGGCACCTCAGCAGCGCTTGTAAACAGCACCGTCAGCCTGGGGAAGGGCCCATCAGGACATGAAGCGTTCTGTGCAACAGGAAAACTACTGGATCAGCCAGAAGTTGCGAGAAGAAGGAAAGTAGTGACAAAAAAGAAGGAAAACCTGATGTGTCATAAACACGGCCTTCCAGCTTTGGAGTGAGCCAAGATTCTTACAACTCCCCTGGTCTCTTGGAGAAACAACCCTGGGAAAGCACCTTTGACGCTGTGTCCTGCCAAGGCCAGTTTGAACTCAAGTTGCCTTTGCCCTCTGGTTCTCACAGGCTCCATGACAACAAGGCTGTGCTCAAGGTTAACATGAAAACAAGGTCCAGTGAGCTTCCCAAATGCCTAACCACAACCACGCTCTGCTCTGAAAGTGAAACCTCTCCAGACACAGCTTCCCAGAAGATACATGTTTGTGCCCTACAGTTTGACGGTCAGGACACCCCAGGGGCAGCCGCTGAGTGGGACAACACTTCTCACTACCTAATCCCCGAGTAGCAGTGCCCACCCCCCGGCCACCCTAGCATAGACGACCAGTGCATTCAGGACTAGGTGGAGAAGGTGGAGAAGGGAAAGGGAGAGGAATGAAAGCTGAAGCACTCTCACAGTCTACAAGCTTACTTGTCTGTATTTTCCTAAGCCCCACAGAGGATATATTACCATTTTCCCCAGTCTCTCCTTCCACCCGAGTTTGAACCAACAAATGCAGCTCTCAGCTCCCACTGATCTTTCCCAAGGCATCCCACTCTTGCCCTATTTATCAATCCTCCCTTCTCCTCCCCTTCTCTTGCCTTTATAGGGTAAAGTTCTCATTTACCAGATCAAAGGTTAGCTCTTGTCAGAGCAAAAGCTTTGAATAAATCTCAGCAACTAATAATTTCCAAGTTCGGAGTTGCCCCCATATCTTTCTTTGTCACTCAAAAGAAATTCAGGGTAGGGGCTTGCAAGCATTTCACAGAAGATGCCAAAACCCAATCTTTTAGCAACGGGATCAAGAAACAAAGTTTGGCTCTAGATCTAGGTGTGAAACTATCAGCAGTCACCAGGTAGTAACTTTTCTATGAGGCAAGGGACAGCTGTGGAAGGGGGCTTTCACCCATCACGCGCTTCCCCTGAGACCATGGGGAAGTGGAGGTGCTGCCCCATCACAGCCTTCATAACCCTGCCTGCACTGGAGCTGCATCTGCACCTGTAAATCTGACAGCATTAGTCCACATTTCCAGGTCGGTGCCAGTATGTGGAGCCAATATCCCCACAGTCCTTGAGTTTATTGTGGCATGATCTATTCTGAGATCACCTCTTAGCAAGTGGTGGTGTATTTCCCACATAGGTCTGTCTTTTCTGAATTTCTGAAGACGCTGGCATAAGCAGAGTTTCTCTGTTTCTTGTCATCCATCTACTCATGCTGCTGTTCACTCACAATGACAAAATGCTCTGGGGACTATGAAACAGCAATAAATAAAGAAAATACATTAGCTAAAGAAAATAAATATCCTATTTCTACCAATTTCCTAATCCAGCACTGTCAGAAGATGAGACACATGACATGAACCAAGCTTAATGTACAGAGTGCCATGACATAGCCCCCTCCCAGATCTATCACATTAGACCACTTGTAGATGTAGCCCCAGGTCCTCAGCTGATGAAGCTCAAGACAACCTTGCTCAATCACCCAAACGAAAATCTGCTTCATAAATATTTGTTAAATCATTAAAGAGAATAGGTAAGATTATGAGCCTCAGGCCAACTCTTTGGCTAATGCAAAGCAAAGGAAGCCAATGGAGCTGTATGAGTTTAGAGCAGGCAACTTCCTGAAACTTTAAACTTACTTTCAAACATTCTTCACAAACTCCGTCTGCCAGCTGCAAAGGAATCTACTGACCACTATTTACATTATTCACATTTTTATTCTGTTCTCCTTGGGAAGTGCAAATGAAAACACCAGCTTTGCTTTTCAGCAGTTTCATTTTCCTGCCTCAACGTACTGTCTAATCTAACAGCTAAGTGTTGGGGCTGAGCGCTCAGAGCATCTAATTGCCGTACAGGCCTTTGTACTAATATTAAAACCTAGCCCTTTACTTTTCAACACACCAAATGGGAACAAATTCTCCCTTGACTATATTTTCTTCTTATCCTGGAACTCTATGGCAAATCCTTCAGCAGAAAGAAATTATTTGCCAAAGCAAAACCACTTCTTGCTGCTAGAAAAAGTGTCTTGCTAGCATTTTTGCTCTTCTCATTTCACTGCATTTGAAATGACAGAAAAGGAGAGCAGAGGAGATACTAATGCTGGCACCAAGTGGTTTTTCATCAGCTACAACAGTGATGAGGTCAGCAGAACAGCTACTCTTCTCACAAATCCTCCAGTTCTCCAGTTCTCTGTTTTACATAATTCCTTATTCTTCCTCTTAGTGTATACAATTCAAATCATCTCCCCCATGCAAATACAGGACATAAGGATGTGTCAAAAAAGAAAAAAACAAATCCATAGTAACACCCACACGTCTAGTGGGTGAAACCAAACCAATTCAGATTCCAAGGTGCCTTTTTCCTCTGCCACTGACCTACCCTATGGCCCCTAATGGAAGTCACTTCACATGTCTCTGCTTTCTCTCACCTTTCCGAGAAGCTACAAATGCATTGCATTTGGAAAACTTGGTACAGTAAGCTCTTACCAGTGTGAAGTAGCACTAATTGTTATTCACCTTCACAAAAAGATGATGTAGTGTTTAATCAGCAAATGTCCCCATTTGAGCTCCCTAGGTGAAAAATGATATGCAAGTGCAAAGTGTTTTTTAAAAATACTGGAAATACATTTTATAAATAATGAAAGAGGAGAAACTTCCATTTTAGCCTATGTCTGTTCCTCTGGCCATCCCCACTCCCCTTTCTCCTGCTCACTCTGCATAGCTGTATAGAAAATCAGAATCCAATCTCAGCAAATCCTATTGACTGTCTCCTGTCACTCACCTGATTAAAGGTTCCACTTACATCCAAATGGTTAGAGCCATGACTCTGAGCCATTCATAAAACTCGTATTGAAGGATTAGCTTTCACAAACTTTGCCTTAATGATTATGCATTCTATTGATCGGTGGGGGAAACTATAAAAATTGACACCAGAATAAACTTTGAAGGACTGCTCTCCCTCAGCAGAACTAAGATCAATTTGAATCGACCAGGATGATAGGGAAGGGGGGAAAAACAACCTCTCTCCATTAGCTGGGTGTAATCCTGATTAGCTAAATGTTTAGTTGTTGTTTGGTTTTGTTTTTTTTTTACCTGTCTCTATTTGACTGCTGAAATCCAACAGCATCTTGGTGTGATGCAAATTATCAGACCTTGAGGTTAACTCCATAAAACGCAGCGGTGTATGTTCATTCCACCTTTGCTCCACAGATAAGCCCACATTCATGACTGCTTGGATGCTCAGATTTTCTTATCCCTGTTCCCCAGTTTAAAACAACCTAACACACCACAGTGTTTATTTCATTCATGAAAAGAATAAGTATTAGTCACTGATAACAAAAAGAAAACAGCATGTTACTGTGACATTCATTCCTAAGGCCAACCAGGAATCCTTTGGTTTTTACACTTGGAATTCTTTTTCAAACCTTTTTGGGACAGCACATGTGTACATTCAGATATCCAGCTTTGGCTAACCTGCCCAAAATAGGAAATCAGTTAAGAGATGCACCCAAAATTTTGCTTTTCTAAATATTTCACTTGGTTTAATAAAAGAAAAAAAACTATCTTCTGCCCGCAAAATCTGCCTCCCTCAAATTCTTAGCCCATCATGGCTACAACAGTAATAATGACTTTGCTGCGCTTAGATGTGCAGCCTTCTATTAAGCAGAGTGTTCTCCAGCTTCTAGCTGCAATGTACAGATGCATCTACAGCTGCCCTTCAAAAGGCAGTCGCAGGTTAGCTGAGGATACCCATTTCCAGTTCCTCATACTCTTCATATTTTACTGCCTAAACACAATCACTGAAATGTCATTTCAACATAGTCATCGTCAGTTCAGCCCACCTGAACACTCAGCATGGCCAGTTCATGGTACGGAAGTTGAAATAGCAGCTGTAAAGATTAGTATATGTATCTTCCCAAGACATTTCAGTTCCAGCGCATGCAGAGGAAGAACAGCAGGAGCTTCCTGAGAGATTTTACAAAAGCTACATCCAGAACTTGGCTTACATCTCCCCGTGAGTAGCTGTCCTATTCCAAGGAGTATGGATAAGATCCAGTCCAGGGAAGCAGATGTTTTTAATCACAGAACACACCTTATCTAGAGCCCAGCCTTCATGGTCATTGGAGTCCAGCTCAAGTTTACATTATGCTAAGATATTTTTCCCAGACTCAGTTTTGGGTGGTCACTGAAATGTAGGTCTCCTTTTTACTATGAGATTACTCACAGAATGAGTGATCTGTTGTCTCTTGTTTGACAATCATACAAACTTTCTTATACGGTATCCCAGACAGCTGTGCTAGTCTGAGTAGACAGGTTATCAAAAATGAGAACTGAGAATGAACTGATAGAAATGGCCAATCAGAAGAAGTATGATTCTTTCAATAAAACCAGACGGCTAAGATCGAATTTTCCATAAAAACTTTTCTACAGCTATAGAAATTAGGTAACTGCATGCAACTCAGCAGGATTCATCTCAGTTAATTTTAGGAGTCAGAAAATGAGGTCTAGCCTAGACAATCTTCCAGGCTCTTTGCTGAGCCAACCGCACAGGCATCTCCCTGAGGTAAGACAACCCATCGATTCTGGATACCTTCTGGGGGATGAAATGGCTCACCTTCTAACTAGCATATGCTAGACACCACCTCTGGGTGACAGGTATGGCCATCTGTGTGGAGCCAGAAAGCAGCAAAAAGCATGGCCAAAACAAGCAGCCAAGGTCCATGTGATGAACACAGAAAACACTCAGAAATAATTCTCAGATGTGTTCAAAGACACAGGCTCAACAAAAAGCCAAGATGATGTACTCAATAAAAATCTGGTCTGCCCCAATGGTAAAGTCGGAAGTAAAGCTGGTAACATGAAAAGGTGGACTACTCCAGCTTAAAGTAAAACCACAGGTGGATTAGATTGACCAGAAGCTACAGCCAGACATATTCAAATTAGCAGTTAAATGCTCAAAAGTCATGGTAATTAACTGTTACAACAAACTGCTAGGAAATGCTGTGCATTGTCTACTTTTGAAAGTCTGGATGCTTTTCTGGAAGGTGTGTCAGCTGCTTAATAACTAAATGAATTCAAATGGACTGGCTTCCTTTGCAGAAGAATTTAGACTACATTATAAACCCCTTTGACCTTACATTTTTTGAAGCTATAAAAAGAGATTTTTTGAATACAAAATAGAAAATTGGAATAGGAAAGCCAAGTAAGAAAAGGTATCCTCTGATATATGCCATTTAATTCAAGACGTGAAAAACTTTATACAACGCTTAGAAGAAGAACAAAAGCTACCACAAATAAAAATATGCACAATATTAACTGCATGCAAGTTGCAAGTAAAGATCAAGTCAGTGTCTTTTAATACACCCTTTCAATCTTACTTATTTAAGTAAGTGCTGCCCAGTATTTGTTCTACTCGCAGAGTTTTCTAACAGTTTCTGAAAGCTCTCAAAGCAATGAACTTACAGTAGATGACATTCTCATTTAGACTGAAGGCCTGAAAGAATATATGGAAAATCATTGAGTTTTGCAGCAGACCAAAGAAACAAATCTATGTTGAACTTAAAAAAAAAATAATGATATTATTAACAGAAGTGATCCATAATGGATGCACGTTGAGTCAAAATGACTTAATTGCTGATCTAGGGAAAATAAAAACAATAGCTGAAGTGTTCATGCCACACAGCAAAGCAGAGAGAGATATATAGGGATGATAAACTGATTTGGCAAAATTCATTCCAAATCTATACATGATCAATAAGTCCTTGTGGAAATCGCTGGAATATGAGGTTGCTGGCATTCAGTAAAAAGACTTTAATAGACATCTAAGTGGTTAAAATCATTTATTAACAACATAGTTTTAAAATATTATGACATGACTAAGCTGGTTGTGTTGGAAGCACTGCTCCATACTGGCACAAAGTATCTGTCAGACTTTTAAAGTAATTTCCAATAGTGCATTTTGTCTGAGCTTAACAGAGTCCTAGGGATGGCATGAAAGCGTGCTGACACGGCACGCAGAAGTCACTGTGCCTAGGCATTGTCTTTGACATCTTTGTCCCTAAGAAAACAAGAAGGAACTGCTCCAGGGCATGAGTTTCACAGGAAGCTGGACAACACAGATGCAAAGATCCTTCTAAAACCAAATAGTAGTTCTGTTTTGGCTACAGTGGGGAACCCTCAAGAGTTCTCAAACTTTGCACGAAACGCGTGTGTGTGTTTCAAATTGTTCCTTGGCTGTTCCCTGCTCACCACACCTCCAACTACTGGAAAAATATCCATCCAGTAAAGAGGTGAAATAGTGAACAGCTGACACCTCCAGACTCTTATCAACACCACTGAATCATTTCGACCAAGAATGAAAGTTGTTGGGGAATGATCACAAGGAGAGGCTTCATTTGAGCTTTTGGGACATCAGTGGATAGCGGGGTGAGTATTTATCTTTCTAAAGAGCAACAAGGAAAAAAAAAGTACATTCCCTTTGCAGTTGCCAGTGATAATGGATGCTGTGTGAGCTAAAAACCCAGCAGTTAAAAGCTACATTTATTATCACTCTATCTCACACCAGCAAATTTATGATCCCTTCCAGACCTAAAACATCAAAGCAGAGCCGGAGTCAGAGCCTTTTCAGACTGTTAGGGGTTTGGGGTTTTTTTCTTCTTTTCACATAGATTGCTTTATTTATTTTTTAAAAGGAGGTGGGCATTAAAACCAAAATCTGACCTTTGATCCCCTGAGGCAACTCATTACTTACAAGGGCAAATAGGGAGCTGAAAGTTTTTCCTGCATGAAACCGTAAATAATTCTTACATACGTCCACAAATCACTCTAGGTTGGTAAAGTAAATAGTAATTGGTGGGTTTCTCCCTAGAGGCAGATCTGAAGGGGGTTGTAGATTAGAGTTAGGGATTTTTTGTTTAGAAAAAACTTTAAAAACCACGTTCCCCTCAGCTCAGTGCTCCAGATGCTCAGGTAATACGTGAAGTTTTGGGGGTGTGTGTAAGGTACGGTTGTGGGGAGGGGAAGGGTTTGCTCTTTTTCTTATGTTTAGTAATTTCTTATACTGGAATTTAAGAGATTCACAACTTTAGGGCAAAGGGGATTATTAAACAAATTAAATGCCACTTCTGTACAATAGCCTTTTCTGTATATTATCGACATGTTTAGAAAAGGGACCTTCTTCACACCTCCTTTTGTAGTGATTAGTTGGGAGAAGTAACAAACCATTGTCTCCCTGCCCTGCATTTTTAATGCGCTACTACAGTTAAACAAGATGCACACAAAGCACATTATCAACTTTGCTAGATAAATTTTTCACAAGACATCTGAAGTCAACCCATGTTCAAATGCCTTTTCAACCATCACTGTTTCAACTACTATCAAAATTACTTTGTTCAACAACAGTTGTTTACAAATACCTAACTAAAAGGAAAATATCCATGCTTGTTACTGGAAGAATACAGTTACTGCAGATCAGCTAATCGAGTGAGAAAGTATCCTAATATTATCAACACTAGCTGCAATCTTCCCATGCCGGACCAATCAGACCTGCCTGTTGTCCAGACAGGATTGTCTAGTGGTGCACTGTCACAGCACAGTGATTTTCCCTGCTGGAAAATTATTTAAGCCCTTGCTGATACCATGCCAAAGAAAAGCCATCAAATGCATATTAGTCCTGTGCAAAACACAGTAATCTCAGAAAAAGGGATGTGTAACTGTTACACTTTGATGAGAAAGGTCAGAGTCATGAGGATAGAGAGAAAACGGAGTAGCAAACTGGATGTCTATAAACCCGACTGACATTTCTGCTTGCATGGACCGACTACAGCCAAACACAGCTATTTGAAAGGAGAAAACTGGTCCCAAGCCTGGTTCTATTTCCAAGAAAAACAACAGGTCATAAATCTGTATTTAATAATTGAAACAAATGGCCTGAGCACAATGCACTGAAGAAACCTAAAGTATTGATTAAGACATGGGATTTTTCTACCTGGCCTCTGACTTCTTTGAAACCTTCAAAGTCCAGTGCTAAAGCCACAGGGAGTTTCATCTTAGACAAGATTATGTTTGAAATTTCTTATGTTTACCTTCCAGCCTCCTCAGTCCAAAGATCTAAGGTCTGCTGCGGTCTGCAGCACGTGCCAAAAGAACTGCCAAGGGCTCTGCTGAGGACCCAGAAGACATTACAGTAAAATATGTAGGAGCTGCACTAGCCTTCTTCAAATGCAGCCTCTTTCATTACATACCCTTTATCAGACATTGTCAGTATATAAAACTGCAGTAACTCACACTACTGAAAATCAGAGTAGCAAGAACACTGCGTGTTTCCACACCTCTGTCCTACAGCTCTCCCCCAAAAGATTTACACCCTGGGCGGGAATGGCAAAGCCATACATGAAACTGGTCCTGAATTGCTGCAGCTTACATACAGAATTACTAAAGTGAAACAAACCAAGCATGGGTTTACTTTTAATAAACTGGGTTGAAAAATACCATCCATTCAAAGCATGCTTCACAAGGGGTTCAGTCATCCCACCTGAAATAATGGCAATCCAGGCCTTTATTTTTTAAGTATATAACAATAAAGTGATTTATTTTCAATCTCCCAGTGAATCAGGAAATTGTTGCTACTCCCTGACAGGGAACAGAGACAAAGGAAGGTTAAATACCCAAATATCACACTACAAGCCTTTGGCAGAGTAGGAAACTGAACTCACCCCTCCTTTCTGAAACGTAGCTCAGCTTCTTAAACATCAGACCATCATTCCAACCCTCACGTGATGCGTAGACACATATGCCTTCTGCAGGGCTCAAAAGCACACAGGCAGCAGCTAGTAAAAGATTCCTGCTGGCCCAGACTCAGACCCTGTCTGGACTGAGGGAACAGGTTTCTGGTTTCAAAAGGAGCTGAGCTGAAGTTGCTTTCCTTCAGATGCAACCTTTTTAACAAAACAAGAGATTTTTCTCCAGCAAGTAAAGCCATAAATCAGGACATCTCCTGAGGTTCTTTTTTTTTTTATTTCTCCCTTTTTTTTTCCTAGTTAGTGTGCCCTCCCACCCCTTTCCATCCCTCCAGACTTACTTCATAAACATTAGCTTTCAAGCATCTCTTCCCCCAGAGGACATATCATAAACATCATGTTAAATATTTAGAACAGGAAACCACCTCACTTTTCTAGCTACATAAAAGCTATCCTGGGAGGGTGCATTTTCTGTTCTTATGTCTTTTATTTATTTATTTAGCAGTGTAGATCATTTCAATCATCAGTACATTTGCCAGGGACATTTGACAACAGTGTTGAAAAGCCCCCCCCCTGTACCTGGGCAAAGGAAAATCCTACCAGACGCTTCAGGGATCATTAGTGTGTCTCCAAAGCATCCTGCTCCTTGTGGTGCTTTCACAGACCTTGGATAGTGGCTGGTCCAACTACAGAGCTCGGAAGAGGGACTCACCTAAAACAAACTAAGGCCACTTTGCAGCACCCACAGTATCCACTTTAATGTCCAACTTCCAGCTTGCTCACCTTAACCTTCTTAAGCGTCCCTAGGAACCAGTAAGTTAACACACAGCAAAGATGTTTAATAACGCCAAGCATTAAACACCGCCAAATACTGCTCGTGCTCAGTTGTAAACACTGGCAATTCCAGGCTTGCTTCAAAGCTGGCGGAAGCCAAAGGTATACGGCACAAAAGCCTTTTTGATGACTCTCCCATGAAATGCCTGTGCCCTCACCCTGTCTGGATTGATTTATTCAGATACAAGGCAAAGTACAAGGCAAAGGGTCCAGGCTCAGTTTCAGGCTGTCCTGTCCTCATCTGCACCACCTCTCCCTCCTTCTGCCCCTCACACATACATAGCAGCACCTCAGGACTCTGGCCACTTCAATCACCCTCTCAAACACTGTAACCCTCAAGCGTTTATGGGGCTGGTTTCTCTCCCCATTCCTCGCTTCAGAAAGGCAGTGGCAGCAGCCTGGGTTCTTCAGGTCCACACACCCTGAGGACACGTGGCCGTCCTGTGTGACAGGAGTGCAGACGTGGCAGTGGCTCCAGGTTGGGAGCTGGCTGTGGTCAGGAGAAGGCATTTGCTCAATCACTGGCTGTGTAAAACAGCAGTTTCCTTTCTTTTCCAAGAAAAAGGGGAGAGGCCAGATGGACAGACATCGAGGGGGAACTGGGACAGCCAGCAGCCAGCTGGATTGCACTAGCCTCGTCTGTATGTCGTCAGGGCAGGGACTTCGCCACCCTGCCCCAGCAGTGTCTGCACAGGGACCCTTCTAGGGCAACGCTGCCCTAACATCCCCCCGACTGTCACTGAAGTACAGCTGAGATCTTAACCAAACACCCAAAGCTTCGGTTATCCCAGTTCTTTATACTCTTAGGGGATTCCACAGAACTAAGCCAGAGACAAAGAATATCTATTTCTCCCATAAAGCATGACCCTGTGGCCATGCCCACCACACACCCAGGATTTTGTTCAGTCTCCCAACTAGTAAACTGACTCTGCCAGCAGACAAATCCATGCCCAGAAAAATCTCTTCTTTTCACATCTAGTCACTGTTCCCAGCTGTTCTTGCAGCCCACTCTTCATTACTCTTCCACCTGTTTTGTGTGTATGCCCATCAAGTGCTGGCCTCTCACTTTATCCATGCTGCATATTGCTCATGTAAACTAAATCTACTGTACTCAAAACCTTTCCCCAAAAGTTGGTCTCTGTAGACCTTTAACATTAATTTACTTTCTTCTAAGCTTCCAAATGTTGATAGGAGGCTGCCCCAAACAGGATGCAATAGTCCAAGCAGCCATCTAAAGTACCAAAGCCATGGAGAAAAGAAAGCAAAAATCAGTACCCAAATTACCTTTTTCTTCCATAGCACATTGCAAGGTCACAGTAATTCATTTTCCACCATCACCCCCTTCATTCCACCTGGCTGAAACTCAGTTCAGTTTCAGGGGAAGGCAGTACAACAGCTTGGCAAACCATAATGTCCTGCTTCAGTCCTATTTTGAAGATTTAAAAGGTGCAAAGGGCTTGATGTTGGCTTTTCAGATGTGGACACATCTCACCCATTGTACGTAGGTGAATCAAATTTTCAATGATGCAAACTGAAAATCCTTGCCAAGTATGCATGCAAGAGAAAGAAAAACAAAGATCATAAAGATTTATAGATTGCTTTAAAAAGCATTCACCCTAAACCATGAGCTGCTCCTAAAAGCACTACCAACCTGGCTGAAAAGTTGTATATTCATGAAGGACTCGTTCTGCTGGAACAAGTGCTTTAGTGAAGATCAACAGAATTAATGAGCTAAAAAACTTCAGGGTATTAGTTCAGTACCTTACAACTACAATAAAATTAAAAGTTTTATGTCTATGATTTATATGTTTAAAAGTAAGAAGGGTATTTTAGGCTGTAAGTACATATGGGACGATAGTGATTCTACTTCTTTACACCTATGCGTAATGCATCCCACAGAATTACATTAGCTGGTTTCTGTGAGGTCCACAATTCTGGCTACTTCAAAAAGAGGAACTCAATAGTGTAAAACTTCAATTGTGCAGGGGTCTAGGTCTTCATACATACTTCAATCAGAATATCCAAACTGGCAAAACAGAGCTAAAAAAAAAATCTCTTTACAAGAACAAATCCCCTTGCCACAGTCCTAGTGCTTCCTGCTTTTAGGTAGGTTAAAAATGAGAAGAAATAGCAGTTTCTATAGCATTAAAAGCGTGTCCACTTCCACTAAGTCAGAAGTGGGATCATGAAGAGAAGTGTGCAAAAGTAAAGTGAGCAAACATCAAAAAATAACAACAGATCATATTTTTTGATCATTTTGTTTCAGGCAGGAAGGCTGAGGCTGGTTCTAATTTGAATCTAACCAGTTGGCCAGGCCCTACCTTATATATTATCTTTGGAATGTGAGTCATTTTGTTGGCTTAGTTATTTCTTCAGTAACATGGCACTCCTGACTGCAGTGGTATGTGGGAGCTATTTTTATTGGGTAGTAGTGAAAGGAAGTGATGGATAGAGCTGGTTGGTAACATTTCAACAAAACATTTTTTCATTAGAATTTCCTAGTTGCTCAAATGTGAAGTTGTTCACACTGAAATGGCTGGTTCCAGATAATTTTTTATTTGAAAACACCACCAGAAAATTTTTTTTCAAAATAGCCTGTTCTAGTGTTTCTAAACAGAAAAGTTCAATTGCTTCAGCCAAAATAATTTCTTTTTGAAATTAAAAGAGAAAAGCTAGGTCAAAATGTTATTGGAGAAAGACCAGCCAGGCCTGACGAAGGAGCGATCCAAAGCATGCAAAGCCAGCTCTGTCCCCTGCCTAAGTATGCGCTTGATTTTTTTCCCTTCAGATTTTAAGCTCTTGAAAGTTTTCAAGGCTTTGGTTTTTCATCTCAATTCAGAACAGTAGCTCCCTTTTTCATGGCCTCTTCAAGAGTTTCAGGAACATCAAAACCTTCCTTTTTTTTTTTTTTTCTTTTTTTTTTTTCTTTTGGCAGAACAAACAGCACACTGTACGAGCAAGAGCTTGGAAAAGGCAGATTCCTTGAAATAGTTCCTGGTCAGGGTCATCTTGGTACTGTAGCATGCAGTCTCTATGTGATGTGGTGCGGTCAAATGGAGATGGTAAACCACATGCTGGAAACCTACCAGTCCCAGGTGCCCACAAAAGCCAAAAATTAAAAGGGTGTATCCTCAATGGATGACCAGCCACTCCCGAGACCCTGCCTTTCCCTGTGGGGTTTTCGTAACAGCTTTCAAAAGCACGGCCAGCTACATCTTAAGCAAAGCTGGCCAGTGATCTAGGAAACTCTTCAATTATAGATGAGCACCAATAAACAGCCAGTGATTTGCTGGAAATTATGAAGTATAAATAATTGAGAAGCAGGGAGTTGGCCCAGAGGTACCTTTCTCTCTTGCTGATTCGTCTTAATGCATTTCCTTGATGCAACTCCCTGCTGTGTACCTAACACTGTAGGGAACAGCAGGATAATGGCCCTTGAAGAATATGCTGACCTGCTTGTACACAGAGCTATAAATATATGAACATCTACCAAACTGAAAGATGCAACTAAGGAAAGGGGGTTAGCCCAGTGAGCCCAACTGTCACCCTACTTCCAGTATGGAAATCACTAATTTTACCTGAGTATGTAGGGGTTCTCCAGTCCCAGTGGACAACAGTATGTGGCAGCACCTTGCGTCAAAGAACTTATGTACATATTTGCTGCTGCTTTTTCATGGTGTCATTAAACAGGAGATTTGATCAGAGCAGTACAGGAAGCTTTCCTCGGTCATTTAATGGGCTGATGCTGAGAGCCATCCTGTGAAAGAGAGAACTTCAGAGTCACAGACTGGCCAGGGTTGGAAGGGACCTCTGGAGATTATCTAGTCTAACACCCCTGCAAAGCAGGTTCTCCTAGAGCAGGTTGCATGGAGTCACATCCAGGTGAGTTTTGAATGTCTCCAGGCAAGAAGACTCCACAGCCTCTCTGGGCAGCCTGTTAAAAGTGCTTTGTCACCCTCAAAGTAAAGTTCTTCCTCATATTCAGATGGTACTGCCTTCAGTTTCAGCCCTTTGTCAAGAGGCAGCATCCTCTTGACACTCACCTGTAAGACATTTGTATGCATTGATAAGATCCCCTTTTGGTCTTCCCTTCACCAGGCTAAACAGGCCCAGCTATCTCAGTCTTTCCTCACAAGGGAGATGCTCCAGTCCCCTAATGATCTTTGTAGCCCTCCACTGGACCCTCTCCAGTTGTTCCCAGTTTCTTGAACTGGAGAGCCCAGAACTGGACACAGCACTCCAGACGTGGGCTCATCAGGGCAGAGTAAAGGGGAAGGATCATCTCCCTTGACCTGCTGGCCACATTCCTCCTCATGCACCCCAGGATCCCATTGGACTTCTTGGCCATGCTCCTCCTCACGCACCCCAGGATCCCATTGGACCTCTTGGCCACGAAGGCACACTGCTGGCTCATGGGCAACTTGCTGTCCACCAGGATTCCCAGGTCCTTCCCTGCAGAGCTGCCTCCCAGCAGGTCAGCCCCAGCCTGTGCTGCTGCGTGGGGTTGTTCCTTCCCAGGTGCAGGACTTGACACTTGCCTTTATTGGACTTCATTAGTTCCTCTCTGCCCGACCCCTCCAGCCTGCCCAGGTCTTGCAGAATGGCAGTGCAGCCTTCTGCCACTCCTCCCGGTTTTGTATGCAGAGATCCAGCTCTGCAATGGCTTTTCAAATAGGCGAGTCCCAAAATGAGGGAAGCAAGCCTTTTCTGGGGCCACAGCTCTTGGGCAGGGCATAAAACAAATCAAACAGCCGAGTCTGCAGCTCAGCAGGACCCAAAGACAACAGCACTGCAGGGAAGTTTCTTCCCAGGTAAACAGGGCTTCAGCAGAGGTTCTCCCTAATGCAAAGGGAAAAAAACCTTTGGGAAAGTAGACCGAATTTTCACCTTTGAGACACTTGTACAGAGTCTGTCAGAAGAGAAAATTGTATGAGAGAGGGTAACTTCCTTCTGTGGTGCTGGGTCAGAGATAACGACAAAAAGCCAAGTGGATATATAGCAAGGACCACAAAGGAGACTCATGAAGAATCACAAACCCCTCCCCATGCTCAGTCATGGATGATTCTAAGGGAATTCTCTTGTAATACCCATCTGTTAACAGCTGTCTCATCTTGATGCCTGTGCACTTTTAATCTGTTTCATAAAACTGTGGATGCTGTCACAAATCATATAAAATCTTTTATACTACAAAAATTAAAGCCTCACTGGTAACTTGTAGCACTGGTTCCCATTCAGTAACAAATCAATGGGTCATAACTCTATTTGCTTTCATGAGCTTTAAATATGTCACTTAACTTTAGTGACAATCTTCTGGCTCTTGCACTGAAAAAGAAATGCCTGACTTATCTCAGGTGTAAAAGATGGGAACAGGAAAGAAAAATGTTGGAAGACAGAAAAGAAGGTGCTTCAGCAGGAGAAATCTCTGGTAAGACTTTCAAAGCTGCTATGAAAACTGGAAATCAAAGCATGGAATGAGTCAGATGTAACTTAGATGTCTAAAACCAAGGTGTCTAATTCAGACATTTTCTTTACAGCCGTGGTAAATGAGCAATTTAACTAATTGTAAAATAAACATTTAAGACCAAGCACATGAAGTGCCTTCTGGAAGTGTCTAATTGTCCCCACTGACTCGCAGGGAGTGACACGACAATGCTCAGACTTTGACTTCCAAATTTTAGACAGGTGAAGGAAGGAGATAAAATGGACTGCCTAAATACTCTTAAGACACTTCTCCAGTTCTTTCAGAATAGACAGGTCACCAGGAACGCCGTGCTGCTCTTTTGATGTCCATAAAACACACATCCAGTGGGAAAAAAAAAGCAAAACAGAAAAAAGAAAGAATGAAAGAGAAAAAAAATACCCAACAGAAAAAATAAAACCAGTAAGCTAGTGGGAAAGAAGGTTGGGGATGGCTACTGCACGGCTCACGACACACAGGTCCACCTGACCCCAGCCCTTTTTCACCAAGAAAAGCTCAGATGTGTAGGGATTTCTAGGCATTCCTTAAGGCAGCAGAACTAGGCTGGCATGGGAGGAGGCAGGATTTCAGATACGGTGTTTTACCTATTCTTCTAAAGGGCTTAGCTCATACTGAACTATTCCACTCATTTGTGGCATAATATTCTCTTTCATATGAAGATGATGACGACAGTTTTAAAACAACCATGTTTGTACAGTTATAAACAGAGTGGTTAGGATCTCCTGAGAGAAGGATCACCTCCTCATCCCATCTGCGCAGCATGGAGGACACCAGCATCTGGCCATGTGATAAAGATGCACGACAGTTTACTGAGCGAATAAAGCAGATATCCATGTAGGGGTAAATTTAGCTTTTGGCCATAACCAGGATTTCTGATTAAAGAAAAGAGAATATATTCTGTCCCTGCAAATGCCCAAGTAGCGCCCCTGGCCCCCTCCCTGCTTGTGTGCAGCAGAAGGGAGCAGTCTGCGGGAGAGCCGGCTGGGAGAAAGGAGACTTGAAAAGGAATGGGGCGGCCACAGGAACCACAAAATCCTCCTGGTCTGACGAGGTGGCTGCGGCAGGGAACTTGGAGCTGGCAGTGTCTCCAAGGCCAGCATCAGGGCAGGATGGGCTGATGAAGTCTGAGTAGATGCCACAGCTCGTAGCTTTTAAGATCTAAGTAAACAGTGTAAAGGGACATGGAACCAGGGCTCAGTATGCAGATTTTGCTCCATTATGTTTTTGAGCTGTTTTTTCTCTTTTCACTCCCAGCTATGGAAGACGCCAAAGCTGTTAAATATCAAGCGTGTATAATGGGAATCCCATAAGCTGAGGGAATGGCCAGGATTCAAGGATATGTCCAGAGTAGAAAAAAAATATTAGAAAGAAAAGAAAAATAAGACTGAGAGCAATAAGCATAGAAACGTGGGTGGAGGAGAAGGAGGAGGAGAAGGAGGGGGAGAGATCAAACCCACAACTTCTCATCAGCTACTCTGTTTTTCAGGTCACAGCTTAATGGCAGCAGAATTACTTTTATTATTGCTGTTGCTGTTATTATTATTATTGTTATTAATTATAGCTCTTATCCTTGGTTCTAAGAATCTAGGAAGAACACAGGCCCTTTTACGCTAGATAGCACATGTGAGCGTGCACACTTTTGGCCACAGGTCTCCTCTGCAGCTCTCTCCAGGCTCTGCAAGCTGTGCTTTGTGCAGAACCCAACACATTCCCAGCCCAGAATCAAAGAAAGGAGTCCCTCAGGACCTCACCCCCACACTCCTCAACCCCTCTTACAACACTGCTGCCATTATAGGAATCTTGGCCCTGAACTGCTGGATGCTGTACTACTTTCTTTTAAAGACTGTTACTTCCCGGCCACAGTATTGTGTCATTGATACCATGAGATGAAAACCAAGCTCCTCCCTTGAAGGTCTGGGGATGATGGTGCTGTGTGTGACAGGATAGGAGGCTGTGTCTAAGACTGCATGAAGCTGTCATAAAATGAGATGGGAGAAAAATCTGAAGTACGGTGGTTTTCGGATGATGCTGAAAACTCCCTCAATCAGCCCCTGATAGTTCGGTCATGTTTTCCAGACTGGCTAGCAACCCTTTATCACACAGGACTTCTCTTACCACAGCCTCAAACCTCATGGCCTATATACAAAGTATATATCCAAATGTCTTTTCCTATGCTTCTTGTATGTTTTTAGGACACAGGCTGAAGTGGGAAATCCCACTGTTGCCCTAATCTACTACAGTTGCAAAGATCAGGTATGAAGAACAGTGTGGCTGGGAGGAAGAAAAGGTCTTGCTATTGCCTGGAGGAGGCTGCAGGGAGCAAGGGTGCCAATGGGATCACCCAGTACTGGGAACTGTCTTGCATTTTAACAGTCAAAAGCTGTTAGCACTTGCACCAAAGGGATAACGAACACACTCTGCCGAGAACCTGCCTTTGTGTCCACTCCCATTTTGGAGGCAGGCTCTTTGCTTCCACCCCAGCCTAGCTAATTAATTCTGGTTACTGAAATCATGCCTGAATATTTCCAAAGACATTATGCTTGTTACTTTCCCTCCCTAGCTATTTAGTTAGCAGCTTACACAGGCCTTGGAAAAGCACAGACTGCAGGGTGTAATCCTATGGAAGAGGTAACAGAAGGACCAGACAAAAAGCTCACAGTAAAGAATGATAAACTGAAGTTACAGCAGCTCATGGTACTTCACTAAAGACTGAGGTGAACTTCATACAACGACACACTATTCTTGTGTTATTTTTAAGCATGTTACATAAACTAGAAATTATTTTCTGCATTTTAGAGATGGCAGAATTGAGGTACAAAGCCAACTGAGTACTTTATCCAAGAATGCAGAAATCTGAGGCAGAACCACAACTCGAACCCTGATGCTATGTGTGCTTATGCTAACAGCACTAATCCTAAAGCAGAGTCTTGGAAATCATTAGTCTACCTTCAAAACTCATTGTGCCTGAAATATCCTACGAAATTTTGGCTTAAGGATGGTCATTCTTTCAAGAGCATTTTCCCTGTAAACATAACCTTACTTTTAAAGTTTCATTACAAAAAAAACAATGAAGCAAATATAAAAAAAAAACCAACTAAAGACCCCAAAAAAGGAAACAGAGACTGAGCCTCTCTAATAATGAAGTGTTTCCAGAAGCTGGCACTTCACTGCAGAGCACACATCTGCACGCTATGCATTCTGCAAGCCTGCAACGCAACTGGCAACACCGTGGATGGATAAGACAACCATAAAGAAAAAGGAAAGGCTTAACGCCCTTCTCGTTTTGCTGTATTTGGCTTTCTGCAGGAAACATTATGCAACAGGATGAGGGCAGGGGGAGGAAAAGCTATTTTTATTTCCTCAGCCACTTATCTAAGCAATACATCAGCAAATGCAACTTTGTTCAAGTCTATCAATAGTCGTAAAGAGGCTCCTCCCTCTCACCAGCATTTTGGTTTCTGCTGGTTTGCTTGCTTTGCACAGGTAAATCTGCAGTAAGGTTGGTGCTGAATCCCAGATGAAGCTGTCTGATCTCAGCTCAGATCTTACTAAACAAGTGACTGTTTTCACTCCATCAGTGTCAAATCTCAGCCTGAGAGCTGGACAGGGAAGTACACTGCGAAACCCTGTGGCTTCAGCCCCAATGCACTGGCCAAGTCTTAGGGTCAGTACCAAGGCACGTTTCTGGAAGCAGTTTACATCTTGCACAACAAAAGACAGACAAGGGAGGAAAAAGATTAAAAATAAAATGCCCTCATCATGTTGCTAAGAAACCTGATGGGGAGCTGCCTTGCCCCTTACAGTCTCAAATTCATAACGAAGATTTAGGAAAAGGAACAGTTTAATAGGAAGAGAAGATGCAGTTGAATACACTACAAAAGGATGGACAACCGTATTTAGTAACACAGTTAGATTAATCTCCTCTTCAAAAACCATCTCCTTTTCCCTTACCTTCTTGAAACCACCCCCTCCTGTCTCAGGTAAAAGTCCACAAGGAGAAGAAGGGTATTTCCCCCCTTTTTTTTCATAAAATAATCCATTTTGCTGCTTCAGACAAGCTGTTACTCATCTTGAACCTGCCCATCCTTCCCACTGGGAGCTCCAGATGGATTTATCAGCTAATCCAGTTAGTAGCTCCTGCCAGCCATGGCATTCCAACATCTCCTGATACAAAGCTGAGGAAAACCTGACTGCGCGTGTGCGCGTGTGCGCGCGTGTGCGCGTGTGTGTGTGTTGGTGTGTGCATATGCATATGTATGTGTTCAGGCCAGAAAGGAAACAGTAACCAAGAAATTACATTAACTCAGAAGTCGCTTTTTACTCTTACAGCTAAACTAAACTTCCAAAGTGAGGAGTGGAGAAGCTCTAGCAGAAGCAGCTAAATAAAGGAAAATGATGCTAACCACAAAGTAGCACCAACCCAGCAGATCTCCATGTCCCCAAACTTTCTGGTGCTGGTGTTAAGGCAATTGTTTGATAAGTCCCCAGGATCCTCAGAAGGTATAAAGTATAGGCAGTCACAGCAGAGCATCATACAATTTTACCACAGAGTCTTGCGATATTCAGTGACAGTCCTGGTTCACTCAACTCTGCTCCCCGCCAACAGTTTCTTTCCCTTCCCCTGGGGTCTGGCAGTTGGTTACATTGGGGGAAACCCCCCCCCCCCCAAAACAACAAACAAACAAACCACAAGAAAAGGCAAAGATCAAAACTGCTATTGCCACAATGGCCACATGTGACTGAGGCAGCAATGCCCAGTTCAGTTCACAGGGAACAAAATCACAAGTGATGTTAAAAGAAAGAAGAGCGGTCTAATGCTGCCTGTGTAATATTATGGTCCCAGTATTTTTGTCTATAGTGCAACTGAGCTTAAAGTCACCACCTCAGTAATAACGCAGCAGTGGGGGCCATGCCTCTGAAGAAGCACCACTTTTTTAGGAAGACATTTCTGATAGCTCTGCCTCCAGATGTCTTTACCTTGATAGTAAGACAAGACTATTGGAAAGGCTGGGGGAGAAAAGGTGGGTCTGAGTATTTGGAACACCACGTAAAGAGCCTAAGTACACACACATGAAGAGGATCCGTGTGCCTATTTTCTCAAAGCATGTGGAAGCGTGGCTCCTCAGTGAGTGTGGAGGCATGTCAGAGTGTTTGTGCTGCTGCAAGCATAAGGGATTATTTCCAAAATGGCTTCAAATCAATGGGTCAACCCATCAGTTGCTAAGCCCCTACCACTTTGGGTTCTCTATTCTTTTATGGAGAGCTGCTGCAGCTGTACCGGGAAGGTACAACAGCAGAGAAGCACACTAAGTGGGAAATGAGCAAGTGTCACGAATCAAAATCAATAGCCTGGAGCCAAAGCTGTTTTTCTCCCTTTCCTGTCTCTGATTTGTGTGTGTGTGTGCGCGCATGTGTGTGTGTGTAACTCCAGGGCTTCTTTACCTCCTCCATTCCCTCCTTTCCCTGCCACTGCAAATGTTGCAGAGCATGATAATGAAAGCTGGTGCCCAAGCCACCAGACAAGCCCATCACTGCAATCAGAACAACTGCGGGAGATAGTAGCCTGCAGGCTCATCAAGCTGTCCTGACCCTGGCCAGCCTCATGCACATGAAGATGCCAATCTCGCCTCTCTTCCATCCCTCCTCCTCCTCTTCAGCAGCCCAGTCTCCTCACCCTCCTCCCCCTGCCACGCTCCCCTTCTCGCCCTCCCCCCTTCCCTCCACCCATGCACAGCACCAGAGGAACGCCAGCCTGGGCCACATCCCAGCCGTTGTCTCTTCACGATTCTGATAGAAAATGCCCAGCAGGCTGAATCTTTCCTAGAAAAGCAAGGGGAGGTCGGAAGGCATATGGTTGCTGTCCTCTAAGCTCCGGGTGACAAGGTCTGTGATGCTGCATCCTTCCCAGGCGGAAAGGGGCTGGGGGGGGGGGGGGTGGTGTGGTGTGCGGAAGAGAGAGAGAGAGAGAAAGAAAAATCGCCTGCTTGGGCTTTGGGGAATCACAAGCTACTCCCTGCAGTGAGTAAACCTCTCTGACCCTGCATCACGCTGCTGGGCACGTATCACACCACACTGGCGTGGCAGAGGCTGGCCTTGTCTTAAAATGAGAATTTAAAAATGTAGAGAGTCTGAAATCTCTCAGCATTTTTTAACACAGTCATAGTCTATTCTACCCTCTGGAGTGAACAAGCATCAGGCTGCCTCTCCGCACTGATCTAGAATCGCAGGTTTTAGGCACATTTGGTACTAAAGCTAAACCACAGAGAGGACAGAAAAATACCCCAGTACCTTTGCAGCTTCTGTTGCCAGCATTGGCAGATGTTTTGCTCGGTACCACTCACAAGGTTACTTAAAACCCTGCTGGAACCAGAACTCAGTTAGCTGTGCCGAGTGTCGAGGCTGTTCTTTATGCCAAGTTCAACACAGTCTCTGGAGAATGGGATCACCACTGCTGGGAAGGTGAGGGCTGGCACACAGGGCTAAGGGCTGCATTCTTCTTGGAGACTCACTTCTGATGGACAACCAAATTCAGTGGCTGAAAAGAAGCAGGACACTTCTTCCACTTGCTTTATGGAGCCTATGCAACATCCTCTGTCCTGCCCAGCTATACTCTTGGCAAGAAGGAAAATCTGCAATTCCAGGTTGCATTTTGCCCTGAGGTATAGGGTAAGTTTAGGATATTACACTGCAGGACTTTTACAGGGTTGTCTTTCAACAGCAGCATGTTCTCATAAAACAGAATGGAATGACACATATTTCCTCATTAAATGAGCATAAGGGCTCTTCTTTCATACAAACGATTTCTCTCAACATACGAATTCACTGATCTCTCTTACTACACTAACATAAAGTTCCTTTCCAAACCATAGACCTCACCTTTAATAATCAATATTTCCCTTCCACTTGCTCAGCTTTCAAGGTCATATGTTGAACAGATTAATCACACTCTTAGAAATCTCTTCCTCTTAGACTGATGCTAGCCCTGACATTATGTGGAATTTAAAGCAAAAACACACTGAACAGGGCTTGGGTTTGTCTGCCCAATGGAATGTTAGGCCACGAAAAAGAAACTGTTGTTTGTCCTGAGTAAAAGGGCAAATAAAATAATTTCCAGGCTCTTAAAGAAGCTATTACATACAGTGAAGTAGAAGACAAACTACATGATGACAGTGGCCTTTTAAAATTCTGCTGAGAGCCGGAGCAATAAGCAGTTAGCCAAAGGCTATCTATATTCGCCTACTCTTACACATGCTCGTAGCCCCTGCTTTAGAAAAGTCCATTCACAACCATGACACTGTATTCATAACACAGCGCAATTACCTGTAATCCTATACGCCATCACCTCCACTGATTCCATACAGTAGCTTTTAAAAATATTTATCTAAACGGGGTTCTAACATGCTGTAATACTAGCCTGCATTGGAATGCAGCACAAACTGTAAGCACAGTGAAACAGAAGAAAAGTTTGGGAACTCTTTTTGCTGCCTTTTCTTTTAAAGAAAAGATGTCTCTATTATCAAGATTTGTGTCCTAGAAGCAGAGAAACGGATTAGTTACAGCACATGCCTGTGGGCACCATCACCCCTAGGAAAGCTGTGGCTAGCCACAGCACTAAACAAGGTATCTGCTACAACTGGCCTTGAGCCAGAGCCTTCATACCTGAATTGGGAATACATTGGTTTGGACAGCACTGAATCTAGCGGGAAAACCCAAGAGCTTGCCAACCATAACAACCCAGACCCATTCAGTCTCAGTCTAAGATGGACTTCAGAGTCAAATTTTTCAGCTCTGATACGCAACTGAAAGGGGTTTGTACCCAGAAATGATCTGAATGGAGCTCATCCCACTGGAAATCCTTGGTGAGATATTTCTTGTGAGATTCGGCACTGTAACAGGCCAACACCTCTCAAGACCTCCCTGGATTTCCATCATGGCTTGGCTTTCAACCCAAAGTTTAAACATCCAGCCTTACCACACACTCTAAAGCGCTACCCTACTGTTAACCACTGCTTTACCTTCAACAGCACTTTCATCCAAGGGTCTGTGAGCGCTCTACCTATCTCAGAGATAATAATTCCAATCATTCCCTTTCTTGGAGGTAAGTAAAGCTTACTGCCCTTCTGTGGCAGACAGATACATTACTCACAATGAGTTGACATGAGATGGAGAAGGTCAAACAGTAATGAAGTGGCAGTGGTTTGGAGTAGAACCCAGAAGTCCAATAGTCCAGACCCCATTTAATCTACTAGATTTTGCTATAACCAGTTTTTCTGTTTCAGAAGGAAAAGCAGAAGAGTAACGACTGTGACTTACCAAATGTCTAAACACAAGTAGGGGCAGGGAGGGAGAAGTATGCCAGGCTGCCTGCCTGTTACAAAATGGTGAGCACTTCTGCATTCATTTCTCTTGCTGTGTCACTAAGAATTACAATCTGCCTAAATGCCTAAGCACATTGAGAACATATAATAATAATTATAGTGTCAGAATTCCCTTGGAGATCTGAGCAAGATCTTGTTTCCTGAAGTAGCTCAGGGAGAAGAGACTGCAACTACAATTTGCCCGTTCTTTCATAAGCACTAAAAATTTGGATGTATTTTCAATTCCAGCTGAAGGGGCAGACAGGAGCCACCTGCACAATGCTCCTCATAGTCATGACATGTTTGTGACACTACAGCAAGGGCAAGTGATGATAGATTCTGACATCGTTCAGTAACGGAAACTCCTAAGATTTGTGTCCAGAGCTCTTGGAAAGACAAGCAAAACTCAAGGTCTAGAACACCTGAATGTCTTTGACCAATGCAGGTCAGTGCATCTTCCCTCAAGTTGACAAGCTCGTGGCTCATTTCATGCCTGGAGTCTTCCACTCTGATGATTTCTCCATTTTACATTCTGCTAGAGAGTGATCACATTACTTGCCAAGGAATTTCAGCTCCCCTTCCTTTCAGTGGGAAACAAAAGCCCCCTCTCCCTCCCCAAAGCATGGCTCCCTGGAGAACCACCCCCTTAAAGGCCACCCAAAGAAGCCTTCCAGCCATGTGCAGAGACTGGTTGCCAGTGTCTTATCTCAGTGTGTTTCCTGGGCCAGGAATGGGTTAAAGCCATCAGGGCAACAACAAAAGCAAGCATCCTGAACATTATTTCATGCAAATGACCTTTCAGTGGCTTCCTGTTAGTTCACTGTGCTCTTGTCTGCCAGGGCCCCGGGGCCTTCAAAACCTGGGGCTAGATTTTAACTCATCTCCCCTTATCTGCTTGACTGACTGTCAGCCTAGCACATCTCCCTGCTTGTGATGAAGGCCTTAATTAGTGCTTGTCTGTTTACCCTTTTCCTATTGCCACCTCTCTTTTCCTCTCCCTCTTGGTATTCTTCTCCTTTCTCTCTCCCTCTCCCATCACCCTCAGGCTTGTTTGCTTAGCTGGGCATCTCTTGTTTACTCAGTAGGGAGGTTATAATACATGTAAATAAAGTAAACCAAAGCTCCATAAAAATATATCACATAAAAGATAAAAAAATACCAGCACAGAAACGTATTTTCACGTTCAGAGATACTGTTAAAGCTGGCCTTTCTCTTTTCTCAAACAAACAAAACCTTTTTGCTGTCTTCTGAATTCAAAGGCAGTTTGGAAACTGAGCTGCTTTTTTCCTTCTCTCTCTTCCTTTCTTTGCAGACTTCATTGCCACAAAATAGAAAGACATTGCATAGTGATTGCCTAGCACCTGCCCGATTTGATGGTTCTGGAGTAAACACTGCCTACTTGCAATCACCTAGTACCAGTGCGTGCTGCCTCACCACGGCATCTACTCCGAGAAGGTTTTAAGAACATGTAAAACTTGTTCAGCTTTCATTAGATGCAAGAATAAGGGAAGCAGGAGGATCGGGTAGACTCTTCCTCCTTTAAACAAATACACTGGCTACTGATTTGCTGTCAAAATTATTCAAAGAAGCTGAAAGTTGCAAAGGAGAAAGAAATATTAAAAGACAGGCTGAGCACCCAGCTTCCTAGCTTTAGCTCTCATTTGGTTTCTTAGAATTACATGGTCATCTTACTGTAGAGGTCTGACTGACACAAACTACAGTCTGAAACTTCTCAGACAAGAGCCCTGGGCTAAGCATGGCAGGGACACATACTAGGAAATCACAAATGTCTTGAAGATGTTATTAAACAAAATGCAGCATGGAAGGATAAAGCCAACATCATGCAGCTGTTTACGGGCAGACTTGGAGACAGAGCCTGCATCTTCCAAATGCCAGGCTAGTTCTCATCCACTGGACTTTACTTTCTTTACTGGTAAGATGACATGTTAAAACTTGTTTGCTTCCTACAGCTGTTCATCAAGCAGACCTTGGAATGTCTTATCCTCACAGGGTGGCAATCACAGTGCCTCTTTGCCCCACAGCCAAGGCTTCAGATGTCTTCTCCAGGCTTTTCAACTCTCTGGCACAACAAGAAGCCATTTGAAAATCCATGCCAAAGATGCCATGTTGCCAGGACTGCTTACAGTGAATTTCATTGTGCTTCTGCCAGCCTGATGTACCACTTACAGAATGCTGGAAAGCTTTGATGAAAACAAAGTAAGTTAGTGCCCTTATGTAGAGGGGGCAGTCACAAAATCAAGAACTTGTGATGCTGAGAATAGGTTGGCTGTGGTTTACACAGCCTTTCCCAATTAGCAGGGGACTTAAGTTAGCCTGGGTGGCAAGAGCCCTATCTCATGTCCATTGAAAATAGGATGCAGTGTGCATTCCTACAGTGACATCAGACAGCTGGGAAATCTCTAACTGCAGAGTTTCCCCTGACACATTCCTCCCAAATAAAAGATGCTTCATACCCGTAATATGGCTTATAAAATTTGCTTTGTAGCTAGATGTTTAAAATTCTGCAAGGTTTACAGGACTTAACTGTTAAAGTGCGTAGGTGTTATGATCAAAAGAGGACCTATTAGTATTCACTCAAAACACAAATGCAGGCTAGAGCCCTGAGCTGCTCGGGCGCTTGCCAAAGGAGTTTCGAGACTTATCAAACATCACAGGAAATAGCAAAGTTCAGGGGCTGCCAAAGAGCACAGGACAGAAGAGAACAGTTCTCCCATTAGCAGGTAAAAGCTATTAGCTTTAGCGCGAGTAATGTGCTCAGATCATGAGAGAGACAGGGAAAAGGAGAACTGGTTTGATAAAAGAAAGCAGGGAAGGAAACATGATGAAAAGTGGGAAGGGAGAGGAAAAATCATAGAAAAAGAAGTTTCTTTCTCTGACACAGAATTATCAGAATAAAATAATTCATACTCAGGCATAATGCATACACTATAGTGATGTCTGGAATAAACCAATCTTGAGGCTAGGGAGAGAGGGACAGACAGACAGACAGACAGGAAGATCTTAGCATAAAAAGAGAAAGGAATGTGGTAATGCAGGGATAGATGGAGAGAGGGCTGGTGAATGTCCGGAAGACAGTCACAGGCCTGGCCAAACATGCCCTGACCTATACAGCAGTTCAGTTCAAAGTGTGAGGGAGACAGCTGTGCCAGATGCCATGACGTGACAAGCAAAGCTAGTCCCTCAGTTCTCAGGCAATGCGAGAGCTCACTCTACTCGCTGCCAACTGCACTCCAGCACAGTTGCTGCTCTCTTTCTGGGACTTACTTGGGATTAGGATCCTCCTAACAGATTCAGTGAGGTTCATAAAAGTAGAGTGAAAAAAATAAAAAAAAAAAAAAGGGAAAGAAACAAAGAGCCAATAACACTTCTTGTGACAGTTTTAAGTATCTCTGGGTTAGTGCTTGGAGATCTGACATTTTTACACCTAAATCTGTAGGTGGATCCACTCCAAGCTGCGAATAGTTGATGAATCAGAGACTCGAAGTTATTTTTAATCAGGTCGAGAGACATTTCAGGGTCAATTTGCAAGTATTTGTAAAAGTTGAAATTTTAGAGACTACGTACTCATTAACAGGGTGTGTATGCAGGCACACAATTAACTGCATTTCAGAAGATGATCAGGATTGTTAGTTGCTTGTTGGGGCCTGAGTTCTAAGATCTCAGTTTGTCCTGATAATATCTTCTAAGACCTGAACATTGCAAGAAGTTGCATCACTCCACAGCTTTAAATACTAGTGACACACCAGGTGAGAAACACCACACCTCAACCCCAGCACTCAGTATGAACTTGGGCAGGAAGCCATTCATCCTGAGAGGCATTCCCCTTCAGCTTCCAAGGTAAAAGGGCTGGAGTCTCCTCACCCTTAAAACCCAGGTAGATCAGGACCAACCATGCTGAAATCACTAACGTCAAAGGAGAAAACAGATGATGAATCAGTCCTCCTGCACCTGCATGGGCACCTTCTTGTGTTCTCAGTGCAACCCAAACAAAATCTCAACAGAAGTGGAATGCTAGGCTCTATTTTATAAACAGTGAGAACAGAGCTGGGTGGTGTGAGAAAAGAGCAGAGAAAAAGGAGTAGAAAAGACCTGTTTGTTGTTCTTCTCTGCTCAGCTCCCTTGAGAGCAAAGGAAGCTGCTGTGGGGTGTCTGTGTGATCAGCAGATTCACACAGGAGTTCTCGTGACAGACTAATTATTTATTGCCTGGGCACAACCCCTTAATGTGGGTCACAGTACCCAGGAACTGCACAGGCCATCATAAAGTGTGACTCCAAGAGCTGCTCTTACATCTTCCACTTTCCAAAAAAATAAAAGAGTCAATTACAGATAGAACATGGCATCAAACAAAAGCAACAAACCCACACTGATACAGCTAATTAAGAGCAGAATTAACAGACGCGGGCATTTACATTATAAAACAAGGCAGTAGTTCTGAAACTCACCATCTTGTCTCCTTGACAGGTGATAAAATTGTTCTGCCTTTTGTTGGGCATCTGCCAATAACTACTACCTCTGAAGCAAGTATCTATGGCTTTCTGACCACAAACCCGTTTTTAGTTACCAGGTACTGAAATACAGCCCAGGAATCCGTAATTTCCAAGATGATATGCAGCACTTAATTTTACAGCTCAGTGCAGTTGTTGTCCCAGTCCTGCCTCCTCATCTGCAAAGAGTTTGCCAAAAACGAAAAAACTCAAAGAGCCCCAAACTGAAAACTCTTAGAAATTACAGTTTTGAATATTAGTTGAAGAGCTAGAAAAAACCAAGTAAACCCCATGAAGGATGCTTAAGTCACACCTTAGACCTTTTATTCCTCCAGAGCGCTTGGATGTGATCTGTTTAATTCATCCTTACTACCACTTCTTGACACCAAAGTGTCCCACCTTTATTACCTGAACAGTTAAGTTGCAGCAGCAACCATTTACAGCATTTACTGCAAAAGAAGAAAGATGGAGGAAAAGGATATTCAGCTGCTCTGAAGTTTTCCCTCTTCTCTTTGACTGCTTCCTTTCCTCCTCCAGTGATTTAAAAGATACTTTTTAATCCCCTGATCTACCTCCTGCTTCTGAGAAGCTTAAGGAGTTTTGGGACACATTCCATCCTTCAGATGTATTCCTATGGCTAATAAGTAATCCAGAGAAAATGACAGCAATTCCACACTCACAAAGTTAAGTTTCCACATACAGCAGGTGAAGTCTACTTAATACTAAGCCATATTAACAACGCTAACAGTAACAGAGACACCTCAATTACTTTGCCTTTGCAATCACTTTTTCCTCTAGAAACACTGATTTCTTCTGTATTTATATATTAATTAGTATTTATAATACTAAGTCTCTATTTACAGAGTAGTTCTAAGCCCTACCGAGTAACTTTTTTATTTTTCTTCTGCTACAAAGCGTTGATGCCTTCAGTGCTCAACATTGTAATGTCACCTATTGGAAATACATCTAACCACGGCCAGGCCAGCACTACTGCATTCATTTAGAATGAACATTCACCAACACAAACGTTCTCCCACACAAGACTTGATTAAAATGGGATGCTTATTGCTACAGAAATCACTCTTACATTAGTTTCGGAAATGTTTGTTGCTGGCTAATCAGAGCTAAAACTGAACAGCAGTGGGCTCTGGGGCCAGCTCAGCAGGTATTTCTGTTCCTTTGCTACCCCTTCTGATTCTAAAAGAATCTTCCCTCAAATGCCATTTTGCAGCAAGCACAAGTTCTGTATTACTTTTAAAATTCCATCGCAAAAAAAATAAAAATTAAAAATAAAAAAGAAATCCTCAGAATTAAACCCTTTAACATGCCAAAGCCTTGTACTAGCACTGCTTGAGCTGTGAGACAGAATTTTTGAAGGGAAAACATTTTACAACTTCTTTGCCTTGTAGAGACCAGCTGTGAGTCCCTGCACTGAGTCAACAGTCTCCAGCTGAAGAAAAAGACCAACTTTTCTATACCCAATGAACATTCACCGGGGCAAATTAAAGACGACAGAGTCATCGCACAACAGACCACTTTGAGCTTCTACAGAAGTCTGACATCTGAGGAACACTTCACAGATGTCAAATAAGCTTTGCAATACCCCTGCAGAGTAAGAAAGCACCACTACCCAGTGTTCTCAGGGAGACAGAAATGGCAGAAACTTATAGAAGGAAAAGATACACTACAAAAATGAGTCCACGGGTGGGCCAGAAATAAAAACAGTATCTACCAGTGCCCAATTCCAACACCTCCTATGCAGTGTTATGCTATGGATGATATTCCAGCATGCATTAACCCCCTGACTTCTGCCTAACAACACATAACAAAAGATAAACCTCCTAATACGTAACATAATAACTCATAATACATACATAAAAAAGGATAAAATCGGTTATTGCTGGGATTGACTGAAAACAGACTGGCTGAAGAGAGTGGTGGATCTAAACAAGCCCCTTGCTGCACTCCGTCTTTCACTGCCCAAAGAGATGGTAATGTATAGACGGCTCTGGTTATACCTATAATTTGTTTCTTTGACATGAATAGAACACAGGTAAGTATATGGCAAAACAGCCCTGGACAGTGCAGGAGGCAGATACACAAGGGAAGGTTTAACCAGTCACAGCCAGGATGGTTGCACCGTCTTTAGGCTAAAAAAACAGCTGTTAGGTTAAAAAAACAGCCTGTGAAAATCCATTATGATTCTTCTGTTACAATTTATCAGAAACACTAAGAACAGTAAGCCATGGCACCAAAGTAGCACCCATGAGTGCCTCTGACTTCTCAGCCAACCTCAGAATTCCTTGAGCCAATTCTGCTATTGCACAAATCCGAACAGATGGATGCAGATCATTGTGAACTAATATCACTTGCACTCCTCACGAGCAGGATGAAAACCTTTCCCGTTACTAGAAAAGTCCTTTAGACACACCTGAATGGGACTGTAGCCCAGCTGATGAGCCCTATTGCTTGGCAGGGAACATCAGGTACAGGCCCAAGCTAAAATCTAAGTGTTTCATACGTAATATCATGTAGGTCCTTTTATCGTTCTAAAATGCACTGGAAGATAAAACTGTGCCCCCACAGTTAAAACGCTTTCAAAGCACACCTTGGTTAAAACTGGCCCAGAAGCAGTTTCTGTAGGAATTTTCATAATCAAAGAAATAAACTCCTTAACTGCACTGAATCAGAACATGAAACGGAAAATTCAGAATTATCCACGTCCAACAATCCTGGGGGAACGACAGCTTGTTTACCAGAGTGTAAAGGTTTTGTTTTGATAACAACAGTTGTATTTTTATTGATATTGTTTATTTATATTGACTTAATAATAAATATAGTGCATATGAATGAAATATGTACACCTCAGAATTAGAAAATTACCACGTCCTTAAAAACTGAAATGGAATTATCTAAATATCATATTTCAACACTGTCAACATTTACAATTTTGCTACTTGTAAAAATTAAGGATTTGGATTTTTCCTGCTGAAATATCTCACTGAGATTGACTGTTCCCCAGAGTCTTTTGGTTTCCACAGAACTGCACATCTCATCAACAACTTGCTTCACTGGATGTTTTTTTTTCAACACTTTTGACTTGGGCAAACATTTTTTCCTCCCGTCTCCTGCTCTCCCCTCCCTCATGTGGAAGCCGTTCCAAAGGCAGCCTGCAGCAGTCAAGACACTGAGATTGTTTTGTTTCCACTTTCATGCCAGCTTTCCTGATGCCATTACCTTGGCTTTGGAAGTAGAATTTGGGATCACAGCCAGCTGGCACTGCTTCAGCAGCATTTTCCTTTCTGGAGCTTGGCATATACCACACCAAAAAGATACTCTCCTCCATAGGTTGCAACACTCTGTGGGAAAATCAAATTACCTGACAATGTCCCGTTCGAGTTCACAATGGCTCGCACTGGAAAATGAATTAGATATTTTCTTCCTGCCACATGCAATCAAGAATCACAAACTGCCTCCTTTCTTTCTGGTTTCCGGTTTTGCTGGGGGATTTTTTCTTTAATTATTACTTTTTTCTTGCTTGTAAAATAACAAAACCAAAACAACAACAACAAAACCTCAAATCAATGAACCAATAACAGCATCATATAGTGAAAGTATGGGACAGGAGCCTCCCCTTCATGTAGACTAATATTCACTGCTATGTAAAAGTCAGCATAATAATTCCTGTTGGGAGGTCAGCAGTGAGGGCTAAAGAGAGCATAGGAAATTGCTTCTTTTCTACATGGTGTACATTTATTTACGAAGAATAGCTGCATCAGTACAGAAAACATCACTGCCTATGTAAACAGGTCTTCAAGCCAAAGTGGCACTGTCCCTTTGTCTGTCCTAGTGAATGCTACTGCCCACCCAAATCAATAGCGGTAACATTTTTTAATCAGACAAGTTTCTTCAGGTATCAGCAATGAAATCTGTGGATCTGTTTTACAGCAGCTTCTAAAAACTATTAGAGAATGACTTTTTTATCTTTTAACAATCACAGGCGGAACTGAACAAACGACAGGGATGAAAATTTCTGCCGTCTGCCCCATGAATGGGCGGAGGCCTATCTGCGTTCTGAACTAAGCTTTTCAGTCTGGCACCAGCAGCTGGAACACACACCTTAAGCTGTAGGGAAAAATGTAGAAAAGCAGTAAAACGCTTAAATTCAAATCCCCATTAGTCCTTCTTTATAAAACCCTATAGCACTCTGACTTGCCCTGTTATCAGGATTATTGCTGCATCTCTGAACTTTTTTGAGCACTAGCCACTACAGTTTGCCATCTATTCTGCAGACACCTGCCAAGACAGAAGCTCCAGAGGGAGAGGCGATGGATGAAGACATGGAGCCTCCTTCCACTGTGTCTTTGGCACAAACCCCAGTTAAACATGCTTTTATTTTCCTACACCTAACATCATTTCAAAATCAGATGGATTAAAACAGCAACTAGAGAACAAGCCTCAGATAGTGCTAAGATGGGGATGCTTCCTGCAAAGGATGTGCACTCCACAGGTGGTAATTTGTTTTGTGTTAGGCTCTTCTAGCTTTGTTTTAATGTTGCCCATGACTCCCACCATTCCACTAATGCTGGGCTCCAGGCAGAGGTAATAGAGGAGGAGGAAAAGCTCTGACAAGGGAGTATTGGTGGAAGAAACGGTACCAGGAATTTTACTCTGCTGGGTGTGATGCACTCGAGTGCAGCTGACAAATCTAACTGCAGGAGACTCTCTGATGCTCTCTCCATTACTGTATTACTCCCTAGAGCAGCAAGTGCCCTATATCTGCGGAGAGCTATGAGCCGGAGTTTTCTGAACGCAATGCCAGGGTTAGTCAGGAAGCACAACAAAAAATGTCTGACACAGAGAGCAGGCTCAGAGAAGGCATTTCAGAAATTAAACACACACAGCCATTTACTGTACGCATGGAAAAGCTCTGCCAATCTGGCCCCGACAATATAGAAAAGCCAAGACTACTGAAACCAGATGGTATAAACATGGCATCTCCTACCTATCAGCACCACCTTGCCAGTTTGAATACAGTGGCATGATTAAAAACCGTTGCTGTGGCTGTGACTAATGTCACTGCTACCTGTTGGCTTGCAAGTTGGCTTCAGTGAAATGTATCTGCTGCTTTTCATCCCCAGTGGATAGTTGGCCCATGAGGTATGAAACCATGGTTTGCATTGCTGACTCTCTGTCTTGAGTGAAGGTCAAATAGAGAGTGGAACAATAATTTTCTGCCCTCCCCAAAATTCCCCAAAGCCAAAATATGGCATAAAGAAAAAGACTAATAAAAACAAAAAGAAAAAACACCAAAGGAAAACCAGGAAGAGATCCCAAGTAAGCAGCCCATCTGTAAACAAAGGAACTGTACACAGGGTGGAACGGTCAGATCTTCCTAAACCTACAGTAACAGGCTTTTAATTCCCACTAAAAGGAGTTCTACAACTCCCAAGTGATTCTCTAAGCCTCAAATTTACTGGAGAAATATTTAATTGACTAGCAGCTACTGGAATACAAGAGACAGAAAACATAAAGAAACTGTTTTTAGGAACTCCATCAATAGTAAAATCCATATAAATGTTTTTCACTTCATTCTTGTCAGGATGTAACCAGTGACTGTATTTAGGAATAAGTAAATAATTTCCCAGGTGCTTTTGCTATAAATTAATCAAATTAAATGAGAGTAATTTCAGGTTAACTGAATTGCCTTAAATGTAGAGGTTCCAATTCACAGAAATGCAATGGGGTCAGGGTAGTTGTTCAGCACCTGCCAGGATCTGGTTTGAACTTACCTACTCCTTTATCTTGTTGAAGCTAGTACCATGTTCATTTTAGGTTACGGAGCTGAAAACATGGATTAAATAAGCAGCCATCAAATTTAATCCTCTTGGCCCCTCATCTGTTAAAATGTATGCAGATATATTTGTCTTTTAACCTTATCCAACAATATTATTCCCATAAGTAATTCCTAGTCTAGAGCTTTTCTCTAAGGTACTCTTGTAGATACTAAATATCCAAAATTCAGACATGATATATATCCTACACAGAAGGTTCCTGATTCTGATATAAAATAATCAAGATTCAAGTGCAGATATCAGCAACTGCTAATTCAATATTCATTTTCTACAAAGTTGCAACATTCTGAAATTAGATTTTGCTGCTTCTATGTTTGTTGTCTAGAATACTACTAGAAGGTAGCAATGAAAAGGGACATAAACTAAATTATGTCAATATAGAGAAAAGTCCTGGGCAGTAACGTGTGATGCAAGACACTTCACATTACCTGCTTCAAGTCTGTCAGTGCAGACTAAACACACCTGAGTCCATACTCAAGTCCACACTCCAAGGAGATAGGTAGTCTATCTGTCATCTGCCAGATCAATACGAGATATCAGGACACCAGTGCAAATGCCATGTTCATCTCCAAACACATGAAGTTCCTAATTAATCCTTTTCTTTTGGAAATCTGCCTGTCCAAACCTCAAGAGAACGTCTGTATACAATTTCTCATCTTCTATCAAAAGGAGCACCCTGAGTGTCCAGACTACCAGCAATCATTAGTCATCATTACCTTCAACCCTCACTGCGAGGCCATCTCCTACTACCGACAGAGCAGAGGCTCTACAGCACAGCCAGCACCGTTGTAACTTCATGGGGGTTGCACTTGTCTGCGCCTAAAACTGGCCAGATCAAAGCCGCTGCGCCATTTCTGTTTGTAGGGCTTACGCAGACTGATTGTGCTGCCTTTTCTGAAAAGGTCTGAACTTCACCACGTGACTTAAACCCCAATAGTAGGGAGGTGCTGGACTATAAATTCATCCCAAGACTTAAGTGTTTCCTCAGCACTGTAAGTCTAGGTCACACAGAGCAAAACTGCCTGCTGCCTTATTTAAATATTCAGTGAACACTGCAAAGATTAACATTTCCTCTCTTGAATATCTAAATATTTGCCCACAATCCCCCTGCTAATGAGCAAAGACAAGTGCTGGTAAGTGGCAAGCAGCATCAAGCCTAGAGTCAATCAAACGAGTACAACAGGCCCTTCAGCACCACCACAAGGCCCATGTGAGTTACATTCAAAGCTGGTGGCTTGCAAATGGCCCTTCTCTCCCGCTAACTCTCCCCCCACCACACACCCACACACATTCCTCCCGCTCCTTTCCTCTCCACCCCCTTTTCCGCTCCATAACCCACTTGGGGGCATAAAAAACTGGTACTGAGAAACCTGCCAACTGCTTTAGACTTTGGAACACAAGCTCCAGTCTTGTCAGCTCTGAGCCTTCTACACAATGGAAAACATTACACATTTCGCTAGCTAACGACCATGCTGCTCATTTACATGTCGTAGGCAAATACTAACAAGGTCACAGCCAGAAAAGTGCGGTCAGGAGCTGCTACTGCTCCTGGCAAGAGGTTAGTGCCTGGAAAAGAGCTGCACGGGAAGCTCTTTAAACACCTTGGAACATGTGCTAAGCTGCTGAAGTATGAGGTGTGGTGACAGCAAGGTGTTGAAACAGCGCTTTTAAAACCTGCCAGTCATCATTAACACATCTCCGCAGCATATTGGCAGCCAAGTCAAGGCCAACACCTAGAGCATCTTCTTGACGAGTGGGTGGGGAGAACGGAAGAGGAAAGGGAGCAGGTGTGCGGGAGACAAAGGAAGAATACAGAATCGTACAGTGGGGGGTTTCCCTCTCGGTTTCATGCTCGGAAATTTCCATCTTTGCTTCTCAAAGGGGCAATGGGGTTAGCTGCTCCCCAGGAGCTCCACTGTCAACTGTCTGAGCAACCTGCAAGGGAAACAGTGAGCTGTCCCGTCTGACACTGTCCTTGCTACTTTGGGGATCAAGTATTCCTATTACTAGTGGGTTTTGTGAAGCACCTACCACAAGGCTAGGAGCAGCATGCTTGTTACCTCTCATGCCAATGGCACTCTCACATTACTTCTTCAGTGAGTAAGTTTCAGTGACAGGCTGCAACTAGATTACTTGGGAGCTGCTGAGGAGCCAGCAAAGAGCTGTCAGCTTGAACAGCCAAGGCTACCAGCAAAAAATTCTTAGCAACGCATCAACAGGCTCAGACCAGTGCTGCTTAGGGGGCACCATCTCTCTTGCATGGCTGTAGACACTATCTGCCCAGGCAGGGATGCAGCAAGGCCAAGGAAAGGAGCTTCCACTTGCCCGTGTTCAGGCACCCCTTGTACACTCATCTAGATGGTTCTGCGTGGGCAGCACCGCAGAGGAGAAGTCCACTAGCAGGGAAGAACCCAACAGAGCTGCTAGCTAGAGATCCAGGGTAACAGCCATGTTTAAATCTCCTGTTCTCCTACTGCTCCTGTGCTGCCTGAAAAGAGATACAACCCAAATTCTGGAATAATATACACTTGTTACTTCTTTGTTCAAAAGAATTTGTCCAGGTTTTGTACTTCCTAATTTTCTGATAAAAGTTTTGGTTTTTTCCCCAGTTGCATGTACTCTAAGATTAGCTCCAACTTTCAAAAAAATTTCTTTCTGACTTTATATACCCAGCTACTTCAGAGAAGACCCAAGTCACCAATATGGACAAAACCGCGGGTAAAACAGCAACAGTCATGATCTTTTCCCCGTATGAATAATTTTTGTTAAAAGTATCCAGCACTGTGAAGTAGCTGGATAGGAAAGTTTGTGTAGATTAAAAGAAAATAGCCCTAACTAAATATAATTCTATCTCTTAAGAGTCTAAAAATGTATCACGCATGAAAATCTTAAATATTTATTTGAAATTATGCACCCTACTTATTCCATATTCTAAACCTGTGCAGCAGAGATGCTGTAATTGTAATGGATTTAATAAAAGCTATCATATTCCATAATTCAGCAGGAAAGATTATGCATAGCCCCTAGATGCAACTAAGAATAGCTAAGTTTCTTCTTGTTGGTGATTGTTCTAAGAACTAAAAGAAAAAAAAATTATACATCTCTCCTGCTTTTTCTCTCTGAAGTACTCAAGAACTACCATGGCCCACTGACATGCAGAATACTCAGTTCCCCTCTCTAGGAGCTTCAGAGCAGTTATTTCATTAACTCTTAACAAACACAGCATTCCTCAATATTCAGTAATTTTTACCCTGAGGTTTCCAGGAGGTTGCTATAAGTAAGTGATCATCAGTGCTCGCCCAGCTGCCCCAAACCATCACGACTTCTGTGATTACGTTGCCCGTATATTTGCCAATTTCTCTTCTGATCACTTCACTTCTGGGCCCATGGTCCAATCTCGGACCAATCTGACAGGGGGGCAGAAGTTTCAAATGAGTCTCCCAAATGAAGGAGAGGTGGTAAAAACTCAGCAGCTTCCCTGTCATGAGCAGCAGCAGTGGGTCCCTACCCAAAAGCTCGAAACAATAAGTTTTATGCGTTGCCCAGCACCAGTGTGGTGGGGGACACAGCAGGGACAGAGATGTCATGAGCTGTCTGAGTTGTAAGACGCAAGATACAACTCCATGGGGAAATCAGGCTTCATCAAATCTGCTGCTTATGCAAAAACTCATTTCTTTATTCACTTGCTTTCTTATTCGCTTAGACTTAGTGAAACTGATGACCTAAAAGACAAAAAAAGCTAGATTTATAAAGAGACATTATGGGGGCTAGGTAGCGAATTAGCTTTGAAAAAAGTTTAAGCAGAAGTGACTTGCTTAAAGATACAGAGCGAATTACTGAATCATGTCTTTCAGCATCCAGATTTTTTAGCAAAATCACTAAAACATTTTTGTTAATTCTTATCTTACCTGTGGATAATCATTACCGGAGAAGAAAGTCGAAATAAAAATAACTAAAAGAAGTAAAACCCCTTCTTTAGAGCCAGGGAGATGAAAATTGACATCCAACTTTCTCCATCTCTTGCTGTCTGTCTTGCACTTGCATATGCTTACACACACACCTCATAAACGCACTCCATCAGCTTGATGGATATATGCCACACCTGTTCCCAACCCCCTTTAGGGAGGTTTCCCTCATTCATCTTCAAGGCAGGGACTGTCTCTTCATTATATGTCTGTGGAGTCCTTAGCACAATGAGGCCGGGGCCTCTAGGCACTATGATGGCAATAAATAATCATAATTCAGGACTGTGATGCTTTCAAATCCCAAACTTACATTCTTCTGAGCTTCCCATCGCACATACATACACACGCCCATCCTTCTGTATTTCTGATCTTGACCTCTGTTCTTGTTCAAGGCTGAAAATCTCTGTTTCTGCAGGGGCTCAAGTTTGGTGGGGGATTCCCGGAAAACCCGCTTGGACCAAGTCTATTCCTGTGAAGCCAGGTGGGATGGGATGGCCATTAATCTGTTCACACCTTGTCAACAAGGGGCCTGATCTGAACACATCCTCCTTTAGCTTTAGGAAGTTACCACATATGATGGCAAGAGAAGCTGTGCACAACTGAAGAGACACCAAGTAACATCTTATATGTGAACACTTCAGCACATAATTAACCAAAATACTGGAACAGGGCATGACTGAGAGGAATCTTTCTCTACCCTTAGATTTTGGGCCAGCCCCAAGAATTTGGAGGGTGGTTATTAGTGACTCCCAGAAGAATCACTGTCTCCTTTCTTCCTCCAGAAAGAGATTATAAACCTCAATGACTTTAATACAGCTATGCTCCTGTAAATATGCAACTGGTGCTGCGTCTGCTTCAGTGATGCCTTCACACTACCCTGTATGTCTTCCTCTTTCTCCTCTCTCCCCTTAATTCTAGCATTATTCTCCTCCCCTCATCTGGTCTTTTCTCTCTGTGTTAAAACTAATGGGTTTACCACATGTTGGAAGGCAGCAAAAGGAAGTGGTGAAGTGACAAATGGGAATGTTCATGCTTTAATTTATTATGACAATCGTGCCCGGGTCCACAAAGTAAACTGAGTCAACAGAGAAGGACTTTGTGCCAAGTTATTTATCCACTTCTCTAACTGGGGGATCTTTTTTTCCCTAGCCAGCCAGGAGGCTGGTTAAACTCATCAACTTTATTGATGAGCAGAAGCAGCAGGGAATTTTCTCACAAAATATGTTGTTGTTGAAAAACTTGGAATCATCCAAACCAAGACCTTTTTTCTAGGAATGGTTTGGTGCCACTAAATTTCCAAACCCAAGGGAAAAGAAAAAAAGCAAAAAAAAGATGACTGGGGGGAAAAAATTCCAAAATAATCAAAACATGCTGCTTGAACAGTCACTGAAGACATTTGCTTTTTGTTCATAAAATCTTTCTGTGCAGTTTAATTAAATTTTGAAATGTTTCATTTTGATTTTTCTTTTTTTCAGCTTTTCATAGAGTTGACAAAACAAAACATTTCAACCAAGTAGAACTTAACATTTTTTCCGCTTAATCTGTCAGCACATGACATTTTTCAGGATTTTCACTCCATTTCTGGCACAAGACAATTTTCCAGCATCTCTGAATTTCCCATCCAACCATACTCATGAATGCGTCCTATTATACCCACTGAATGTTAGCCCAGCTACACACAGCTGTCCAGTATGACTGGCGGACAAATTTGTCCAAAACCTCAATTGTTCCACTTTGTAGGAAGGACACAAGAGAAAGTTGCTGCCCAGAATACCAGCAGCAGAACAAGGCACTTGTTCCTTAGTGTCTCTGTCTTCTTCATTTCTCAAATCACATGAACAGTCATTTCTGGGGTGTTCATTCAGTCCAGTGTCCTGCACCCAATTGTGACTGTCAATGTCTAGGAAAGACTTAAAGGACAGGACAAGCACACTGTATTTCTGCTGCAGAGCTCTTCCAACCTCCAATAATGGTCATTTCTGTTTTCAGAGGCAGAAGAGATTCCTTTGGATTTAACTGCCCTCAACAGACTTTTTCCAGTGAATTTATTTTTTCACCACTTCAACCCTCTGGCTTTTGTCTCATTATTACAGTAAGACCCTTCTCACACCGTATTACTAGGAGCATCATACTCAGTAGAGGTCATGGAATGATTTCTTTCTGGCACAGGTAAGTTCTTAGCTAATTGTAGCGTCTAGTTTTCAGATACTGCTTGTCAAGGGAAAGGCAGAGAAGAGTGGATAAACCTCACAAGAGAGCAAAAGGCATGCTAAAGAACTTCAGAAAACAAAACCTCCAAAGAGAAGTTGAAAGAACAGTGTTTCTGCAGCATTCACATGGAATGAGCGCAATGCCCTGAAGCCTTTCACTCATATCCTCATGTAGCTGAGCAGGGACCTGCATGATACTCCTTTAAAACGCTTCTGTGTCTTTCATACTGAATCACATTCCAACATCATGACACAACCTCCAAAGTAGCATTTTAACAACCTACAGTCAAAACAAGCAGGTATTGTTTGCCATCCTGCTTGTACAAATGTTCTTGCTATTGAGCTGGTATGTACCCACATCCGGGTGGAGGACACCAGGACTACCAATATATATCAAATCCGATAGAGGAGAATGGAGATTTGATCCAACTATCAATCAACAGCACCAGAGTATGCCAATGCAGACTAGAAGTCTCCGAATGATTTTTGTGCTTGCCTGATATTTTTTGTTCAGAGTTTATAAGCCGTCATCTGCTTCTGAGCCCACCTTGCAGCGCTTTAGAAACTGCACTGAGCAAGACACCTGAAAGGCTGATCCATGGATACAAGGATCGTCAGTGGATTTTGTTTCTTGATTAAATGAATTTTGGCTAATAGGCTTAACACCCAGGACACAGAGTAACACATGCAATCTGTCCATAAACAGAAAAAGTAACAGTGTCACACTACCAGACTTGGGTAAACCCTCCCTAGCTTTCAGGTGAGTGAGCTGCTTACTACCTGTTACACAAATGACATTGTTATTTATGCTGTACACAGACTATCTACTATTGGCATTAAGGACATGCTATTTGATCAGTCTATGTGGAGATCCCCCTCACCGTTCCTGCTTCCTAGGCTGAAGTAAAGCAAAACCCAAGTTCCAGAGAGAACCTGCATGGACCTCCCATGAACACATTTCTGTTATCTTTAATGGTAGGGGGACAGTCTGCATTTGTTGAAGCTTTTGTTCTGGGTAGGCTGCAGAATTAGACAAATGCTACTCACTTTTCCTCAGATCTGTGACAGCTGGAAAACTCTGAGTACTTGCGAGGAGGGAATGAAAATGAGAATTGAAACACTGGTCTGAGATTAGAGGTCAGATGTAGCAATCCCAACAGCAGATGGAAGACAAGTGAGCCAGTAAACTCCACTCAATTTTATCAAAAATGGAAAGAAACTGGCATTTCCAGACCATACTTCATTTGACCTGTTTTGGATGGCTCCTTTAATATAGATTGCCTCAGAAATATAAATTGCCTCGGAAATGTCTTTTTCACCATTGCCAGTGAAGTCAGCCCAGATGAAGACACCTACACTGTTGCTGTCCAAATCTGGACAGCTGAAACCCAGCTATGTGCTGAGGGTTTTGAGGTCTGACAACGCTCCAGACTGGGCCGTTACCCCTCCTTCTCGGCATCTTCACATAACCCCACCATCCTCAAAACCACTCCAGGACGGTTATTTATTTAGTACAGCCTTGAGACCACATTTGCCTTTTGCTACATCTCTGCAGAACACCTGTGCCACTGCCCTTTCCCCTTTGTGTCTTGTGAATGTTGCAACGTAAGAAGTTTGACCTATTAGGGATTAAGGTGAGGTGCAACAGGGAGGCAGATTATACAGTGACTAACTAGTAAGGGCCACACTAGTGGACTAGGCAGATCCTGGGTCTGTTCACAAGTGACAACTCCTTTATTCCTAAATATGGGCCTTTCTCAGTCTTTTTACCACCTGTGTAACTTACTGTCCTCTGGAGGAGATGCTGGACTCTACCCAACAGGTCAATTAACCTGCTGCCCAACATACTGACCTGTTTCTCTGGCATGTGCACGAAATGGCAAAGTTTACCTTTGGTACTACTTTCCTGAAGTTACAGCTCATATGGTGAAAAAGCAAAACACTGTAATAAGATTTTCCTCCCTCCAATAACACTAAAGAGTTATAGTTCATAACTTCCAACTGAATTCACTGTACAGCCAAGCGTTTCTAATGAATTCCCCTAATGATCATGCCCTAATGTTTGACTTCATTATGTCACTTTTGCAATAGTTAAACTGCAGAAGAATGTGTCTTTCTTTCAGTAAGGATCACTCAACACTTGCCCTTCTCTTGAAGTGTACAAAAGTGTTGGCCCTGGGGAAGCCTGCTCCTTCCCTGGCCTCTGCCAGAAGGAAGTGCTGTACAGAACAACATACCAGAGCTGGGAGCAGAGGAACTCCCAACTGGTCTTCCCAAGCCTTTTCCCAAAAGGTTTCTTGACTTCACATATCCTAAAAATACCGTTCAGGTATCCCAGACAATACCCAGGAAACTTAGCTACTCAAGTCTTTGCCCTTCCATCAGGGATGGTGCAGAAATGCATTCCTAGCTATTTCCAGCTTTCAAAGTGCTGAGATAGAAAAGCTCTAGGCACTTTAAAAGATTCTTTTAAAAAGAACAGAAAAAAAAAAAAGAAAAAGAGACCATTGTAGGGATGAGAGACTCAGAATTAAAGATGCTCCTGACATTTTTTCCTGTGCATTACTCAGCCCAATCTGTTTAATGGGTCTTCATCAGTGATTGTGATTGCTGATTCGCGCTGGCGACATCATTCAATTGGACATGGCTTTGAAGCAGAAGAATAATTATTTCCCATCTTCCAAAAGACCATTTAATTCACGCTCCCCAATCTCTGGGAATAGATAACCCATAGCCCTTTTAGTTCATTAACTCTCTGGGGCTGTCATCAAAGGATTGTCAGCTGCTCAGGCAGAGGTTGCACAGTGAGGAATCTGCAGAAGAGAAAAGTGGCTGAAAACCTGTGGTGTCCCTTTTACCCATGGATTCATCATGTACATCTCCTACCATGTATCCAGCAACATCCAAACAGCTTCCCAGAAAGGAGGGGGGAAAAAAGGGGTAGACACATGACTTTTGTTACCTCTCCATCTTTCTTCTACCAGACCAGGATGAAGTGTGTGTAATCTAGCAGCTGCGGTACTAAGGAAAACTCAATGCCAACACGGAGAGGCAAAGCAAAACCAGACATCAACAAAGCCCTGGGGAAAGCAGTGGTGATGTGATCAGCAGAAGCAATAGCTGCACTGTGTTTGGGATTCAGGAGAACTGGCTCAGTGGAAGGATGACTCCACCATGGCTCACAGGGAAATCCAGAATCTAGACAGGCCACACCTAAGGCTATGCAATCGGTATGGACCACAACAGAGGAGGTATCCAAGCTGGACCATCTGCAGCACATACAGAGGTCCAAGTTAAGTAAAATTAGGCAGAAGATTATATTATTTCCTTTCCCTTCCCACATCACAAATACCAAGATGGTTTGAAAAAAAAAGGAAGACAATAAATAAGTGAAAATCCTGCTCTAAGACAAGAGCAGAGGCTACTTCTGGGAGGAGCCAAGAGCTCTGAACCCAGCTCTTAGTATTTTTCAAGACTAGATTTAAAAGCACTCTGCAAAGGAGCTAAGTGCCATCATCCCTCCTTTGTGAAACAAGGGAAATGAAGCTCCAAGCGATGGGAGAAAGCACACACAAACACACCCAATGCCTAACGGCAGGCCAGGCACAGACATCATGTATCCTACACCCTTGTCAACATTTGTCTCTTACCTCAGACACCTCTACCCCAGAACTAATTTCGAGCACTGAGTGCACTTGAGGCTTTTTCTGTAAGATGGGAAATGTACAGACATTGCAGACAAAAAGCTCCACCTCTTTCATATTATTAGTGGAAAGGATTTAGCTAAGAGGCTTCAGTAAATCAGCCCGAAGCCTCGTTTCCTTGGTTTATATTATTTATCTCCCTATCCCCTTGACCACACTAAATTCTTAAAGGCATCTTGGCAGCATGCAAACACAGAGGGGTAGTTTATTGAAAGTACTAAACATGTTCTAATTGTTTTCTCCTGCACTACTCTGCTAAAACTCACTCTGCTGTGAGTGGAAGCAGAGTTACACAATTACTGAGGCACTTCAAACAATCTTGCCCTTAATATATGGGAAGTGGTAAAGTTTAGCAGTGTGAGGATCTCTTGAATTCCTATCTTTGCTTTGTGACCATTTTGATACTTAAACAAGACTTTGTCTCAACTCCTCCAGCACCAGTAGAAGACAACAACTTGTATCCCCCTAATCACAGGATGCTGTGAGGTTCACTGAAACGAGACTCATTAAAAAGCTTTGGAAGTGCTATATAAATATTCAGTTGGATGGCAATTAAATTTTTGGCATGTGGTTTACATGTAAGTGCAGAAATACCATCAATAAAAGTCAATACATTCCTTTTCCCCTTTTCCTCTCTTCCTTTGACTTTCCTTAGCTATTCCCCAGATCTCTGTCAGCATTTGCTGAATTTTCATAAGGGAAAAAATTACTTCCTAAAATGTTCAAAAGCTTTTCCTTGGTTTGTTATTACAGCAATTATCTAGCATAACACAGTCAAATAGCACGAAGTATTCTAATGGGAAACAAATGTGCCAAAGAAGTGACCAAACTTGGAATCTTTATTGAAAAATGAGGGGAAAGCGATTAGTTGAAGAGGCAGCAATGGAAAGATTTTCCACCTGGCCTTGGGCAACACATCAAACAGACCTCAAAAGGGTGCTATTTATAATTGTTGTCTGGCTGTCTATGGACCCCTGTCTGTCTGTCAGTCTAGTCTGTTTTCTCCCTTTGCCACGTGTCCTGTCCGTGATTTGTTTATACAATGCACTTTCAGTAGTGAGAGGATCTGTAAGCATTTGAACCCGCAGAAAGGATGCTGATCTCACACCCCTCACTCCAGAATAGCTCCATGGGGTTCAGTGGAGCCACAGTGATGTAAGCGAGTAGAAAACTATGCCCCAGACACAGCGGTTTCTTTTTTGCCCACATCTGCTTAGCTTCTCTCAGAGTACAGAGGCTTTTGAACTGTTTGCATTACTACAGAAGCAGACAGACGCAGGCAGAGGCAAGGGTTCACTGAATCATATATAACAGACAGTATCTTGTCTGGTCATTTCCCTCCAATAAAATCAGTTCAAAGTGGAGGCAAAAATGTTGCCAGATCAAGAAGGTCCTATTTCACCACCGCTTTGCTCTGGTATAAATAGCTATGATTCGTAGGTCAAAGGCCCATCAATCCCAATGAGTTTGCTTTGGTGCAATTCAACAAGCAATTAAATTCTACAAATACTGAGATGATTTATAAGAATATTCAGAAAAGTTTTAGGACCTTTGGCATGACAAAGGATGTGAAAGAATCATAATAGTAATTTCTGCCTACTCATTGATGGCCAGTTAGCACTCTCCTTTAACTGTTCCACTTAATCAGTTTAAATTGGGGAATAAAAAACCCCAAACACTGAGTAGCTAAATCCTCAGCTAGTATAATTTCTCATAGCTTGATCGAGGCCTTTGGAATCATGGTCTTTTGCAGCAACTGGGGAATCGCTTTTCTTGTGAGAGGTGATAAACTCCACAGCACAAATAAGAACGGATAAGCAGGTGAAAAGAAGGTCTGAATCACTAATTTGCAAACAACACCATGGGGTAAAGTTCAGTCCCATAAGATATCCAGGAAATACCGACATGCAGAACATTTCTACCTGAACAGAAAACAGGGTTGTTTAGTGACAGATCTGTGAACAAATAACGGGCACCACATTGGCAGCGAGCACTATTAGCAAGAGATCTGGTCATGCTAAGAGATAGAGGCACACAAAAACCCATGAGCATGCCACAGCTTCATTAACCAAAATAGGCACTTTTGAAGTTCAGGCATGAAAAATAAAGTCTGATTTTATCTCTGTTAGATTCCATTTGCCCAAAGATGTCCAAACCTCAAAAGGGGTCAGATGTTCAGTACAGATAATCACACAAAGTTTGGGTGTGTAGCTGAAGTCTATCCAAATTATCCCAGGCTCTTGAGGATGAAGGATGGGAAACCTCGTGAGAAGAGTTAAGAGACACCAACAGAAGCTTTCTGGTACATTCTGCTTTCACTCTAATCATAAATACTGCAAGAGCAGCCTTCGCTGTGGTATTTTAATGTTTCCAATCTCCAACTTCGCTCAGCTCTACTTAGAGCAATGTGTTTCTAAGTGCATACACTCTTCAGGTAAAATTCTGTGCCTTTGCTGGAGAGCACTGTACAGCAGGAAGCATCTATCCCCTCACTTACCCTATTTCCCATACAACCACTCACCCATCCCATAAGGGCAAAGCCTGAGATATAAAAGAAGAACAGTGGCACGGTGGCAAGAGATGGGCATAGTGCTCAGCCTCATCGCCTTTGCCTGGACAGTAAAGAGCCAGATGAAGAGAATCTGGCCAGTTTTCATCTTCTATCCCTGCAAGAAAGGGAGTTAATTGCTGCTTACCTACACACATACATCCAGCGATTTATAGCTTCTACATCCAAAGCTGCTTCAGCTGTGCTTTCCAGAACACCAGTGGGAGTGAGGCCACACAAAGTGGTCCACTGGGTCTTTGAGGAACTACATCAGTCTTGCAAATATACTGGTGGTCAATGAGACAACGGGTAGGGCTGACAGCAATAGGTGTTGTAAAACAGTGATATTTTGCACTTTTAACCAAAATGAAAGAATATATTCCAAAATTCCCATCATAATTGAATTGCCACAAAAAACGACAGTGTTATTTACAGTTTAGCACAAAGGACGAAGAACAGGTTTACCTCATTAGATCAGCTTCATATTTCAGTAGCGCTTGGGACACAAATGCAGGGGAGCACTCCTCAGTGGTAGAGGAGCCCCTACAAGATTTATGACTTCGACAGCCATTACTTACAGAATGTGGAAGTGACTTGCCCATTGTCACACACAGCAAGTCAGTGCTAAAACCAAGAAGAAAGCTCTTGTTCTACTTCCCATCCAATGTTTCCTTCATGTAACAAACTGCATGATACCAAGATGAAAAACAATTTAACAAATCTGTTACTACACGAAGCTCACGTATAGTAAACCCGCTCTGAATTTATTCTGGATATACCTTCTGAGAGTACATCTACACCTACAATGGGGATTCAAAAGTGGAGTTTAACTGAAGAACTGCTCACTCCCCACTGCCCTCACCCAGTGGAATGGGGAGGAGAATCAGAAAAAGGTAAACTCCATGGACTGAGATAGGAACAGTTAAATAATCGAAATAAAGTTAAAAAAAAAAACAATCACCCCAAATCAAAAAAGCACACACACACACAGAGTACTAATTGTAATGAAAAGGAGAGGGAGAAAGAGGAATAAAATCCAAGTAATGCACAATACAATTGCTCACCAACCACTGACAGATGCCCAGCCAGCCCCCAAGCAGCAATCAGCAGCCTCTTACCAACTCCCACCAGTCTATACACCGAGCATGACATTTTATGGTATGGAATATCCTTTTGGCTAGTTTGGGTCAGCTCTCCTCGCTCTGCTTTCCTGGATTTTTGTGCACCTTCTCACGGGCAGAGCATGGGAAACTGTAAAGTCCTTGATTTAGAGTAAGCACTACTTAGCAACAACTAAAACATCAGTGTGTTATCAACAATATTCTCATAGTAAATCCAAAACACAGCACTGTACCAGATACTAAGAAGAAAATTAATTCTATCCCAGCTGAAACCAGGACAGGGGGTGAATGCAGTCCTTTGTACATTTTGTTGCCCATTTAAGTATTAAAGAAAGACAAAAACCTGGAATCAATCTCTACCCTCACAAAATCACTCTCTGAATAACCCTGCTGCAGAAAAGACTCCAGGGGTCAAGATTTCTGGAAAAGAACCATCCTGTCTGTTCACAATCTTTCTTCAGTTACAGGCCAAAGCCTGTTTCTGCGAGTAACCTCCAACTTCTCTATTGCATTTCTCCTTCTCTTACTGACACACCCTAAGCTCCTTTGCCTTTCCCCAAAACCAACCTCAGTAGCCTCCAGCTACACATTCACGTCTTCCACTAAAGGGTGGCTAAACAGGCAAGCTTTTCAAGGAGACAATGGCTTTATTTTCTCTTCTCCTGACAGAGTTCATAATGGGATGTAATATGTTGCGTGAAGCACAATGAACATCAGCAGCATAAACCCCAGTGGAAACCGTAAATCTTGAACACATCATCTGGATTCTTAATTCCAGTCGCAGGAGAGAAGCTATGGCTCTGTAACTGGCTAAAATGCTCAGACTGTCTTAATCAGCTTTCTGACCACTGTGTGTGCTCAGAGAAACAGTTCTACACAAAAGAAGTTTTTATAGTTTTCAGAATGAACAAGAACTTGGAATGAACAAGAACGCTTACAAAAGAGCAATAGGGCTCTCAAGGCCAGGTGAAATGCTGTGAAAACAGACCAGTTACGTCAGGGACCAGTCTAGAGTTGTTCTGTATGTGAAATGGCTACTTCCCACTTGCCCGCTCAGCTACTGTTCATGTCAAAGCCATTTCATTTCAAGCCATTCTCCTGATAGATCCGCCTTTTATACTCATGTAAGGCCAGGACATCTACTTACCTGTGTGACCTTAAAGCAGAGCTGCACTCAGGTCTCCCCAGATCTGCTACAGTAAAGAAATATGCTGTAAGAGCAATACTATACCTATATATTAAGACAATTTACTGGAAATTAGTAACCTGCATTCAAGTCCAAGCTCCACCACAGACTTGATGAGCATGGTTGGCTGAGCAATTAGCTTCTGTTTTTCCTTCAGAGTCCCGCACTGCCTCTTGTCTATTGGGATTGCAAGCTCTGTAGGACAAGAAAAACGTTCCCCTGGATGTTTACTCAGCAGCCAGGCTGCACAGTGGTAGGGACTGATAGTTACCATCTAGTGCAAAAAACTGTTATCTAGCCAAACTAAACTGTCTTCAACCTGTTTGGGACAGTGATTTACTGTCTGCAAGGGAGGTTCTGGTAGAGTGAACATACTTGAACTGACTTCACAGAGAGACCATTGCCTCATTTGCTGGAGTCTGAGTAGATCAGGAGTGCAGACAGCAAACCTTAAGGCGCTAACTAACTAAACAAAGGAGCAGCATTTCAGTCAGCTGTGAATGCTTGTCTTCAAGGAAAATCTCCAGCTTCCTCCCCTGTTTAGGGGAAGGAGTAGCAAAGTCCAGGGAATGAACTGTAAGTTTTTGTCCATTTTTCCAGTTTTGCTGGTGGTATTGATTTTCCACGACAGACCATTGTTACTGTTGACAGGAACACAAGGAGTACAAGATTAATATTAAAAGCATCTATGTTTTAAAGTTATTCATTGTGGGGGGTTTGGTATGTTGAATAAATCTAGCAGCTTCTATGCATGGATCTCAAAGCATGTTTCAAGTATTCACAAAACACGTTCCTAACACTTTCATAAATGAAATTTTCATGTTTGTTTCCAGCCTGTGTATTTAACTGAAAGTATCATAGCATGTGCATGGAAGTCAGGATTAAGATCAGGTGTTACCTCACTGGCCTCAGCCAAATCAGAATCAGGTAATAACTACCTAGTTATTAACAGATCATAACTTTGGAAATCAGGGGAACAATTAGATCAGTTAATCTGACCTCCTGCACACCACAGTCCAGAAAATCTTCGTAACTCTTGCAATGCGTCTCCTCCAGAAAGGCACAGAAAACGTCAGAAAGTTCCAGCAATGAAATGTCAAGAAAAAGAACTGTCACTCTGCTGCCCCTAGCAACAAGTTCACACTTTCCCAAGTGACAAGCGCCAGCTTCTGTGGGAAGAACTGAGGCTATGCCGTGCTCAGAAAAACTAACCAGGGTGCTAGGAGAAGAAAAGGACAATTTGCTTGCAACTGGAAGCAAAGACTGAGGTCCCTCTGCCATGGCTATGCAACAAACAATTGCCAAGTCTGGCAAGAAAAGCAGCAACAGGCTTCTAAAATTCTTCTATACGCATACAAGGCTCAGTGGTTACGTGAGTTTTCCACCATGCACCCAACACGCTCTCATTGTTTTTCCTCCTTTCCTTCTGTGGCTGCAACACCCAGAGAGCTACCATAAAGATTCACTCCCTGGTAAGTACTAGTTTGTTGCTACAGGTTTTCATTCTTCCTTTCCCCCATTATTTATTTAGCAGATATGCTTCTAACAAGCAATACGTAAGTCCAGTGGGCCCTCATAAGAAACCAGTGAGACAAAAACTGTACGAGACCTGCAGACACAGCACAGAGCTGCCTCCTTTAACAGTTCTTTCCAACCCTTTCAACCACGCTCCCATCGTAAGTCACAGCAGCAGCGATATATGCTATTTCCATCTTTGATGGAAATGAACCCTGCTGGGTTACATAAACATACATAGCTCAAAAGATGTCACAAGTCTGACCTCTGCCTTTCTTTGCTGGATTTCTCAGTATATGACGCTGGCTGTCGAACAGAATAAATGATGGGATGCACAGAGAGCAATATCAATGAGACCAAAGGAATTTTGGCCAAAAAAAGAAGACAAAGGCTGTGGAAATGATCTAACGATGTCACTTGGCAACCTTGTGATTATTGTCTTGTTTTGTATGTATTAGTTTTGAAAAGCTGAAAACTGTTCACGTGTGCCAGTTGAGATTAGAAGACCATTTGTATTGATATCAAAGGAGACAAAAATCTTTTTCCACCCTTTCCAATAAGAGGGGCAACAACCATCTCTCTACTGGGCAATGTCTCTTCTTGTATAACTCCACTAAAACAATGGAGTTTTATCAGTGATGAATTTGGTCCATTGTTTTTATGGGATTAATGCCAAACCTGCTATAAATGTGCTGCTGTTGCTAGCATCTCTTGCGTGAGTTGTAAGGTAAATAATGCTCTGACATGGTCTCCCTTTCAGACAAACATCTGGATTTCTACTGATCGCAATTTAGCTGCATAGACAATGAAGGCATTATTGTTGCAAAAAGCTTTAGAGGCTTCAATAGCACTGGCCATATTCAAGTGACCTTCAGCAAAACCGATTTTAAAAGGTGGTTTTAGTGCACACAGAAAAAAAAAACACAAGAGAGAGGCACCTCATCGCTGCTACTTTTTATGCCACTTACTGGAGTGAGGTTCTGCTACATCAGCTACCAGACAGTTCTGTAGGATTCAGTGGTGAATATAGCTAGTCCCTGGAGTGGTTTATAGCTCTGATACAGGGAAAAGAACAGTCTTACAAGTCTTGATGCCAGCAAACAAACATAAAGAACTGATGTGCCAGTACAAGGCATGCTGCTTTGTCTGTATGATGGAAACGGACTTATACTAGAAGTGGAGTCTCACAGCCTGAATTACAGAGAAACAGTTCAGTTTTGCGTCATGGGAGTTTATTCCCCATCAGCTGTTACAACTCCACTGACAGCAGTAGCAAGCCCACTGTTGATTTTTTAATGCTGTGAATTCTGATCTAATTAGGATTGAACTGAGACCACCAACTCGTTTCACTCAAGTTACAGATCAACATTCATTCATTTTTATCAGGAATTAGGAATGTGCTGAAATTCCCACCCAGTAACCAGCAAGCTATGGCATTTTCAGCTTCTGAGGAAGTTATTTTTGTTCTTTCCCTAAGGAATAAAACTGAATCACAAAACTCCCGAACACATGATGTCTGACCCATGCTCAGACATTAGACTTTACAAAAGAAATGTGTTTTGTTTCAGCTGTACTTCCCCCCGCCCCCCGCTCTCTTATTTTGAGGTCTTTGTACAGAGGTCAAAGATTCAGGGCCTCCCATATGCTAGAGAATGTACTACTGCAATGACAATGCTACTGCTGGCACTCTGCTCCCTAGGAATGATTCTGCCGTTCATGCCTGGGACTAACCCATGACTCTGAGCCATCTCTACTGTCTGTATGTTTAGCCTCCTCAGTTTTCTCACAAGCCATTGCTACTCAGTTTCTATCTTCTCAACTGTTAACAGCAAGGCTGTTAGCACTATCCCCTCACTCGTTTCAGTTCAGTGCTTTGCAGATGTTTCTGACCAGAAAAGGACCTTTGGGGACTTGTGTCTAAGCTTCCTGTTGGGGCGAGAAAGAGATAAAAGAACTGGCCTGATCTGCACTGCTCTAATTTGATTCCCAAAGAGGGAAATCCCTTTTCATTTAATGCATCCCTATCGCCCCAAGCAGTGCAGCTGTGCAGTGGAATTAACCTTGGAGGACACTGCTGAGTTACACAGAGGAGCATCCTGCATGGGACTGCCCATGACAGTACTTTCCCACTGCTTCTCTCCCACCAATCGCAAAAAGATGCTGCTTCTCCCCTTGACACCACTTTGAGGTCATTATTGGTTCTAGCATGAAAAGGAAACGAGTTGTCAGTTTTAAAACATAAAACATCTTAACTTATCACAATCACAGCATGTTGTTAAGTCTTCAGCAAGTGTTTTTCAACTTCACACTGAAGTCGTGAAAGATGTCTTCAGACTTCCATAGTATTTTAGAGGGACTATGAAAGGGACTACTATATCTAGGCAAAACTTGTCTGTCTAAACACTTTCAGGTTCTGCCTTTAAACACAGATTTCTGTAAGACCTCAGCTCAAGATTTTATGATACCATGTAGGTCCATCAAGTGTGTTAGCAGCACACAGAAAAAAGAAAAAAAAAAAAAAAAAAAGAAGAAAAGAGAGAGAAGCTACTCCCCAGAAGCAAATTCCACTCTTGGTTTTCACAAACATTATTCTTACCTATGGGGTGCTTTGCCTCAGCATTTTGCTGCTTCCTTCACAGTTCAGTGACAATCCTGGTTCCCACAGAGAAGCACTCTTCTCAAAAAAGAACCATACCATATTGTAGCTCTAGCATGGAGGCATTTTCTTCTTTCTGACACACTCAGTAACAGTCACAGCTCCCAGACATGGCACAGGCCATGCACAAGTGAACAAAAAGCATCTGGCTGCTCAAATTCAGAACATTTGGAAACCCTGGCTTAGGAGGATCAAGGGTGTCATGGAACCACATGACTTTGAGCACCACAAACAAGGAATGCAAGACACTAAGACAGCAGAAAGCAAAATGAATTAACTGGCAATGTTTGGCTTAAATTATATTAATGCCACAATGTCAGCCTGACATTTTAAAATGTACACAGTCATGTGTTCTTTTATGTCTTTGAGGGAAGCAGAACATGTAGGAACAATAATCGCACCAGGGTCAAGAGTTGAGATTATTGTCATTCTTTATAGTACTGTAGTGTAAGCAGCAGCAACCAGGACAGAAGCCTCCCTATGCAAGACAGTGTGTAGGGAGATCATGCTCCAAACAGACAAGTGGGGAAAGGGAACAGAGTATAAGGGCAGAACATTAGATAGGTCTCAGGACCAGTAACTTAATAACCATTGCACCACTCACCTGGTCCAGTGCCATTCCAGGACAGAGGAAGGAGAGAAGGACACACCTGGTTCTCTTCCCAGATGAACCTGTGTCATTCTTTTTTTCTCTCAGTCAAAACACGTACTGATAACCTTTCTGGTACAATTGTGTTTTGGGGAAGGAAAAAGAATATTTTGTTTCCCATACACTGCTGTGTTTTCCCCAGTTGGGGGGAGAATATCCACCTTGAGAAAATAACACCTTGTTCCTGTACATATTGGCACTTGCACTGCTTCTGTGTCAAGTTTGCTCTGTCAAAACAAGTTTTCCTCGCCCCTCAGGGTCAACCTAGCTTTTGAAAAACCAAGCTGTCGTCTCCAGGCATCATCACTAGCAGTAGCCAGATAACAGACTCTAAGTTCACATTCCAGAATGGTTATGACTGGTGATGAATGAGCCAGCTCAGAGACAGAAGGAATTTCCTACAGGTTACACTGACCTTCCAAGAAACATGTTTGCCTGACTTAGTGAAGGCGGCAAAGAGGACATATTAGTCCAGGGGGTTGACGGAGGAAGGGAGAAAACCCTAATTACAATAGAGGAGGTAGTGTACAGCACAAATCATTGATGTTCAGTGGAGCGTCATCTTTTCCCAGAATGCTGCAGGTGCTTTACCAAAGTGTAAGTAAAATAGTAATATATTAAAACAATATAAAGAGACTAATATGGTCTTGTCACTGTCAACAGAGGAAAACTGAGGTAAACAAAGTATTACAAGATGATAAGGAAAAAAACAGGCTAAATGGTGTGAAGTTTCATGGCTAAATGTTTGGCTTAAACATCACAAGCATCAGGATGACAAAATATCACAGTACTCAAAGCATACCAGGCTTAGTGTTCATTCTACACTGTCATAATCCTAATTCTATAGCTACGTGTAGACTTCTCACCTGAGGTAGGAACCAGACTTTGGTGTACGGAGAAAGCCAGAACCTACATCCATAGCTATGCCATTTCTGCTGCAATTGCAGGCTTGGTCTGTTCTTTTGATACCTTTGATGTATCTGAATGCACAGCAGGCCAAATGAGCAATGAAATCTATTCCAAATGTTGCATTTCAAATAGTGTAGTCATACAGTGCTTGTTACAAGATTAAAACTAATCCATCAATTGATAATATCTACATTCCCAGGATTTCAGCTGTAGCTCTAAACCATTCAGCATATCTAATAAGCATTAATTCACCATTTATCACTAGCACTTGTAACCATTGCATAAGTATGAAGAATACAGCCTTCCTCCATTCGTCAGTCTAATATATATATCGTCTGTCCCATGTCTAGCCTGTTCTAGGTAGAGCCAGCACTTGAAGCCTGATGTGAGGTTTCCAGTTCCTGAAAGGGCCACAGAAGGTATTTTGCCATTTCCTGCAGAGCTCTGATGAGGTAGTCCTGAGAGAGGGAAGACTCTATAAAAGATAATGCATTAAACTCTAGACGCTGTTATAAACTCAGGACAAGATATTTAGAGGGTGTCAATGTGCATAGTTTTAGTAATCCTACATCAACTAACAGCCTGATCCTTCTCATTCATCAGCCCATTTATTTGAGACAATATTGATGCAAGAGGCACTGAAGAATAAAAAGTTGTCTTTAGGACTGGTGAATTTATGTTTAGTACAGGCTGAGGTTTTGCCAAATTAAATTCACTTACTTTACTGAGGAGAGAAATGGCAACTTCAGGGAATGTGACCTGCTCTAGCCAGCTGCAGAAGTGGATGTAAGATTTGGAATTTTGCAGATATATTTAAAACTTCAGAAAATTAGGAATGAGGAAAAAAAAGGAAAATAATTTCACTTTAAAATTGCACTTTTCCACCCTTTATGACTCAATAACTGTAACTCCTTGCTGAACCAGAAACATGCTGAGAAAAAAGTTTTGACTGTGCTATTTTAGGATTTCCTTCCACAGCAAGAAAGAGGGAGTGATAAACACCCCTTGAACTTCAATAAACATCTCCAAGGGAAAGTTCAGATCTGTTCTCATTGTTTTCTGACCTGATGCCTATAATGTCTGTTTTCAGTTTCATACTTTTAAAAAAAAATAATCCTTGTTTTCAATCAAAAAAAAGGCAACATCAGAAATAAACAGATTTGTTGCCATGAGCAAAATTTGTCCTGCAATGCAACATAGTATCTAGAACTCTGGAACTTCCTTCTGGAACGAACAATGAAAACCACTACTTAAAATATTAATGTACATTTAATGAACATATATTCAGGAAAGTTCATTAATAACAGCAGTGATGTATATTTGTGATTATTCTTCAGCTCTTTGTTGCATGCTGAAGCACAGGCATTAAGCTAGGTACCCTCTTACTGGGTATTAACTCACCACCTTTCCTCTGGGAGGAGGGGAGCACCAGGGTAGCTGCTTGTGGTGCTCTTGCTCCAAATACACACTGAAAATTTCCCTGTCCAGAGTGGCCATCACAGCATCTGTCGTTAGGTTCCCCATGGAACAAGAGGAACAAATGTGTGGGCTGTGGTTGTGCTTATTCTCCCTTGTTATCTCTGATTTATACTTCATCACTCTCCACAGTCAACAAACACCCTCTGAAGGACCTCTGCATGTGAGTGAAAGGTTCAAGTCTTGCTGAATGAGTACACAGTTTGAGAAGCTTATACTTAGCCTCTGCTACAACTAGGAGGAAGCATCAGTTTTTGAAGGACAGATCTTTTGATGCTGAAGCAGCAATAGCCCTGCAGGGACCTCTGATTTGAGTCCCTGTGTGCTGCAAACAATAAATATAGCTCTGTATTAGCAATATAGAAAAAGCCTGTAAAAAATGAAACTATAAAATCATAATTCAAATGTGAGAAAATGGAAAGGTCAGGATGTTGTCCTTACCCCTAAAAGTCACTTTGCAGCACAGCATTCAGGTCAGCTATGTTAACATCAGTTTTTTGAGTGCTGTAACTATTTCCACTCCCCTTAACCCTCAAAGCTTCTCCCCCTCCCCACACACTACATCACATCATATGACTAATGAGTTTGACCCTTCTTCAACCCCTATCTGCAGTCTCTCATGGCTCTGTCACTGTTTGCTTCCTGCCTTTATTAAATCAGATGGGCTGTGTGTGCTCTGAGTCCCAGAGCCAGAGGAACACTGAGAGACAGAGAAATAAGGGCCATCCTCTCCGAGCCTCCAGGGCCACGCACTTTCTATTTCCTCACAATATTGCTTCACGGACGTACCACTCCATCATTTTCTCTCGCTCTCATGATAAAATCACTACTTGCTCCTACTAGGAGGAGAGAAATGCAGACCTTATCATAAAGTCACATTCGACACTGCAGGACTGTGTTATGGGTTTTCCAAGATATTTACTATTGCACTGCTTTTAACAAGGGTGATTCCTTCAGCTTCTGTCCCTTTCCACACTCCTTTTTTCTCTCTTCCTTTCTCATTTCCCTGTACCTTTCACCTTTTCATTCCTTCTCCCTGCCTAACCTACTCTGACCATTTGACCCTCTCTTAACATCAGCTATCCATCTCTTAAAGGGAGGGGATTACCAACTCTGGCCACTGGAGTATTTCTAACACTTTTATTCTGACTTCTGGGGACATTGTCTTTTATCTCACTGTATTGTGATGGGTAGTTCACTCTGCTTTCTCACTTGTGTTTGGACTGGACTAAGAAAGATTAGTTGAAAAATTCAACCCAAACACTTCCCTTGGAAATTACTATTTCTTTCAAACAGAAAGATTCAGCAGAGATGCGTCAGGCTACCTAATTTCTCATATAAGCTTTGACATCTGTTTGAGCCTTGGACTTGTGCAGATATGAGGACCTGAAGACTTCTAGTCCTGGTCTCACAGGAAGCCCATCACTTGGACAGCCCCTGATAATGGTCTCAATACCTGTTTGTAAAGGTTTTCAAACTCTGGGTATTTCATTTCTAACCTGAACAAAACCAAATGTCAAAATACCAACATACTTCACAAAAACTAAGGTACTTGTTTCTGCATAGCTCCAACACAAGCAACCTGGCATTCATAAAACTCATGGCATTACAGCCCAAGACAATGATGCACCTGAGGACAGCATTCACCTATTACCGGACCTGACAATATCTGACAGGTAAACATACATAAGTGAGAGATTTGTGTCACCCATTATAGTAAGTGGGACTTGAAAGTAGATCCTGGAATTGAATTCCACACTTTCTAGGGTGGCGGATGTATAAATACTGCATGTAAGATCAATAAATGATTACTAGCTCTGTTAACAAGTGGCTAATGTCTTGTTACAGACTTTTATAGAGTCCAGTTGGTCAATAGGTTGCATTTAACCATGACTTATGATCACCTATATCATATAATAACCATGCCTGTAATATGCTTACACAGTCTATTCATCACACATTAATCCTTTTAAATTTATTTATGAATATACTCTTACTCTAATGTTTCACCAAATGGAGTAATAACAATCGGCAAAAGAGGAAGAGGTACGCATTTTGCAGCCATGTTTTACTTAGTTTAACAGATCTTGAAACAAAGGTTCAGTCCAAACCCACTCCTAGAGATTAGACCCGAAACACCCATTTAGACTAAAAGTATCCAGGGATTCCCCAAATCCAGTCAGAAGGAACACGGATCAGCCGTCTTAGAGGATGACAACAAAGGACGAAAACACTGAGCAGTATCTGGGGGAAAAAACATAGACCTCAAGAGAATAAAGGGAGCTTCAGACTCCAGTGATGAAAGCAGTAGAAACTATTTCAAAATCTCTGTTTAATCTCTTTGAACTAGAAACTCTGCCTAGAAAGCCCTTTGTTGCGTACATGTAGCCTCTTAAAGTGAGAAGCCATGCAGCACATACAATGCACATAATGTACCCATGGCAGCATAGAGCAACAGTGCCCCAGATCGCACATCCTAAAGATGAATCCTTTTGCATACAAAATATGTCCTTGTTTTATGAGCTCCAGCTTGTACCTGTTGTTTAACTCTTATATTTGTAAGGTGTAAGGACGGGAGCCTGCACTGCTTCATCCCAGTAATATATTCTCACAGACAGAACAGAACAGGTTCAAAACCTCAGTAAGGAGCAATATATATTAACTGCCCTCCACACCCTTCAGACAGCAAAGGCATTAAAATCCAAGACTTGATATCTTTCTTCCCTTCATATTGCCAGGGTGGTGAACGTAAGTATCAGCTATTGTACACATAATTGTGAGGAGTGTTAAGTTTCGCCTATCATCTTAAAAATCAAGCAGTTAAAGGGTATTTCAGAAATACTTAATGGGATTTTCCCACCAGTAAACCCTGTGCTCAGTGGTATGTTTTAATAAGAGCAGAATCAAAATCTCATTTATGGACTAAGAAGGTTGTACTGAGGGTAACATTAGTAGAGCCTTTGCCAGAGAAAACAGAAGACTTAATAAGAGAAGGGCTCAAGAGTATTAGTAACAAAAGTTGTGAGCTGCCTACAGGCTTTTTCTCTTCTGGTATCAGAGTGAAAGAAAAGCCCCTGTGGTTGATTCATTATGCAGTTTCATTTCTTCATATATAATTTACATGCAATGTAAATATGGTAAATTATTATTTCTGGATTGCATTCTTGGGCCTGGATCCAAAGCCCACTGAAGCTCAGAGAAAGACTTCTAAGTTGCAAAAAATCAAACATTATTGAGAAACAGGCCTATTATACGCAAACACTCATTAGGAAGTTTATATTCTAGCAAGGGTTAAAGACTCAGGCCCCAGCTCAGCAAAATGTTAAGTACATGCTTAACTTTAAGGTTACACTCAAATCCCAAGTGGATCTAAAGCACATGCTTAATTGCTTTGCTGAATCAAAGTAAGTACAGATTTTTATCTGAATTTAACTGCAGCCATAATCTGGACTACCGGGTGGCTGATATGACAATGAACTTTCTTGAAGAGCTTTCTTATTCTGGATCCATCCAGCCAGAAAAAAAAACCAAAACACACCAACTGTAAGGAACAATCACAGTGACTCGAACTGTTTTTCAAGTTCAGGGGAAGAAAAAAAATTGGTTCTGTACAAGTTTAGCTCTTAGACAAAGGCTTGCACCTGTTTATCTTTTACATTAACTTTGTTCATCACTGCTGTTTTGATTTTCTCATCCTGCTGCTCCAAGAGCTTGGTGGGTAAATCCTCCTACCTCAGGAGCAGAAAAAACTCCTTATTTGGGTGTCAAAGCAAAGCCAAGTATCTGAGATCTCTGTGACTTTTGATCCAAATAATCCAGTGTTGGAACAAGATGACCTCAAAGGTTTTTCTTCCATTAAAATCTTGCAAACTTAACAGTTCTTTTGGATAAAAAGCAGTAATTCAGATGCTGCTTATGGCCTATTCCCCCCCTCCTTTGGCTTACCTTCATTATCCAAGGTAGGAGAGTATCTTCATGGATGAAGCAATTGTCTCTGCCTCCCTAATTTGGTGTGATACACCCAGTTTCTCTGTAATTTCACTCTCCCCACACTTGAATTTAAAGGCAACTTCACAGCCTTTCATCCTCTCAACGCTTTTTGTCAGGTGACGAAAAACAATTAGTCCTGCTTCTGAGGTTAGGAACTAAAAGTCTGGCAAGTTGAACTACGGACAAACCAGTTGCTGCTCAAGTTACTGTGCAAGTATAAACAGGCTGGCCTGCTCAAAAATAGTGGCCTTTTTTTATTTTTTAAATGGTCTTTCTAAAATATGTATTTCAAAACTCATGTACCTAGTCACAGAAACTTTTAGCAGTGGGCCTGGGATTACACAGAAAGTCTGTGGCAAAGCAGTGACTATGACTTGTTCATAAATCCACTAGTTCCTTCATTTGCACCCCAACACTAAACCGTCCAGCTCTTCCATGTCCCTTGCTTTTAAACTACTCCCAACAGGGCCTCCCCAGAAGGACAGGCACACGTCTTTTAACTCAAAAGTTCCTTGTACTTCTCCCTACAGTGCTCTCAGAGTAATTTCATTATTTTCTCCCTGTTAACTTGTATGTAAACAGCAAGTCTGAGAAGTAAGTATGGCTGCAAATAAGGAGAGCAACTTTATGTTCCATATGTGAGCCCAAGTATTTGAGCCCAGGCTCACAGCTCAGGCCTTCTTGTCACCCTGCAAATGCAGAGATTTGAGAGTGCACACACTGTGCCACAGTCTTTCAGCACTCTTCAGATGGTCACGGCTGCTGCTGCTTTGGGGAATCTCTAGAGAAATACTACAGAGCTGTACAGTGATTTGTTAACGTCATCAAGAATGAGGAAAGATTGCAGGGGAGAATTCATACATATTAAAACCAGAGAGACAACTCTGATATGTGTGCTGGAGGTCTTTCAAGGTTACCATATGCCACTGGATTAATCCCAACAGTCTTAAGGTAGAGGTGAGAAATGTTCATATTATTTGATTAACTTCAAAAGGAAAGATTTTTACGGCTCTACCTTTTGGCATCCCTACTCTGTCCCAAGCCAAGAAGAACTGGAAAACTTACAAGAAAGCCAGCTCCATACCTCTGACCAATAGATTCCAAAAGTGTTGTAATCTTGGCTCACTTAAGTGAGCCAACTTTGAGAAAGGAACACTTGTGCCAGCTTTACAATAACTGCCTGTCAGAAGCCTCCTTGTTGAAAAGAATATTATTTTTTAAAGTGGAAATTGGGACAGCCATGGAGAAATATCAAAGCTGCATTTTGCATCACTGAAAACCTCTGACAAACAGGCAACAGCTAATTGCCTCTCAGTTTATCATTTTCTTAAACAGCCTCTCAGAAACACATTGCATCTGTTCATGGTCACCCACAGAGAATGATGCATACCGACCCACTTCAGATAACCAGAAGTCAGAATTTGCCATGAGACAACAGAACTGTATTCAAAGTATTTCCAGCAAATTTCCCTTCTCCCTTTTTGCCCAAGTGAACCAGAAGTAGAAGGTGTCTCAGCTGCTGGAGACTCCTGCTGCAGGCACTCACCCTGGAAAGCATCCCCAGGGGCAGGGCAAAACCTCTGCAACAGAGCAGAGAGACTCAAATCCCAGGAAGCCACATACACATTGATTCTCCATCTGAGCATCCCTGCAGAACTGGGAGCCTGGAAGTGCCAGCCATTGGATTAAAGCTCTTCTTGGAAATTTCTCTCTGTTGTGGAGCAATCAGGGACTTGAAGGGCTTTAAATCCCCACTGTATCCACCGGTATCTTTTAGTTAGAAGTTTGGAAGGAGCAGCAATACCACTGCAGTTCAATCTATTTCCAAAGCTCTGCTCTGCAACCAACCCACCACTTAACCTTCCATAGCCATCGGTTTTGCTGTGGCTGCCAGTCAGCAAACAGAGGACAGAACGATGGGTATTCCCCTTTTACAAAACCAGAAGATAATACACCATCCCTGAAGGTGTGAGAAGCTCACACTAATAAATCATGGAAATTAAATGCAAAGGATTGCGTAGGTGCATGGCTTATAGCCCATAATCCCACTCCAAAGAGAACTTTTGTGCTGCCACTCCCTAGCAACCCAAGAAAGCAGCTTGTTTTATGACTCCCTTAGCGCCTTCAGGTGTGGATGGCTGAGAGAGGTGTTGTGTGGGCCACTGGAAGATTAACAGTTGTGCTATGTAGCTGAGGGGCTGCAGGTAAAATCAGGGCAGAGCCACACCCCAAGGAGTATCTGTTCTGCCTTCTACATGCTGCACTGCACTGCAAACCAACAGGCAGGAATCGCACATCGTGGGGCACACGTGCAGGGCAGAATTAAAGTAGCTTCCAACCTGAAAGACTGCCTCATGCTCACGGGGAATGATGCAATGTAACACGCTGGTTTCCAATTTCAAAAAACTGCAAAAGGACCTTTGCTGGTGTATTTCAGACTCAGCTGTCTACGTGTAAATGATGTTCCATCCAAATGTGCGTTTTAATTCCAATGAAAGCTGATCGATTTGTTCAGATGGTAATTCTCACACTTAGTTCTATGAAGCAATATCTTGTTATAAATGTATTATTCTTATGTAGCAGATTTTTTTCTTTTCCTAGTGAATCAAAAAACAGCACACATGGTAAATCAGAAGTCTACAAAGGGCTAAGCCAGAAATTGTTGTTATTTAATGGCTGCTGTGCAACCTGTGGTTCCTTGGAAATAATTCTTTCTTTACAGGAAAGTATGAAAATGAAAATGAAGAGATTGCTGAGAAGAACAAAGATCATCTCAAAACAAGAAGTGAAAAACTCCACAGAAAAGAAACTCCAAATCCATTCTCCCCAGCTGTTCCTCCCAGGCCAGTTGTCCAACACAAGCCACAAGAAACTGCTGTTTAAGAAACCATTCAGACAAGAAAGTGTTGGGCTGATACCATGCCTGGGTACCACTTTGGCCACCACAACAGACTGTTCTAAGCAGTGATTACAGGGTACCACTCACACTTGCTTCTTCTGCTGCTACCTCCCCATTGGTCTCTTGGTCTCACCAAGAACAGCTTTTAAATTTCTCCAGTAACCCTTCCTACACCACATGTAGACGAGTTGTCATACACTCTGGTGTGTAAGACAATAAACCAGGTGGTTATTTGTAGGTGTTTCACAGCTTCCACGTTCTTCTTACAGGGGCACTGAGACCATTCGCCTCCAGCAGGATCCTGTGTGGAAACCCTGCACTTAAACAACCAGGCTCTAACTCATACTGTCATTCTGTTATGCACTTGGCTCATGTCAAGCCTGCTGGCTGCAGATATATGCCAGCTGTGTAGGAAATTGCGGTATACTTCTCTCATGCCAGCTTTTAGGTGTTGCAGACTTACTCATCCTCGTACCATCAAGCTGACACGTTCTTGATTTGCCCAGACTACAGCTGGCATGGCTTGGGGAAAGACATTACTGGTCAGCTCCAGTTGATTTGTTCCCAGTGGTTACACAGTCAACAGAACTGACACACAAACATCCTACACACAGCTTAAACTTTAATTTACCTCTACTGGAACAGAAGTGGTTTCTCATCCCTGCAATTGTAGTATACTACAGTGACCCTTTCATACTTCTGGAAGACCTGGTTTCTTATGTCATGTATTTTAGCAGCTGTCCTATTGTGGAAGACTCTCATTTTGCTTTCAGTGCCCTGGCCCCTTAACAAGTGCATACATACATACCATTTCCTGACACCACTCTGTATTATCTCTAGACTCTCCCCATTCTCAAGTAGAGGCCTCTCAAGCTTACTCCTCCATTTTATTCATCACAGAAGTGTTTATGTCCCTTTAAAATCCCCAGGGGTACATTAGCCAAGGATGTTCCTATTAGCTATCCTAACTTTAACGGACACTTGAAGGTCATTTGGACCTTCTGGCTGCTTTGTGGCAATGCCAGTCTTAAGCTAGCTGTGTCTTCAGTACAGTACTAGAAAAAGACAAGAGAACCTGATCTCACAGGAAGATGGGCCAGATGCCAGCAGTCATTTTAACTATTCAGGGAACACCCAATTTTCTGTATCTGCTTCTTAACAACCAATTACTGAACAAGCAAGCATATCCAGATATCTCCCCTCATCAAGCCCAAGTGGAAACAAGTGCCCTAACCATCCTCAAGCGTACACCCTACTCTGCTCAGACAGCAGAAAAACCTCACCGGTTACAAGGAGAAGTTGGAGCCCATGCTGACCCAGCAAGATCAATTCAACGACTGTAGAATCAAATTCTAGTTAAAATTAATGGAAGAAAGAAAGGCTTATTGTGTATGGCTTGCAAAACTTCATGATGGTGAATTTATATGCAGTACGCATCTACTTAAAGTGAAATGGATGTCACTTACTGCTTCCTAGAATAAGAGAGTGCATGTTGTAAGTCCTGTTAAAATGAAGCATCCAGTAAGTGAAAGCAAACAGCTCAGCCCATTTGTGGGCCAAATTTGAAAGCGCTTAACCAATGTTAACTGAGGCTTCAAAATGCCACAGCTGAGGACTAGAGAGTATCAGTATGATCCTTATCTCCAAAGATATTTTTTTTTAATTGATATAAAATCTCCCAGTACAAACATGCCTTTGTGCACCTAGCTTATAACCATCTCCCTTCAAAATAAAGACTAGCAAAGCAAATATAACCCTACCCTATGAAAATATTAGGCTACAGGATTTACTACATATACATGATTCCCAGTATCTTGAGGTTGCCTGCATGCCAGCTGTGCCTCAGGCACTCTTTTGCATGGGCAACATTTGAGACAGAAAACAAAGCTGAGGACTTGAGAAAGACCAAGATATTTCTAAACAGCGTGTTTTTTAGGACCATTCTTCAAAGTCAGGGCTAAGACATACCTTTACAATTCTGTAGCTGTTACCTGCCGGATATTTTACTAAGATCTGTCTTTTATACAGCAAATGGGTACAGTGAAGGCACAATCAAAGTTAAACTTACAGTATGATACATTATTATGTGGCCAGAATTTTCTGGCACAATAGGAGTATGCAAAGTGCAACGAAGACGAGGTACCTCTAATGTTTACTGCATCTCTTTCCCTGGAAGGAATTTGAAAACAAGAGTCCCCCAGACAGTAACTCCCTTACTCTGTACATCTGGGGCTAGAACTTGAGCTAAAAAATTAACTAATCTATGAACAAACAATCGCAAAATTTTTCATTCAGCAGAATCTGTGCACTTTCATCTAGAGCATCTGGTATTGATTTAATTTGCAGAGGCTGTTGATTGAATCCAGCACGGTGATTCCCGTGTAAATAGCAATGATCTTGTGACTGTCATTGTTAGGTGGGAAGAAAAAGGAAGAACAAGCAGGAAAAGCAAGATGATCACAGGCCGCTTCCAATTTCAGTTGCTTGATTCTGGATACAACATAGTATCAAACCCAATGTAAAAGCCAGGCACAGTCAGACTCCCCAGCTCACAAGACAACGGATCACAGAGAAAAAGAAATGACTGATCTGCACAAGTTAATAACAAAGCAAAAACCTGGATCAATACCTCCAACGCCCAACACTGCATGAACTGAGACACCAAAAAGCAATTCAAGGTTAACGACTATCACTGTGAACTATATCCAAAATTGAAATATGGAGTCAGACTATTGAATGATCTAAAAGTCAGATTCTTAAAGCACTCAAAACCATCAAATCAGCACCAGATTTCAAAGAACTTAACATCTATTGAATCCCTTAAAGAAGGGCAGATTTCCAAAAGAGGTCTGACACTGGCAAACTAAGCAATCATAAAAGTCCATTCACTTATTCAGCTGGCTAAACAGGAATAAGGACTTCTAAAAGATCCCACTTCCACACCTGGCAGTCATGAAGAGACACCAAAGAAATAACCTAATCATGGACAAGAATTGCAGTGAAGCAATGATGGGATTAATCAAAGAAATGCAAGAAAGAAGACTTGGTAAACTACACCCAAAGAAAACAAGTAAAAAAATTATTCCTTAACACCAGTACTGAATTCTGTGTTACCTGATACTCCTGAAAACACAGGGTAACAAGTTATGGCCTCAGTTCTTGATGCTCACCAGTACCGTGTTGCTGGCATTTTAAGCCCAGCCCTAACCTCATTTACCTCACTTCATCTCACAATCCTTTTTGCTGATTCCAGGGGTGTTAATTCCAGTTTACTCACACACAATGGACAGAAGAATTGAAAGATTAAGAAAAAAATAATCTTCTAACTTACAGTTGAAGAAAGTTATCTCTGATTAACAACAAATGCCAAGAGCACAAACACTGCCTATTCACTGAGTGCTCACCCCATTCTGCTGTGCTGCAAAGTTCTCTCTTCCTCACTACACTGAAAAGTTCCTTCTGTTCTCAGTTTGTCAGAGCAGGCTATCCCACTAAGTTCTGCCCCCATTTATTACTCTTGAAATACACAGTTTGCAGAAATTTGGACTTTTAAGTTTTCCAGATCCTTCTCCTAAAGATCCATTTCTTCCTTTGAAACTACCTCTGCTTTGGAAAGACTCAGATCTCTTTCTCCAAATGAGAAGCCAATACTTGGCTTCATGCAACTTGTTCCACCAAGCAGATGTCCAGGAGAAGACAGCCTGGTTGGGTACAACAGCCCCTTTTTCTCTGCATGAAAATCAAAAGATTTTGACCACTTCTAGTTCAAATTTGTGTCTGGAATACTGCAGCACTTTCCCCCAAAATGCATCTATTTCCTACTAACTTGGCTGAATTGCAAAGTAAGCTGTTCAGCAAAGCAGACAACCCAAAAGTTACAAGACAAATAAAACTTCACCTGTTGACTTTTTCCAGTTTTTGGTTTTTATAATTTTTAAACTCATTAATATACCTAAAACACCTAGTCAAGGCCAGAGAATTTCTGTTATACTTCAAAAGTTGAAGAACCTGTATTACAAAAATTTGATTTTCAAGAGTTTACGGAGTTTTTAAAAGCTTTTATAGGAACAAGTAATATTTATAGTATCAGCTTCCTGTTACTGAAACTCTCTGTAGGAGAAGGAAGAAAATAAAAATCAGTAACATTACTAAAGCAACATGTAAGGCCATTAGAAGAGAAAATTTCTGAAGTTACTAAAAGTAGAAAGCCGTAAGGGTTTTATAATACCCCAGCCAATTCCTGGAGGAATGCTTATTCTGGATATTTGTTTTCCAGACCAGGTCAACAGCAGGTAAAGACCTTGGTGGATAACACTGTGAGACAATCCAATGATACCTAGCACGGTGAAAGGAAGCATCCCAAAAGGTGCCATTGTTGAGGAGCTGAAGTTAGTAAAAGTAAACATGAATTTTTTCAGTTCTCCATACTTGAGTAATGCAACTGAGGCTGATGGTTATATGAAAGCAACTGAACTACCCATTTATAGCAGATGTCCTTTCTCCAAAAGATGTACATCTCTGAGACATGAGATTTGCAAGGGAAGTCACCTGGTTAGTCCCCTATTTAACAATCAGGAAGTCTGTGATTCAGGTATGGACCTTTCTGCTGTTCTCTCCAGACTTCACCAACTGCAGAGAAGGTCAAAGGGCCAAAGACCCCATTTCAGGCATCTAAGCTGAATGTGCAAAGTGAAAATGAATGTATCTTCCTGCAGCACAGAACTTCCAGAAGTGTTTAAATGAATCAGGTGAAGAAACTCTCTGTAGTCAATCATCCTTATGTTTGTAAATGCTTTTGACTTTGCTATAACTCACCTGACTCCAGTGCTTTGTGCTCTCCTCAATACATCAATATATAAACTCAGGTCATGGACAGATGGGTGTTATAATGCTTCCACAAATATTAGTGATTTATTCCCAGTCTCTGAGATATTATTTTAATATATCTTACTTTGTCAATATAATTGTGATGGAATGCCCCTTCAGGTGAGTTGTAAAGGTGAAAAGAAAAGCACCTCTGTTCAAAGCAGTAAAGAAATGAGGAAAAGCAAACAAGCAAGATGGGTTAGATACTGTCTTAGAAACACCTGTGTTTCAACGGTAGTTAAATGAATGTAGACACAACATGATCAGATCCGGTTTACATCTTACTCCCACCACTCATCGCTAACACTACACAGGCATGGCAAGTCATGCAAAGTAACAGAGACTGGGGTATGCTTTTGTGTGAAATAATCTAGACTAATAAAACTACTTATCTCACAAATTTCAGAACAATAGGTACCTGGAAAAATCCTATGGAAAGTGAAGGCTTCCTGTACACTTTAGCTCAAAGGTGATACATAATAACCTTGATATTATAAAATAAACAAGAGGATTAGGTAAAAAAAGCTCCAACAAAGCAAAAAAACAACAAGAATAGCGATACTGTTTTAAAAGATCACAATGTAAGGAAATGCAAATATTACTATTAACTATAACATTCATTCTTGCCTATATAGCATAAGTAGTCTTACATGTTCCTGCATTTTCTACTAAGTGTGGCACTTAACATGGTATTCTCTACATGGAAGATGTTTATCAGAAGACAGACATGACATGCAGCCAAGCTGAGTAAACATCATTGTTCATAATTTGTATTTTTTGACATTTTGTGCAGTCTTAATGTTAAGTCAATCTTGTTTTACTGCATTTAACTGAGCAGTAGTTGGAGCTGACAGCTAAGTTGCTACCACCATCAGAGCTTTGGGAACTAAATTTCTTTTCTCTTCATTTAAGCCAGCTTTCTACAAGCTTCATTGATTTTGGTAGAACTACCAGATCATACCTTCATGTTGACAGAAAATGAGGCCTAAAGTCTTTCTGAGAGACTTTCCCCAAGTGACAGACAACTCTTTTCAGATGTGCTTTGAGAGAAGCAGATTAAATACCTTGGTATCTCGTGACTTCTCTTGGAGATTCTTCCAGCTCCAAACCCTGAGCACCTTCCTAGCATCTCTGGATCCAAGTAATGGCCATCAAAGTCAACAGCATCGTATAGGAAAAAAACCCTGACTGCCTTTATCTGCAAATTGGGCACTGAAGTTTACTTACCCAGAGCATCAGGCTGCGTTACCCATGGCTGACCAAGACTGACACTCTCTCACAAAGCCTCATTATAATTTCATTCTTCTTTTAGTAGATTGCTAGTGGACAAGGATACACAGTAAGGGACAAGAGTAAGAGTATAAAATGTAAATGCACATGTATAGTTTTTCTTTTGCTTTCTCCCTCTCTCTTTCACTGTGTATAAATACAGTCTCTCTATATATAAATATATAACTATGCATCTTTGTGTACTGAAGCCCAGGGCTAATGTTGAGCTGACAATAGTGGCACTAATGCTAATGAATTCTGATTATTCGGATCGGTCATTAAACTAATAAGCCCATCTCCAAATTAGCGTGGCTGCTTCAGCCAGCGAAAATTTAATCAAATCTGCTTCATTATTTCAGACGTGGTGCACTTGGCGAAAGTGACTGCGGGAAAGGAGAATGGGACCCTCATCTGATAATTTTATCACTTGACTGCCAGACCATGAAAAAATCGGTGTGATGAATTTTTTTTTCTGGGGGGTGAGGGTGTGGAGCAGAGGGTGTGTGTATGTGTGCTCTTTGAGCTTTCTCTCATGCTCCCTCCTAATTAAACTAACCCATCCTCCCTTCCTCTGCCCTGTAACTGTTTTGTTTTTTCCACATCTTCCCCACCCCCTTCAACATCTTCGCTCTCTTCTCTTCCTTCCCCCAGGTCCTACTCTGCCTCCATCTCACAGTCTTTGCACGCATGACCAAGGAACAGCTTTCAGTATCCAAATCAGAGGTTGATAAGACTTCTGTGAACTATGCAGCAATACAATCTCTGTCTTTGCCAACTCCAGCCTCCTTACACAAAAATTCACCCCCCCTCTGCCTCCTCAACCTTATTTTTCTCTTCATTTCTGAAGAAAACAAAAGCAGCAAACATGTCTCCTGGCAAAAATATAATTAATTAATTAAATAAATATTTTTGCTTCCCTTTCTTGTTTTTACTTGGATTGTTAACATTTTAAATTTGATGGGGAAGATAGGTCCTATGACTACACACATTTCTATGCACAGGAGCACGGGCACACATAACAAGTAAACTGAGGACACACAATCGTAGTACGTGTAACCAAAGACATAAGCACATGCTTAAATGCAAACTCAAAATCATCTTCCATGGTTGTATTTTGTAGCACTCTTACATCTGCGTATAAATTAGAAGCGCATTTATTGGTTTCAATGGCAACGCTGCAAATTAACCACAATGTGTCTGTGACTACAGTTTCTTGCCTTCTTCCTCCTGCAGGTCCACCACCATGCTAAGGACAAAAGCAAGCCCATGTCAGCAAGCGAGACTCATCCTCTCCAGAAATCTACCCCCTATAAGGTAAAGGGACTCATTAATTCCTCCAGTTACCAAAGCTACACAAAACTTTAGAAGTATTCCCCAAACTATATATGGGTATGAAAACAATATTCCGAAGCCAGAATGTAAATAAATTATGAAAAAAGATCATGTCTCACAAAGCATGAGCCTCATCAACGTGCAGCCATGCTCAGTGCTCTTCTCTCAGTAACAGTGGTCAGCAAAACAAATCTCACACTCCTTTTGGTACTGCTGGATATTACACAGAATAATACATCTTGTCAGTAGAAGCGTAATAAAGCACTAGCCATCCCAACAGCCAGGAAGAGGAAAGAAGCCAAGAAGAAGCACTGCCTTCTCCAGTCCTGAACCACTGCCCAAAATCTGGGAACACATGTGAACAAAGGACAGTCATTTCAAACAGCACCAGCCACTCCTGCTACAGCGCACAGTAGATTTAGCAGGACTTTATTGGCAATGGATTGAAGGCAGCTGGAGATCTTAAGTTTTTCCCAGAGGTACTCAGTCTTCAACTTCTAGAATAGATTTCCTCTTAAAAGTTGGGATTTGTTTCCTATGACTAATAGCTTTCCAGATCTAAATTAGTCACCTGGATTCCCTTTATCTGAAAAAGATAAAACAGGTGCTTCCAAAGGGCTACTCCTTGATTTCAATCACACATCTTATATTTCAAGATAGAATGAATACTCCCTGAAAAACAGCCTGTTTTTCTTCACTGATTATATAAAAAATACAGACAGTTCACTTTGCCTTGATGGAAGTGACATGTCTGAAATTAGGTAAGATGAGTTCTGGACCAAGGAAAAATTATATGCGATATATCCTAGCCTGACAAGGTTTATGAAGATCTGAAGCATCTAGGTGCACAAGATTGATCTGTAACAGAAATTCTTATAACTGAAATCAGACACTGAAGATAAAATTGACTGGCAGCTGACCAGGTTGTCAACAGCATCAAATACAATTGTACAGATGCCTTCTTAAGATAGGCACCAGAACGATACTCTGCCATCAAGCATATGAGCTCTAAATACTAACAGGAAAGCAGAAAGAAAGGCTACAGATTTAATGCCATCAGTTCAATGAGGCAAACAAAATGTATGCCCTCTTAGTTGAATCTCAGCCTGTTTGCTGCTTACTATATGTCAAGCTTCAGCATCTTCCACTGACATTTTCCACTTTGCTAAAGTATTCTTTCTCTCCCCTTCCATCATCCACTACTTCCATGTCCTGTCTAGTCATCATTCCTTATGCAAAACACAGCATATGTACCTCCTAATGGAAAGGTATCTCATCTAAATGCTCTTTGATTTTGCACGCAGGGCTCCAAATAGACTGGTCTTATCCCAGACAGTCAGAGCTCTCAAACAGAACCTCACTGCAATCTCCTTCCCCTGACCTTGTTTAGACTATTAAGTGGTTCAGAGCAATTCTGGTCCTCCTCTTCGCCGCCCTGGTAAGACTTCAGACCTCACTTATTCAGTAAGACATTTCAATCTAATTTTAGACTGGAAGAACAGCAAAGCTAAAAGACAATTAGTCTGACTAAGGCTATGTAAGATTGTAGCTGGGAATGGAACTGAGATCTTGTGACTGATGGTTTTACCTATTAGACAGCTCTTCTTTTCAAGATTCAGGTTGATTACACTCAGAGAAGGATCTTTCTTGCTGGCCCACATAAGAAAGGAGGAGAGGACACCAGTGACAGGTACACATGCCGGGTCTCCATTAAAAAGAACACATGGTTATTATGGGAAGCAATGCAAAAAGGAGCCTCATACCCAAGTGTGGAACCTTAACACTGAGTGCTGAATACCTGTGCTCTGCTCCTCTGGAGAGGAAAGTTTAGAAGGCCAAGCAAGCTCAAAAGCAAACTCAGAGAATGAATGGTGCAAAACACAACTCAAAAGTTACAGGAAAAATATTGTTATGGAAACAAAAGAGCTAGAGAGAGTATGAGCAAGCACCTCACAGAACATAATAAGGAATCAGGCTCTGCTACACACTTTGATGAGTTTCATCAGAGTATTTATAAGGGGGAAAAACGCACTTCTGTGAAATGGTACTGAATGAATGTAAGCTAGGCTGGATCATGGACAAAATGCGATGTAACATCTAAAGCTCTCAATATCAAACAGCACTGTTTGAAAAAATTCAAGATTTAGCAAAATAACATAAAGAACATTCTGGATGCAGAGCACTAATAGTAATGACAAGCTAAAAGGTCTTTTTCTGCCGCTACAGTCTTTCCAAGACCTCATCCATTCCACCCTCAAAAAAGATTAAAATAGCATAAACCTGGAACTAGAACTCACAAAATCTGGCGCACCTGGAGTAAGAATTAAAACCTTGTGGAAGTACTCTGCAGCATGCAAAAGAAAGATATAACACAGACTTTTAGACGTTAGAGGAACCAAAGACCAGACAATTTGAAATTAAGCTCGAGAACCGCAAAGTAGCCCTGCTCAGCCAGAGAGACCAGCTGCATCTCAGTCATTACCTCCCACTTCCACCCTTTTGTGAGAGACACACCACAGAAAAGGAGCCAGAAAACACTTTTAAAAGCCATGACCATGGAAAGGCATTTAGAAAAATATTTCTTTAAGTAAGGCTGGTTGACCCTACTATCCTTTCAAATCAACACTGCAGAAATGATTAATTCTCTTTTTTGCCCAGGAATTAGTGACAGTCGAGATATAGGTGTATATATAGATATACATACACACAGAGAGCAGGTTTGCTATGAGAAAGGTTCAAGCTCTCATGTCCTATCGCCTGGAGGAGGACGGGACATTTAGATCGTCCTCTGAGAGGGCCAGTGAGACCTTTAAAAAATGACACACAGTTTGGGAGTCCTCAGATTCAAAGAGACAGGTATTCCGGTGGCCTTCTCAACTCTCTTTTCAGTCGTCAAGACAAAACTTCATTGCAGACATGAACTATCCCCTCCTCTAAAAGGCCTCGCAATAGATCTGTGTCAACAGTGATTAGCTGTTGCCTGGCACGTCATCCATTTGCCATTTGTTAGGCCAAACATGCCAACATAGGTAATCTAATCTTTGGCCAGCAACGGCCTCTTCCAGGTTAAATGTATTAAAGGAGTCGAGGAAACCGGGCTTATTTCACAGGCTGTGGCCTGCAGCTTTCTAACATGGCCTGACCCCCCTTCCCGCCCCCTTCCCCTGGAGATTGCAGGGGTCAGGACCTCCACAGCATGGAGCTGAGTAAAACACTAACAGAGAGAGATGAGAGGATATTAGAAACATATTCTCAAGGCCTCAGTGCTTTGGAAATCTGAGAAGAACATGAGGCGTTAAGTTAGAGCTTTCACTTTTTTTTCTTAAAACATGTTTCAACACGAATTTGATAAAGATATCAGTAAGACAAGGTTGAGGTTTTTAACACAGCAGAAGCAAAAAATGCAGTGCTCTGTTCGTGGGAGGATCCATGTTACAAGACACCTTAACCCACAGCTCACATGTTGGGAAGAGGGATACTTTGTTTTAAGTATATCAAGTATATTTTTTCCAGCAAAAGCTTTCACTTTTATCTGCCATAGGTTCCAATATATCCAGAGCTGATAGCACTGGTGCCCTGGGAATTCTTAAAACAGAATTATCTATCTGAAACCAAGCAAAATAGCCACGAGGATTCTCAGAGTAGTCTTTTCCCCCCAGGGGTAAGGGGACTCTCCTACAGAGATGCCACATACCTGCTGGTGTGAGACCCCTTGGAGCTCGGAGGCAGACTGATGAGACAATTTCACCAAAGTTAGGGTGAGAACTGAACTAAAGGCTTTAACACAAAAGGAGGTACACAGGACCAGTACTGAATACCAGATAGAGTCTCTACAGCAGGTTGACATCAAATTACAGACGAAAACACTTACAAAAGATTTCCCAGAAAGTTCCCTTGCTTTGAAAAAAATACTCAGGACCTTCCACAAAAGACCCGAAAAAAGAAGTATTTCCCTGGCTTTAGTCCACCACAGCAGCCAGGATTGTGTTGGTTCCCAAAAAGCTCATGGACATGAGCTGCCCATTCTCGTTATTATCAATGCTTTTATTTGCATGCTTTTCTCCAAAGACTGGCTTGGGACATGCATATCCTCTGCCCTGTCAACATCCATGTACTCAGAGGAAATTTCATACTTATGTGGATAAAACCCGTAACAAGTATGCAATGACCATACTGAATGAAAGACAACTTACATGATGGAAAACCTTAATTTCAAGTGCCTCAGCACAAAACACTATTTGTGTGTTGGAATTGGTTACCTCCTTTGGGAGAAATTTTTAATCAAGCTAAAATATTTGTGGCAAAATGCAGACTGTTCCTAGACACTGAGAGTTCCCAGATGCTTACTGAATGCTAACTTCAGGAAGCCAATTCCTTCTTTGTAGTTTGCTTGGTGGTAATGTGTATTTTTTGACAGTTATTTCTTTGGTGCTAATTCATTCAACATCAAATAGGCTGCTGACACCAGTCAGTGGGGTAGGAAACAGATACAAAGGTGGAACCAATCAGCGAAGGGAGAGTGATCAGTGCATTGGGCTGTGCTGGCAATTTGGTGCTACACACATACAGAACCTGACACCCAGAAGAAGGCATTTAATACCACTGATGCTAAGTGGAACAGACAGGATATAGCAGCTGCAAGCAAACTTTACTTTCTTTAATCCCATGTTACTGCTTAACATCCCCTCTAAGAGAAGAATGGACTGGGGGAGATGTCTATGATCCATCTGAAGAGATGACAGACAAGACTGAGGCTTTGGAGGGTTGCTAAAGGACAATGACTCTAGGCAGTGAAAGATAAGTGTCGTTCCATTCACCAGTTATACTTAGCATAACAGTCCGGTAGCTCAGGCATCCAAAAATCTCTATATAGATTTAATCCCCACTCTTTCGGGATGCCCTCCCAAATACCAGTGTTACAAGAACAAGATTTTTCAAATGAGATCACCCCATGATACTCAACTGCTACAAGAAAACTTCTCTGGGTTTTCTACTTTCTAATTCATACTTAGAGGTAGAAAAAGCAGAATGGTGTCAAAAACACTTTACCTCACTTTTCCCAATTGTTTGCTTCAAATTCATAATAAAACCTCATGTTTGGAGGACCTATTTTACCTAGTAAATCCACCTACAAAACAGACATGTAGCAATGTCCTCTGCGAAAGATCACATTCTCATTTGGGTGTGATTCAAAGACCTGAGAGCTATAGGAAGTATCTAATTTATATTGAGGACTTGGGAGAGACTGCTGCAGAGTCCAGCCGAAATGCTCCAACCATAAACCCCTCAGGACAGGTCCTTCCCCAGGTCTGGAAGCTGGAAAACACTTGCGTTATTCATATCCCCTTCAAATGATCTGCAAGACCTGGCTACAAAGCTTACCTCTCCCCTAGATTTTGTTTCTCCCCCCAAAAGAAAACTTAAGTGAGTTCAGGAAATGTTTTCTATTTTGGACAATGGTTCTATTTTCCCCATTTACTATGTGAATTCTCTATGCAGAGCCAGAGCAGAGTATGACTGTATTTATAAATATGTTTACTTTAATGAATTTGATGGGATAACTCTACATTTCCTGGTCTGGCCCAAGTCCATCCTTCAAAAAATCATTTTCCTTACTGCTCTCTGGGTTTGAGTTTTGTTTTGTTTCTGTTTTCTAATTGACAAGGGTGAAACACAAATCTAAGACCTACTGGTTTCAAACAGGTTTGGTATCAGATTTGTATAAAGATTACTTAAATTAGTGTTTACTGACTGCTGTGCGTTTTGGATCAGGTCCTTGAACTGCAAGCATGCTTTTTTCAGAAGGAAGCTGTTTAGGGTTTTTTAGTGCTGTTAAGAAACAGAAAGGGACCTGCAGTGGTGAATTATTGGCATGACATTACTCTTGGGACCCCAAAAAAGAAATCCTATTAAACAGAGTCCTTGTGATCTCATCGCTGTGTATTTCATGACTCTTCAAGAGGTTCTGCTAAAGTCATTCATAGAAAATTTCCCCTGGAAAGGCTCAGGGGAGAAAGGGGCTGGATCACCAGTTGGTCTGTTTAGCATTTACTGCCTCTGAAAGCAAGACATTTTTTTCTACAAGCAGCACCACTGTCTAAATATGCATGGAGATTCCTGGAGGAAAAAGAAAATGTAGCCACGATGCAATATTTCACAACATGCTCCCTTTACAGGGAGCCCTCAGGTCACAATACACCTTCACATACTAGAAGTATACTACTGACACTGTTCCCATTAATAACAATTACTTTTAATATACATAGCCAAAAGTCACAGTGTGGCGTAACAAGGACACACTCTACCAAATGCCTGAAATCTTAAATAACCATAACCCCTAAGTAGAGGACCAGAGACAACTATCTCTAGGATACCGCTGATACTGTTTTTTACAGAGGAATCACAAACCAATGCACTGATCATTAACACAGAGGTTTTATTAAAATTCTCCTTTACAAAAAGGTTCCTCGGATAAGAACACTGTTCACTACTGATCCAATCCCTCTAGTTACTTTCTGTCTGTTACAGACCTTGGTTACTGATTACATTAATTCAACAATTGTACAAAATTAGTTCTTATAAGATGTGATCTGGAATCACTCGTCCTTTATCACTTCCATTATCTTTTCTCACTCTTTTTAAGCATATCAGCCATGATAAAGCCAGAGTTTTAAAACCACTCTTCTTTTTACTTTCATGGCCAAATTCAGGTCTGCGGCACTTCCAGTAGCTCCAACTGGAAATAGTGGGGGGGAAGCACTAACAACAGCCTTGCCTGAGCCTAACGCAACACTACCTTGAAGGCTCATTTTCCAATCTACAAACCCAGCCCTTCTAGGTAGGCTGTATACATGCAATAATGGACAGGTTGGTGGGTTGGAACCCCCAGATTTAAACGAGTAGACAAGGACAAGCCTCAAAGACACAGTGAGACATACCAGGATGAAAAAGTAAACAGTGAGTTCATTTCATTGCCACCTGCTCTGGTATCTTGATAGGAATACAACAAAGAAATCTCAATAATTTTATCTAGCTTTATATCCTCTCAGATGAAGAAAAAAAAATCTCCCACTGAAGGAAAACTGCACATTCAAAGAAAAATATGTTTAAAAGCTAAGACTTACTATATTTAATTTTATATATATATAAAAAATCAGTAACATGTTTAAGAGCTACACAAAAGCTGCAGCTTTACTGATTGGTATCAGTATAAGGCAGCGTTGTTTCTCTATTTACACTCAGAACCGGACAGTCTGGGGGTTGCTTCATTGCAGGAGGTGCAGGTCTTGTGTACTGTATCATCCCAGAAACACACCACTTATTTACAGAAGAGCAGCTGAGAGGTGAATCTCTACCCCCCAAGACCCCCAGGCACATGCACACAGCCTCAAGGACACTGCCACAAGCTCACCCCACAGCAAACCCTCCTGTGGACGGTGTACATCTTTGCTGTGAACCACACACGAGCTTCGGCATTATTTCGCTTTCACACAGTTACAAAGATGAAAGACAAAAGAAGCATTTTTAGCTCCTCAGAACTGTTTTGTCCCCACTGTTCTATAAAGTTTTAGATGAAGTCCCCATTATAAATAGCTCCATTTCTTTTACATATTTAAAAGAACGTGGTACCTCTAATATGCTGTACAGAATCCTTGACAGTATAAGAAAAGAATCTACTTCCACGCAAGTTTCCTTACCCCATGGTCCTAGGCTGCGATGACAGATTACAGTTGGGATGCCGACTCATAGCAGATGTATTTTGTATTTTTTTTTTTATTCTGACATTGTCCATGGTAAAGTGCTGGTGTAAGTCCAAAGCTCAACACTAATTGAAGCACAAATGCTCCAAGTGACATCTGACTGAAGTGCAAATGAAGCATAAACTACTCATAAGTTTTCTTTGCTCACCAACAGGTATTAGTGGAGAGCTCCCTCACCTTGACCTCTACTGTGGGATGTTTCCCTCTGCCACAAGCAGGTGTCATTAGCAGACTTGACTGACTGTCACTGAAACAGTGACACCAATTGACCCAAAAGGCTGGAAGAACTCAAAAAGGAATTTGGCAACAAACCAATCAGTGTTCTCTGGCTTTTGGGCTTGGTTTTTTTTGTCGATACTTAACACTATTAATATTAACGTATCACATATAAATAAATTTCCTTAAAAATTCACTCCTCTCTTCAGATAAGATTCTAGAACACACAGTACCTCTGGCAAATACCAGCAGTCTTCTGGAAAAAACTGAGGTTACTTTGTATTTCTGATATTTTCAAGACACACGCAATATACATTTTTAAAAAATATAAACCAAACATACAAACAGAAAACCCTTAGAGGCTTTCATTATAAAGAAGCAAACTAAGGCCAACCTCAAAAAACAAACAAACAAAAATAAAAATGAAAGGGAAGTCTTTTGCAAGTCATCTTCAACCACACGTCTGCTTCACAGTTGTCCGCACAAAGTCACCATAATAAAGCTCCTCTTTTCACATAACGAGCACCATTTTTCTAAAAACTGACTCTGTCAGACTCTGTCTTGGATTATAGCTACATCACCCCCTCCTCTGCAGAGGATGAAGGCAGCACTGCAGAGAAGTGAGAGAAGTTTTCTTGTCATTTGAAAATCACCCTTTCTCTGCAATTTAAAAGAGATGAAAAGAAAGGAGAAAAACAAGTATTTCATGCTGGGAAATACTAAACAAGACATAAAATACACTCAAACCAGAAAAATCATAAAATCAGATTCATCTTTACCTATGAAATCGTTAGGATTTTAGCTGGATCCAGTTCGTATTGGATTTTGCCCTTTGCCTGCCATACAGTGTAGACTCCTCAAAATGGGAGTGTATGACAGCTAGTCCCATAGAGTGATTTGTGTGAGCTATTTGGGTAATGGAAATTGGGCCTTATCATTTTGGGGTTCTTTTCTCCCTTCTTCTTTTCCTTCTCTCCTTTCTTCAGAGGAGACAACTTTCTCAGTGCTGCCAGTCTCAGGGGTGAAGAGGGGGAGAGGGAAGAACAGGAAGAAAGGGTAAGACTATAGTTCACTGGGGTTATAAAGTCCCAACAGAACAAAATACATTTGGGCTGCTCCATCTTAGGCATTGTCTACAGGATTTTTTCCTCTGATAATCTGTTCCTTCCGGTGAGAGCACTCCATACGTGAGCTTTGCCTCTAGCTCCCTTCACATCCCACAAGAAAAGACAATATATCCTAAATACGCTCTTGATATATGGCAAATAGCCGCTTTCAATTTCCAATCACTATCTTCACTTCTGCCCATATGTTGATTGGAAGCTATTCTGAAGATGATGCATATTTATTTTCTGGGCTGGGTACAAAGCAGGGGAAGCTCACAGCAGTTAACTTTCTGGGGAATTTAAGAAATGGCTCTAAATTACAGCTGAATGAAGGGACCTTCTGATACAAATTGTTCCCCCAACTCGGTAGTAAATCACATGGCAGACATTTCTCATGCAGCTGTAAGAGGAGAGGAAGGTGGTCTTTCTTATCAGGAATAGAAGTTACAAAATACTAAGCTGAGAAGTAAGGCCAAGGAAGACGACAAGGGAAATAAATGGAAGCTTCCACTTGCTACAGAACAGTCAATTTGCAAAAGTGTCATGATTTGGGGAATGTCAGTGTTGAGGAGAGGAGAAAGACTGAGGAATCCGTGTACTTTTTATAAGACACAATTTTTAGCAAGGCTTTCTCATTGCATAGTACTTTGTCTTTCCCTGCTATACTGCCTCTTGTAGGAAAATGTGACCAGGTCTAGTGATTATTTTCAGAGTGTGGAAGGTACAGAGAAATTTTGTTTCCAACTATTGTTAGTGTGAGAAGCGCGATGCTCTTGGGATTATTTCAGCACAGTTTAGACATGGGAATTCTGTTACTTCTATAAAATTTCCTACAATGTGGCAGGGATCTTCCCAAATTCCTGATGTTTAGCCTGACACCACAATCTCACATCCAAAGACAAGAAACTGACATTTATTCCACCCTGGGCTTCATATCACCTTGAATCTCATCCTAGTACTATGCAAGCGCAGAGAGGCTCTTACTTTCTACAAGAGAAAACTCTTACCAGCTCACAGACACCAGATTCACTGCTGTAATAAGCCCAAAGTGAAGAACAAGGTCATCCCTGTGAGCGAGACAAAGCCAAGCAATGAATTGAAATACAAGATCAGAACTCAAGGATGTGACAAATGTGATCCTAAACACTGTTTCATTTCAGCTTCACATCCTTCCTTTTGCCAGTGACTCCTGCTCACAGCTGGTCTTATTAGAAACAGTCAGGAGATCTTATTTTAAAAAATGTATCTTGAAAAAAGACACTGGCTTGCTTTCTTCTTTATTTCTTTCACATAACGTGCATGCCTTTAAAAGATTACAGTTGGAATCTCATTAGTAATTTCCATCCAATTCAAATTAAAATATAATTAAAAAACATCCATTTTGTCATTAATTGTTTTCCTGAGAAGCAAGGGCAACACAGCATTTCACTCACAATATATCCAACTATATTTCGCTCACAGATACCTAACATCCATGTTTGTACAAGAAACATAATTCATCCCCCTTGACTTATAATACTTATTTTGCCTGAGCAAATATTGAAATACCTTAAAATTTGGGAGTACATCCACTTGTTAATTTATTATTTAAAATTAGTCAAGCAATTTTTATAACCCTTTGCATGACCTCTAGCTAACAAATTACTTGTTACTAACCCTTCAAACTTTCCACACAATTAAAAAATGATTAACAACTGATGAATGGGCTACAATTGAAGAAATTAGGTTGCAATTAAGAAGACATTTAAATGAATGTTTAAAACTACTTGGATTATAATTAGAACCAGATCAACTACGAAGGTCACTCTAGAGTGGTGTTCTTGTGGCATCAGAGATAATTCAGCCAATAAAGCTGAGCAGTGAGATTTTAGTGGTCACTGTTGGCACACGATTGTGTGGCTGAAATCCTCCTCAAAGGATTAACCAAGGCAGCCAAAGCCAGAGGCTAATCTTAACAGTGACCCTAGGCCTCATCCTTTAAGATGCAGTCCTGTCAGTGTGGTCCTTTCAGAAGCAAAAGTTGTTGCATTTCTCTCTTGAGAGCATCTCAGTGTTTTACCCAGAACATGATGGCATGAGATACATGAGATACAAGAGATACCATAATCTATTAATTTCTCTAAGACACAACAGTACAACCTTTGCGCAGCTGTGAGCAAGTGACTGTTCAGATGTTACCAACAATTTTTAGCCAACTGCAGTGGGTGTTTTCCTAGTGACAGAGCCCTTCATCAATGTGGAGCTGCAAGCAAGGTAATTGCAAATAAAGTACTGGGAACAGATTATTATTCTTGTCTGTTCTGCCAATCTCAGCCACACTTCAAGGCACTCAAAGGAAAGGATTTTCAGTCTTTCGGGGGGGGTGGGGTGGTGGACACTCATTTCAAATGGCTTAAGGCAGTTTTGAAAATGTCAGTGAAGAGCTAACACTTAACCAACTCAGCACACTAAAAGCTGTCCCTCACTTAGAAAAACAAAATTACCATCAATAATTATTCAGTTTATCATTTACACACAGAAATTGCTCTACACAAAGCCAGGAATTACTAAATTCAAGACAAGAAAATGTAAAGATTCATGTGACCAACCTTTGGGCTCACACAAGAAACTGTACAAAACAAAAACTAAGAATCACACGAAGAGAAAACCAACAATTTTGATTATTCGTTTTCTTCAAAAAAGTAACCAACTACAGTCCTGCTGTCAAATGCAAGAACTTAAGAGATACACTGTGTGTGTTTAGCCTTGTGGTCACTCCTTGTGAATGTTCCATCTGGCCCATTGCCACTGACCAAAACATCGCTTTTTACTGCACTCATGTTTCCATCTTAATTGCTTCTCCCTCCTCATCACCAAAAAGAAATGACATCACATTTTCAAACTACTACTCCAGAAGACTTTTGTGAATCCTTTTCGTTTTTCTGCTCTGGAGCAGAAGTTATGCCCTTCTTTTGTATGCAGTTCTTAGCATACGGCCAGGCCTTACCAAAGAGCAGGACACATGGCTGCATCAGTTACCACAACAGGGCAGGTGCCTAGGCAAGTTGGTTAGCAGCACACATTTTCCAAAGATGCTGCATCAGAGCCTCTGAGAGCACGTTTAAGAAAGACTAAAGACTCTTTTGGCCATGTTGACACCTGCAGAGCTGGAGTGGATAGCATGAGCCAGTTCTGTATACTGAAAGACAGATGCCTCTTAGTAGCCTTCAGGCTAGTTTGGGGGAAAACACTGCCTTCTTTTGCACCATCTCATTAACCATTTCATCCCAAACTGAGCTACTCACACTGTATCAAACACCTATGAAAGGATAACGCAAGTGAAATTATTGATTTGCTATTAACAATAACTTGCACTTTCACCTTACTTGTCTCCTCAGGATCTCTAAGTAGATAGCAAAAGATGGGGAAACACCACCGGAGCTAGTTCCCCACAAGCACTGACTTACCAAGAAGAGGGTGAATAAGCTAGCCCATAGCTGACTTCTTTAGCTGTCTTTACAGGAACCTCTGGATAAGATTTGTTCCATGTAACTCCTTGTAGCTAATTTGTTCCTTCCCCCCCCCCCCCCCCCCCCCCGACATAAGCTGAAGGCTCTTTCTAACATTAAAAACTTGTAAGACTAAAACATTAATTAGCTTAACTGCTATGCCTGGTAAGAAAGGAGATAGCAAGTGTTAAAGTAAAGAGCTTTTCAGACACTCGGTGCCTGTGCTGAAACCGTACATCTGAGACAGCTCATGTAACAGGTAAGACTGCTGTACTTCTTTAAAACTGATGCCTGCATACGTGATGTGTCAAAGGAATGGTTCAGCCTCACCTGCACGGAGCTGAATTCAGCCCTTGACTGGAGTACCAACTGCCATCCTCAGGCTTGTTCCACAAAACTGAAGCAACATTCAGTTCAGCCAAGTGGTTTTTGCCCTCAACAGGAAGACTGTTGCAGGATAGAAAAGTCATAGCTTTGCAGATTTACACCAGAGAAAGCTATACAAAGTAGCTGCAAACCAAACTGAGGTTTGATTTGGGGAAGCTGAATCTTAAACTGGAATGGAACAAGGGGTGATCTACAAACTAGCACAAACAGGCATTTCCAGAGATAGTGGAAACCAGTCAGGTCAGGAATCACGATATATACCTTCATTCATGTATCAAACACAGGATGAGGAGAATGTATAGACAAGAAAAAAGGTACTTTGCTAGACAGAAGGAGACAAGAAGCTCTGAAACTCTGTGTTGTCCCAGACCTCTTCAAACTAGCACCACCAGCCCTTCTCTTTCCAGAGAATTCAACACTCGTTGAATTCACTATTAAATTGCCAAGGGTAGGTGACAAAACAAAACAAAATAACCCTTTGAGACCAAATCCAGAGCTGATGTGAAGCCTATGGGGTAATTCCAGCTTCCCCTAGGCCTGAACTGAGCTTCCACCATCCACTGTCCCTTCTGATGTCAAGCTGATGGATTACAACTTCCTAATGCAGGACTGATGCATTATGACATCCTAATGTTGGGACGATTGATTGTGACTCTTTTTTTAAGTATGGCTTACTAGGCAATTATTGACACCATCCATGCATTAGAGCCCTAATTCAGCAAAAAAAGGCTGACAGACCAGTGCTATGGGAAAAGATTAACCTATTCCAAATTTTATAGATCAGGGTGAGATGGGGCTTGTTCTGCGACAGGGCCACCCTCTCATTACAAGCCTTTGGAGACAGCAAAAACTAAACAGTTTATGCCATATCTTGAAGAAAATTGCTTTATCCCTTCACCTTTAAGTGGATTCAGACGCTGCCAGTTGACTTGGGAATGCTTTGGGGTCAGCGAACACACGCCGGAACATGGAAAGGGGAAAAAAAAATCCAAATAAAGGAAAAAGAGAAGTAAGAGCCAATGCTGTCAGCTCCTACCCTCTAACATCTGTGAATAATGGAAGTGCGGAACCAAGGCTGGGAGTGGGGAGGTGAAGGGAGAAAGGGATGGTTGTAACAGTGACAAACAAGTCTAAAGGGACTTCTCCCCTCTCAAATGTCACTGGGGGAAGTAGACAGGAGACGGGGGAGGTAAGGAAGAGAGAAGGTCACGGCTGTAATACCCAAAGCGAGTGGACAATCAAATGTTTGCAGCTGGGCTAGGAAATGGCAATCCAGTTGCAGAGCACATCTGGCTTCCTTGCTGTGCGCCATGGGGGCCACCTGGTTTTAATCATGCTGGGATCACCTTTGAAAAACAGAACTTAATCATAGGCCTAGTCCTAGCAATACTGTTACATCCAGACTTCTCTCCAGGGGAGCAGAGGGCGGGAAGGGGGAGAAGATGAGTTAAAAAAAAAAAAAAAAAAAAGAGAGAGAGAAAGAAAGATATTTTTCCGCGTTTTGCTCAATCAAGCATGGAACTTTGTTAACAATTTCTTCCTTGTCAGGTTAAAGTCAGTCACTTTTGATTTTCTGCCTCTTTGCATTTGATTCCTGCTTAGTTTATGCTTTCCTTATTGTTGTTTAGACAGGTTACATGTGTGTGGGTGCTAAAAAGGACAGCAAGTAGAGAAGAAGATATTTAAGGAGGCATTGCCTTTCCACCCCACCTTGTCCCACCACAGAAATGGACAAATGCATTGGATTAAAAGGCCTTACACCTTTCCTGTATAGTCTTCAAGAACTCAGCTAGGGGTGCCATGAGGACAAGCCTCTCTTGGCTCAGAAAAGATGCCAACAGCATCATCCTTCACCATAATGGCCGTGCTGGGTCAACATGAAAGTCTTCTCCATCCACGCTTTCATTACAACACTGGCTTGTAGCAGATGCTCAGGAGAGAGATTCAAGAAACTGCAAATATAAAGTAACCACCCCTGATACCACCTCACAGGTTTTATCAATCACAATTTTAAAGATATGCTTTCTCTCGCAAATTAATTAAAATAAAGCAACATATTTTGATCGAAAAAATGTTGGGGGGTAGGGGAAAGACATACTAATCTAACCTTGGACATGGTACATCTTGAGAGGACGAAAACCAGTTCAGCTGTTGCAAAGTATCCTAGTATTGTCTATAATCAACCTATGTCAGTACCTGAGGAAAAAAAAAACCAACCAAAGAACAAAACCCCAGGCTTCTTCATCTTCACATTCTTTGCCTCCTCACATCTGATCTCTATCATTTCTCATCTCTACAGAAGAAGCATCTGAGCAGCCTATGATAGAGGTCATGAGAATCTTGAACATGGTAGAAAATAAGCATCCACTGTTTTCTCAGAATACTTTTCCATAATAATTTGAGAGCATCAAATGGAGGTATCAGATGTCAGTTTCAGGATAACAAAGGCAGTGCTTCTTTACACAGACCACTGTCAAATGATGGAATTCAATGCCATAGGTGGTGACAGACACTAATAGTTTACACGGATTCAGATGTGGTAAGAAAAGAGGCAGAAGAGGCAGGATTCAGTTTTTAAAGCACTCTAGGGGCAGAGACTAAGGTATTGAAACCACAGCACGTTGGTTCATAATGCCAAGGTCTCAGTCTTCCTTCTTTACCTTCACATAAAGGGGAAAACATGTTTTATTTCTAGACAACTCACTTGAGAAACTAGATTATCTTTAAGGTCCCTTCAAACCAAGCCATTCTATGATTCTATGACTGTAGTTTGAAAAAGAAAAAGGGAGGGGTGGGAGAAAGAGAAATACAAAGAAAGATTCATTAGGCTCACAGATGTTTTCACAAACAAATAAACCCTCAGTTCAGTTCCTTGCAGTCTAGTCTGCATTGTAGGACCAATGAGCATCCTGGATATAAGCATGCATGAAGGCATGACCTGACAAGACCGAAGATACGCACTTTACACCTTCTGGTAATGGAAAAGAAACCTCAAATCTTCAGTCCTACTTACCAAATATTTCAAATAACTAACCTTTCTGTTAAAATCAGATCACGAATAATCTTCTCTGTGTGTGGTTCATTTTGTCACAGACACTGGGGTTAGATTCACTGGAATACTTCAGCTACTTCACATAGTTGTCATATTGCAAAGGAGCTTTAAACTCAGCTTAACCACACCAACCACAATTTGTTTTCTATCTCATTACAAAAATGACTTAATTTCCAGTGTAATCTTGTACAGGAGCTCAAATCTGCAACTGCAACAGCATCAGCATTGTAATGTAATCTAGAAGTATTATAATAAAAATAAACATAGTCAAAGAGTATTTTACAAATGTTAATTATTACTAGGGGAGAAAATCCTGTCAGGTAGGTATGTGATAGTAATAGTTATCTTACTTTACAGGCAGAGAAACTGAGCCAGAGATTAAAAAGTTAAGTGACTTGCCCAAGGCCATGAAGAGAAGCAAAGTTAGAGCAAGGACTAAGCAGCAGGAATTCCCAGCAGCCCTGCAGGCTACAAGGCCCTTTTCCATGCATCTTTTTCACAATTCCCAAATCAGTTCCCCTTGACCCCAATGGCTTCTGAAGAGATTTTCTGATAACAAGACCTGCCTGACAGAGAACACATAAGGAGTGTGCAACTAAGACTTTAAAAAGCTATCTTTATTTTTAGGAGGCTGGCCGCACATTCTTTCTCAACTTTAGCTTGGAAGTAGTTTAAGAGCATCCAAAACATCTTGACGCAGTGAAAAGAAAATTATCTGGTTCCTCTGTATCGGTCTAAAGCAAAACCCTGCAAACTGCCTGAGAAAAGACACGATGTTTGGTAGCCAGCATATCAGATTAGTGTTTTTCATATCACGCTAGTCTTTTTTACTATACTAGAAGTCTTTCCCATCACAGCTGCTTTTGCACTGTAAAATGATAGGAAGGGAAGACAGCGACTGCTAATGTTGCTTGGAAACACAGGGCTTGCTGTGCCACCTGCAGGGCTGGCTTGAAAAAATGCCTGTTGTAGGGATTAGCATTGTCTTGGAAGTCAGGAGCCAGTTTCTCTCCAGGATGGAGCAGCTTTGCAACATCTAATTAGCCTGGTGAGCAAGAACATAAAATGGACCATAGAATGATCCTGTCTCATTCCATTGGGATGTTTCACTCCATTCTTGCCTGGGCTCACCTACCTGGGAAATGTACATTCTGTTGAATGGGGGAATCAAAAAAAACCAAAACGCAGATGAGCATCAAAACCAGAGTTACGCAGTTTACATACAAGTTCCTTGGAACCTTCTCCTACCTCTATCTACCTCCATTTCCCTCTGCACTGAGCTGCAGTTCTTCCCCAGGCATTTTGTATTATGTTTTGCTTCTGATTTAATGCAATTATCTCCCCATAATTAGTTACCAATATTTCTCCAAATGCATGCTTTTACCAAGTGTTTTGCAGGAGCAAACAACCTCAACAAAGGAGTTCAGGATTTGGCCTAAATATATACCAAAAACTAATCTAGAAAAAGATGAAAGTTTTTCAGGATGATTGAAAATATATGTTCCATCTTGGCCAAGGCTTGCTTTACTTTGTTGGCTGTGAGAACCTACAGTGGAGGACAGCAGCAGTCAGAAGCTGAAAGAGATCTATTAAGCCATTGTGCCTTTGCTCCCAGCAATACATATGCTGGACAGGCAGTCCAGAATAATGAAGTCCTCTTTATTTGATCCTTCTGCCAACATATGATTATTCCCCAACACACTGATTGCTAGTGCTTTCTGCAGTGTAGTTTTAAATGTCCCAAGAGATCGGGTTTCTACCACTTTCACTAGAAAATCGTTTACATAGCCTAGTAGATTTGGCCCCTGGGGAGACTTTTTTATTGTGTTTGGTTTCACTAAGAGCCTTGAAGGTGTTGGTCAGTGATTGATTATTGTTTGTATTGTGGTAGCACCTAGAGGCACCAGCTGAAACTGCAGACCAACTATGCTAGGTACTGTACATCAGCAAAGTGAGGAACTGTCTCTTCCCAAACACCTTGCAGTGAGAAGAATTCAGCCAAGCAAAGAGGCACAGACAGATAAAATGATTTACCAAGACCAAACAGTGGTGCGTAAACGCAGTGAGGAGGGGAAACAAGCTGCTATAAATCTCAGCCAATTTCTACATTCACACGTGGGCACAACATCCAGAACAACACCTTGAACATCCAGGTGATATGTGCATAGTTGTTTCTGATGAAAGGAGCACAAAAAATAACAATGCATCAAAGTGAAACAATAATCCCATAAAAAATAAAACACATTAGGGATGAGGCTTGTTTTACATTGCTCCAGTGCTTCAGCAGAAGCCACTTGCAAACAGGTGAAACCTCCACTGCACAGTATTCTGTCAAGCCATGGGGTAATCAGGGAGAATTCTGAGGACAGTAACAGAAATAAAGAAAACTAAAGTAAGTATCAAAGGTTAAACCACCAGATGAGGTTGCAGGAGGTGGCAGATTATGTGATCCTCTTGTATTCTAATTCAATTCTTCCCTTCCCACTTTAAACCAACCCTCTCTTTTGGAAACCAACAGCCTCGTTCCCATTTGTTCTCAGATGAGGTTTATTATGAGAAGCAAACACCCAGACTAAATCATCATTCCAGGGTCAAAGCAAATCATTTGTTGACTTCTCAAATGGCAAGTGGGACCCAGGTATTAAGATCAAGGTTAACACCTTCATTCAGTCAGGCTCCCCATTCAGTCACGAAATCACTCAACAGCTCTGCAAACAGAATCCAAGATCTCGTTGATTTCGTTACTTTCTTCCTTCCCCGTGCAACTCTTACTCAGAAGCCACCAGAGCACAGAAATACAGCACCACACCTGAAGAATAAAAAAAAAAAATCACTATGCTGTGGTGTTCGTTAATCTGATGGATGGTTAAAACAGAAGTTTTAACAACAGAAGTTGAGATGAATAAATAACTGATTTTGCACTTTGCTGGCATTATAGAAAAATGGAGGAAGAGAAATTAGTTGGGCAGCAACCCAAAGTAAACATATTTTTTTCAGTGAACTGGAAAACAGAAACAAGTAACATCTTGGCCTTGAACAAAACATTTAATCTGATCCAAGGGAAAAAAAAACACTTAAAAAATAATGCTGATGTTAATTTCTAAGTTTCTCATTTGAAACAAACACACCAAACTCCTTTTTTCTCCCAGTGTCCAAGTGCTTTGACCACTTTCAAAAACTGGGAGTAAGGCACACTGTCTCTGCTTTAACCAATGTACTTCAGCACCTATTTGTGAGACACTTCATTTGCCCCAGAGCTGTATTTCCAGAGAGGAAAAGAAAAGAACAGAAAAGAAGAGATTTTGGCCAACAAGTGACTCAGCTTTGGTCAGTACAGATTGCACTTGCCTTCCTCACTACTGACACAGTCCTGGGAAGCACAAACACAGTGACATTCAAAAGACCCCCTCTCCCCAGGAAACTAAATGCAAAGTCATTGAATCTACTTACATTCCTACAAACCAAATAGCTTTCTGGGCTTCTCCTGATGACAACGTGCTGGACTTGCCTTCTGTCCTGTAACAGACATTTTTCCAAAGGGGTGGTACAGGCTGGTTACCGTTTTGCTGGCACAGAACCTCACAGGTTACACCCAAAGTTTTCTAATTATTAGGTCCCCCATTTCCCAAGAGCATTTGCAGGTATCCTTCCCGAGCAGCAAGGAAAACCAGAGAACATGAGCATCTCATCAAAAGACTAAAATCTCCATTTCTTATGTCAGTATTAAGTCAGGCTGGAGAGGACACTGAGGCATACACTGAAATGTGATGCTGCAATTTACCCTGAAAGTTAGGGCAGGACTAAATCAAGGGTGTGTTAAGGAATACTTTTACTCCTGGTGTCTTTTCTCCTGTGATTCACCCTACCAGAAGCATCTTGGGAGAATGTACTCAGTCACAGCATATGCGACCATCACTTGGATACTCCTGTCTCATTCTTGAAGTCTGTTTATGAGTCTGAGAAAAGCTATCAAGAAGCCTACCATAATCCATGGCCTGTCTAAAATATCCACAAGAGCCCTCCTGAGTCACGAAGATGACAAATGTGTATCCAACAAGGACTGTTCTCCATTCCTTCAATTTCAGCAATTCAAAATTAACATTTAGAGCATCATGACCCTGTGAAGCCAAATCATGTCCCTTGAGCCCATCTCATTCTTTCTCGCCCCCCCTCTAGCCCCCTCATCAAATAAAGCCAAGAGTATGTGCGTCATTCTGACACATACACTTCAGGAAGTGATGGGAATAGGATAGATTTTCTTCCTCCTAATGCCCTGACTGTGTCCCTACAGCACGAGGTCCTTCATTCCCACAGTAACAGGCCTCCTCTGCTACAGAGCTGGATGGTAACCTGAGCAGCCATGACCAATCTGATGTCGGATTAGCATTGCTCTGTGACACTGTCAGCAGCATTTTGCTGGGCTCTTTAAGAGAATATCCTGCTGTGATTCACAACAAGTCTTGTGTTCAGGAGACACAGAGATCTCATCCAGCAAATTAAAATGTGCTACAGTGATTTTCAGTATTTCTGCTTGGAGGTCTCCTGGGGACGGACCTAAATGGTGTGTACTATGTCAGAAGTAAAAGCCACCTGCTACAAAAAGCCTGGACTCCAAACCACGAGATCCACCTGTGACAAATGAGCACAACCGATTGAATGAGAGACTAGGACTGGGCTGGAACTGCAAGGGCTGCTTCTCAACTTCTCCACACTTTGGCAAATTGAGAAATAGGTTTTTTTCACTGCAGCAATTTGTCTAAAACGTGTTGGGTCACGTATCGGTAACTCTTCAATACATTCTGCATTATTCACTGACAGATATTTGTTATCTTAATTACTAATTACAAAAAGTGGGATGACTCACTCACAAGATGGGTTGGACAGACCACTGGTTTTACCAGCCTGGCTAGCCATATTGCTGAGTGGCTGGGCGTTATGTGCACAGCTGGCTGTGAACAAACTACAAAAAAAAAGCCTGCTGCTCTGAAACCGCCTCACTACAGTCTGTTTGTTCTCTCCTTTGTGACAAGGCATCAGGTACCAAACCAAGAACAGATCAGTGAGCTGAAACTCACTGAAATACTCATAACACACTGAATGTGTAAAAAACACTGTGCACTGTATGAAGGAATGAAAGAATTGCATTTTTGCTTGACACATACCACAGTGCCAGAGAAAAATGCTGCATCTCTAACAAGCAACAGCAGAAGTGATACAGGCAGGGAGAAATACAAAGAATGTAACTGCATTCACTGGAACATGCAAGAATACAGGACTTAACACCTCTTTTCTTGTAAAATGGGTTTTGTACATCCTCAAATGTTAGAACCGAGGTTTTTTATCTCCTTGGGAAGTTAACGCTTAGATCAGCACAGCCCTTGTTAAAGCCAGCACTGGCAACTGCTTCCATTTTAACTGAAAGCACAGAATGCCATCAATTGCAATACTTCAGTTGCTTGCTGTAGCAACACAGCAAACTCACCTAGGAACTTACTGCTAAATTGAGCCCTGCTTAGTTTGCTGAAGCCAAGAATATCCAAGCTCAAGGTAATATGCCTCCAAACACATTTTGATTACACCCAAAGAACAAAACCACTCAGCTGTGCTGTAGCTCCTCCTTTTTTCTCCCTCTGGCCTCCCACATTACAGATTAAAACAACAGTGCATCTGGCATTTACCGAGCATCAAATACTTCTCCAAGACCTCCTAGAACAAACAGGCCCTGGCTGCCTGCCTCAGAGCTGCTGATAGGTCTCCAGCATTGTGCAAGGGGTCAGACTTAGGAACTGTCAACAGCTTCCTAATGTATGCTCTTTCTCCAGGAAAGGGGGTCCCAGGTTTTATAGCCTAATAGATTCGTTAATCGGAACACACACAGGCTAGGAAAGCCACTGTTTGTTTTCTCTGACAAGTTTGGCATTTTCCTCCTGGGAGCCAGGAAGCTTTAAAGGCATAAGACTCTCCCACTTAACTGGACAAGAAAACCAGTCTGGACAAACTGAGACATGTCATTGTGGCTGCTTAATTCTGAGCCAGAAGGTGCCATTTTAGAGACTTTATAACAACATCAATGTCAGGGTAAAGGAAATTAAATTCCCCTTCCTCTCCTCCCCTGATGTCTCCATTTTTTCCAGGCTTCCACTCCTGTACCTAAAGACAGGGTCTGGCCCATCAGAGGCACAATACATGTGATTATACTGACGATAATGATGTTCAATTCAGAAAGCGGTTCCAGAGGGAGTGCTTAAAGCAAAGCAAAACTGTCTTGTGCAACAGTGGCAATGTGCCCATAAACTGTTTCCGTTCACTCATGACAGCAGTTTAAAACACAGAAAGAAGAAATGGCAAATGCAGTGAGTAAAACTTCTAAATGAAACTACACACCCACCTTCAAATCAGCACTTCTCAGACTGTGATGTAGACTCTGCCATCAGAATAAGGACTTACTATAAATAACTCACATATAATCACAAAGGGGAATTCCAAGTGTTTCCAAGGCTGTGTAGCCCATCCACTAAAAATAATAATAAAAAAAAAGTCTCTTAAAAGCTAGAAGCTGCCACAATTTATTACACTTTAATGGCCTGGATGAGACAAGAAAATTGTATTCTAAGATTTTATGGCATCAACAAGAAGGAATCAACAGGGGGATTTCAGCAAAAATAACTTCAGCCTCTTTTCCTCATGTCTTGCTAAATAGTGAAATGTTCTTTCCTAAAAAATCATTACAGCACCAAGACTAAATCCTCTCAGTCTGAAGGGACCCCTTGCTGTGCTCCTGGCACAAACAAACGTTACAGTCCACAGCTCAGCAAGTCCACAGGCCATTGACTCCCATCACCTGAGTGTTTACACCAGGGGAGGGAGTCTTCAGTACTTTTCCTGTTTCTTAAACTATTTCTCTAGGCACCTGCTGTAAAGCACTGTTCAGAAAGAGCTTCTAGGGATAGATGGATCTTTCCTGTAACACTGTTAGGTCTGAGACTGTGGTTCATGGGCACATCCCCATTCTTCCTTTGTGCTATTCCTCCATCCTTCTTCCCTCTGACAGGAATCCTACGGTTTCCACATCCCCTTCTGGCTCCAGTACTCCAGTTATTAAAACACTGCAGGATAGGTACAGCCAAGATCAAGCAAGGTAAAGCAGTGCTTAGTCCAACAGCAACACCTTGCAGGAAGAACATTCCATTATCATTCTTCAGAATGGAAACTAGCTTTACCTTTGATTTTTAAGCACATGACACATACCCTCGCCAAGTCATACAGTCATTTGTCCTGTCACTGGTTGAAGCAATGCTTATATCTTGCTGAAGTCAAAGCATGTCCCATTGAAGTTGCAATGAAACACTGCGCTTAAGTGCTTTGCTGAATCACAGCCATCATAACTATCCATTAGGCTTTGATCTGGTTAATGTTTGTCCAAATATGGCCTCACAACGGGAAAGCAACGAACCATTATTAAAAGAAGGAAGGACAGCTGGAATTATTTTAGTGTACAGTACATGCACAAACACACACCAAGTAACAGTTTGAAAAGTTGTTCCTCAAATTATTCTTCTCTCATTCCCTTAGTTACAAAACTATTAATCAGGGTCTTATTTTTGTGTGTCGTGTCATGTGTCCCATCCCCCCCTCCCCCTTTAATGTACTCAGTGCTCATCCAATTTACACACACAGTTTATCTTGGCAAAAAAAGAAAGGGAAGAAGAAGAATCTCTGCACAGGGGTGGAGGGGGGAGAGGTGTTTGTTTGAGGGGAGTCACCACAGCCATCACTCAGTCACTGTAGAATTGAAGAAGGAGAAAGACTAAGGAGGCTTAACTTCTCATGCTATTTATACACGATAGAGATATGATGTGTATGACTGAAAGGTAATTAAGTAAATACTTGTCTCTTCTTCACTCATACACACAAATCTATTCTGTCCATTTCTTAACAAATAAGCTGGCCTGTTCCATTCTGGTTTCTTGAAAAGCAGGTTAGCTGCCAGAACATGTAGAAAGAAGATGTCTCAGCACAAAATTAGAAAGAACTGACTCCACCCATGACAGAAGCTAAAACAAACGCAGGGTCCATCCTCAGTGAAGTCGGTGACTTTCTTTCTCTTTCTGATCTGAACATTCCCTACTATGTCTGAGGTTACAAAAATCTAGTATCGTGCAATTTGCTTACATGCTATTCATGATGAGTTAATGGACATCTGTCACTACACCCCCAGCCTCTAGCTTGCATGACAGGGCTGGCTAAGAGAGGAGCCAGCTCCAACTTCAAGCACATGGGCGGCTCCAGCACTTTCAGCTGATGGACTGCAGCAGAATGACACCATTATTTTCTAAATCTTCCTGAGCAATTTCTCTGATAACAGGAATTCAATTCACCTTTGCCATTGCAAAGATATCATACATTCTCTTTGGACAGCAGAGGTTTAAGAGATAAGCAAACAGACTTTGTGGTATGTTCTGATTAGAAAACACAAGTAAAAAAGCTTTCTTGATCTACCTGATTAGGCTGTTATAAATAAGATAAACACTCTCTTCAGAAATGGTCTTCCAATCATCCACAGTTGATAAAGTGCAGTTTTTCAGAGGTACAGAAGCCTAGCTGTTTCTCCTGACTTCAGTGAGGGTTGTGTGTCTGTGAGTGAAGGTGTATGTGCACCCGTGTGTGGATACATGTATTCAGTCCTTCAACATACTGCTTCTCAAGCAGAGCCTCATAACACTGCTCCACCTCAAGGAAACATAACTATCAAAGGCAAGCTTAGCAATAACGTGAATAAAGGAGCCGCTTGCCCTAAGTTTGGCGTGGACAGACAGGAGGCACCACCCTGCCCGTTTCCTGTTTTCCACTAGAACTAGCGCAAGTAACTCCTGTCCCCTTGCCCAAATCCCATCCCAGCAGCCATGCTTCAAAGACACTGCCCTGGGGATAGGAACTTCAGCACATGCAAATCAGGGACATCCCACACGAGCTGCATGCAGCTGGTAACAAAGCAAGAAGGGAGACTGATTACCCAGAGTTCACTATGGCACATGGCCCACTGTGGCCAGGGTTCCTGAGAGGGGTTGGCAAACCTGAATGTGATCTCCAACATCATCGGTGACCGACTATTAGAGACTGGGCCTTGACAGCTGTCAAAGTAGCACAGTACTTCTGGCCTCATTTTTCTCAGGCTTAGTGCCCCATCTCTAGCCTGGGGAAATCACACCACTTGTACTACCTTTGTAAACGCTTCGGAAGCCAGTGATAGTAAGTGCTAAACATTCACATTACCTCACCCTACCAGGGACAACCACCCAGGTAGTGCTGGCACAGCATGTACCAAACCATTCCACAAGGCATCGTCTCCTGCCCGCTCAGAAGGGAAACCAAGCACTAGCCGCCCCTTCAGGACTGCTGGGTTTGACACAACTCTGGCTAAAGCAAATGGAAGACTACCTGTCATTTCCAGGGGACCGTAAGAAATCGGTTTATGGATCAGTCCCACAGTTTATTAGTTTCATTAGATCAGTCTACCATGGGTCGTTTTCTGTGACTTCTGGGACTTTTTTAACCTTTTCCCATTCAGATTACAATTCTTAATTTTAAAACAGAGCAATAAAACAAATTGGAAAACCCTCTTTCTCTTTTCTAACACTATGGCTTATTCTAGTAACCTATTTTTAGACCTATGACATGTATATAAAAATATATGTTCCCAGAGGAATTTCATTCCACTATGCAATGTGAACTTGTTAGAGCACTTACTAATGACACACCCAGATTTATTGCTTCCCATGCTCTTTCTATAGTTTATTTTTTGATGTAAAAAAACCAAACCAAAACAAACCCATAACAAATAAGGCAGGTATTTGTATGTTTGGCTAAAAATAACTGATTTTTTTGTAAGCTGTGCACTGATAGAAGATTTATCTTCTTTGTATATATTTTTTAGGTCAAACCCTTTTTTTTAAAATGGAGATTAAAATCTAGATATGCGAGTATTTTTAAGACAACTTCTTTCCAGCTTCTTTTTATATTGATGAAAACTTATTCTGCATAGAAAACCAAGAATTACCTCACAGAAATATTCAGGATTCTCAAAAATACAAGATCCCATTACAGGAGAACAGAACTGAAAACCCTGATAAAAGATTTATGTATGAAGGTGCAAACTTTTGTGACTCCTATCTGGTCAGACCTTCCTACAAGTATTTTTCAAACATTCTACTCCTGATTTAAAGGACTGAGCAGATCTGAAGGGTAAGCTGTAGTTTTAACTGAAAACTTGGGAACAAATCTGATTTCAATGGGGGAAAAATTGAACAAACAGTTTGGAGGAAACAGTACCAAGACAATTTCTCAGGTCTTGATCGGATTTAGCAAGATGAAATGGACAGACGGATGAAAAAAAAGGAAGCACGCAAGCAAGGGAGGCACTTTCCATGGACAAGAGGCCCAATCTCTCAGCAGCCTCAAGGGGCTGGTCCTACTAACAGAGCACTGACCGTTCTTTGGCTACTAACAGCATATGACACACTGTGACTGGACAGGAGAATTTATTGGTCCATGAGGCTTTCATGAGCTTCCAGATGTTTCACTTCCATTGAATCCAGCAAGAATGAACCATCTAAACACTTACTAAAATCTGTGTCTTAACATTTAACTGAAATTTGCATATGAGACTAAATATCTTACGCGTTTCTCAAAAGGTTTCCTTTGGCTATATCTGCTTCCCATTTCATTTATATGTCACTCTGGGTATTGCTGCCATTTACTTTTAACATGCATTCCTCTGTTCCCTGTACTTGGCCACTAAACAACACTAAACAACCAGGAACATGAAGCTGTAGTCCTGTTCAAAAGTTTGTCAAATCTTCAGCTCACATTTAGCACAAAAGTATGTGTCCATACTGTTAAAACTGCAGATAAGCAGTACTGAAAACCAAGCCTTTTTTGCTATGTGTAAAATTACACAGCTGGAACTTCTCTGCAAATCTGTTCACAAAGAAGGGCTCTACAAAATTTGCTGTCTCGGACATTTATAGTACTAACAGCCACACTCTCACTCATTTGAACCCTCTCTCACAAAGGAATTAATATACTCCATAATCCTTCTTACCCTTTAAGGCCTTTGGAGCAGGGAACTGGCAGTTCAGCTTTACCTTAATAACAGTATTACTCTGATAATATCTATGAATAGGAAGAGCATCTTTCTAGGATGCATGAATTCTATATGCAGGATCTTAATTCAAAAGGAATTTGGCACCCTCCTCCTGGCCAGGTCGCTAGGTCAAGTACTGCAAGCTGTGATAATGAGGCTTGATTCTGACAATTCTGACCAGTAGCTGTTGTCATCCTGACTTCTAAACCATCAAGAAGACACTGAATGACTTAGGCAGGGTTTATTTTTGGTATACAAACGTAAAGGAAAATTCAATGTCACAATGTCTGCCACAGCCTCCACGGAAATCTGATTTCAGAAGCACATGAAGAATCTCCCCAGCCCAGAGCATGCTTTCCCTAACCAGATTTCCTTTTCTCAGTCACTAGGGTAGGATTTTTTTTACTTTTTTCTCTTTTAAGTTCAGAACCCTTAAAATTCCACCTTTCCTACAAAAGATTTTCTGCCCTGAGGAGAAATTCTGTCATGAATTGATGCGTACCTTAACTCACAGTAAGTGAATAGTGACTAGAAGCATCTGCCTTTTAACACACCAACAGCGGGGACAGAAAGAAGGTGGCGAGTAGGAGACACAATTGAGTGAGAATACTAACTCCAGCCTTTTTCTTTTGCTTTCTTCTGGACACCACCATTTAAACTGCACAGACATGCGCTCAATTCAGATCAGTTACACGCTGTTTACAACTCTTTGCAACACTTCTTAAGCAGTGCTAGCACGAACGAGCATAGCTGTCACTGCCAGCCTCCAGAAGGGATGTGGTTCTAAGGCTCAAGCCCAGGAGGCTTTCAAAAGTAGCACAGAGTACTCTGTCAGAAAGAGTTAAATAAGAGACATCCTGTGCTAAGCTTGAGTGGTATGTAAGACACCAGCATTTTTTAGAAGGAATAACCCAGCAAGAAGAGAAAGCCATGACATTATGGCCTTAAACTGGACATACGGACTAATTTCAGCTCTGTACAAAACCTTTGTGACATCAAGCACATAACTGCCTGTTCCTTAGTCTTCCTGGCTGTGAAATAGCAATAAGAATCCTACTTTTGTCTTTTTAAAATGTGATTTATCTGGTTTTGAGATCACCACTCATTCTGGGTACGTGTAACAGGGACCTGATCTTAGTTATGGTTTCTAGTTGCTATTGTAATAGCTTAATGTTGTAGTGTGTTTTAAGATAATGAAGAGACATCTGCCCATACTTATCCCAAGTTTGTGTGGACAGATGATGACTGCAATTCTGAGAGAGCTTTTTAAAGGTAAGTATAGATTCTATGGGTATCCCTCTGTCAGCTCAGCACTAACAGATGCAACTTAAGAACAGTGAAAATAATGGCCAAAGAATCATTGTGCTACTCAAGCTAGCATTGCTAAGTACAGTAGCAGAAAAGACACACAGAAAAAAAGAGCAAAGCATAAACCTGTCAAGTGCAAAAACTACAGTATGGATTCATGTTCCTGTCATTTATATTTTATTTATGTTCTTGTTGAATTATTCTACAGAGGGATTTTTAAAAGTCTAGAAGGAAGAACACTGCCTATTTATTTCTCCAGGTAATTTACATATTTAACTATTAACTTTCAACTGAAAAGCTTACTCGTGTCATTCACATTAAACCTACAGAAATGTTTCATAACACTGTAGAAGTCCAGGAGTATCTGGATCACCACTAAAAGTCTGATAAACTCTTCAACCAAGGCACGTTACCAGTAAAGTTAAGCTGTAATGTCTTTATACTAACAGAAGATCAGGCTCAGGTAAGTCAAATCTCTACTGCCATCCTGCCAGAGCATGTCATTTAGCTCTGACAGCATGACAGAACAACACTTTTCCTGAGGCCATCACTAATACTACATCATCACTGCGGGTCCATCCAACCCCAAGAACTGCATACCTGGAGAGGCTGCATGTTCTTACAACATCTTGGACAGTAAGTGCAATTCTGAAAATTATGGGTAAAATCCAGTGATACATTAAGCATCATTGTTTCAACAGAACTGAGGGACTGAGATTGAAGCTTTTCAGAAAATGCTGCAATAGAATGGGAGACCTACGCTGCACTATAAGCTATCCAAAAATCAGTCAAGTGTAAGGCTTCATAAGCTGTGACCAAAACCTTGGGCCATCTGGCTCTCTGATGCAAGGCAGATGAGCTTCCTCAGGGCAACACAACAACATTCATTTTCCCTTCTCTCAGCAGCATTCGAAACCCAGGCAGCAGCATAGCAAGGCTGGACTCCAGCACCAGACTTCCAAACAAGCTCAGGGACAAAGATTCAAGCGTTGACCATCCAAAATCTGAGTTGATATATATTAGAGAGTTCAGATCCTTTTGAGCACTGAAGACACTGCACTGTCTAGGTGAAAATGACACAACATTATTGAGAACATTAAAAGACTGGTCTCAAGGGCTCAACGTGGTGTGCTAAAATATTTACCCATTGTATTACTCATCTTTTCACATCTTTTCAGGCTCAGAGGAAGACATAACGGATTCAAAGAACACATCAAAGGAACAAGAACTGCAAGAATAGTCCATACATCCCCCCGGTTGATATGTTTTAGTACCAGAACTATTTATGATTCGGAACAGTGGAACAAATGAGGCATAGGAAGTAAAAAAGAAAGACTCCACAAGGAAAAAAAGGGCAAAGAGAGAGAGAGATTACAATTTTTCTTCACTGAAGTCTGCAGAAATTTTGCTAGAAGAAAAAGGCTGTAGGGTGGTAGAACAGTTGCACGCTTTTTTCCAACCAGTCATCAGGATTATTATTATTAACTTCAGAGGAAACAGCACTAGGCTTATATCCCGGAGCCTATGCTGCTTTTGGTTATACCATTATACATTTCACCATAAATCAACCATCACCAAATTTAAAACAACTCTGAGTGGTGAGTGTGGAGCAACACTACACAACCATGTAAGGAAACACAGACACAGGCAATCTGTTGAGGCAACCTGTTTTATGCAAATGTCTGACATGAGACACATGCAAAAACTAGAAAAAACACAGCATGATCACAATACTTCTCTTGTCACTGGGATGACATTTATTCCCAACCAGCCTTTACGATGGCACCAGAAACTTACTTTGCCCTGGGGTGAGGAGGAAACATCTAATTAAGCAGTCTTAAAAATCTGGTTGTCAGGACTTACACCATGCTTTACACTGGGCAGACAAAACTGCTCTTTGCAGAAGCTTGAACAAGACTGGACTAGAAAGGGGTCCTAAAAAACAGTAGAAGCGGAGAAACAACAGGAAAATTGCTCAGTTAAACTGTCCTCTTTTTTTCCTCAACAAAAAGTCTTGCTGAGCCTCTCTTGAAGCTCATTTTGATTCAATGCTTGCTGAAGCTAAACTTTCATTAGGCTTTGCATCCTGCATGGTTAATTCTTTCTTGAGCTTTGTCACCTGAAAGATGAGTGTTTTGAGGGTTGTAAGCAACGAACACATCATCACAATCCATGTGTGTGCAATACCAGAAACAGAGAGGATTTTTCTACTTCTAAGAGTGTCAGCATTGATTTTTCTCCTGCCTCTACCAAAACCCTCACAGATACAAAAGCAAAGCCCAGAGCCAGCATAAATTCTCTGCAGAAACCAGAGATTATTAAGGAATTTTGCAACACATCCACTTAGAACTCTGTCTCCCTCTATGAAAGATAGCTCCTTGAAGATCCAAGACAAGATAGCCACAAACCTCTAAGAGTATCTAAGACTATCATAAAAGTTTATGGGCCACACCCGCATAAGCCATAGTTCTGATCTCTATCCACAATGGCTCCAGTTATTTAACCTAGTTATCTTCAGATCAGAAGCACAGGGCTGAGGCACTAAGTGGTACTTAAAACTCCCATCCAGAGCTGGTGGGTTAAATCATGACTCCACAACATTGCCCCATGTCTTTAATCAAACTACAGGAGGGAAGGATATCAAACCTTAGAGAACTGTTATCCCACAGCTTACATATTTGGCCTAGCCATAAATCAGCTGGCTATATACTTTAGTAGAGTCCCAGGCATAACAAAATCAATAATAGTAAGAAAACTAAAAACCAGCAGGGGTTTATTCTAGATGCTGTTAAAAGGGAAACACAATGGTTTAAAGAAGGGGGAAAAACTCTCATAGAAAACCAGGAGCATCAACTACCTTCATAACAAGGCCTAGTTTTATTAAATTTATCTTCTAAATTAGGCTGGTATGTGCATTCCTTGCAGACTTAAAACTCTTCTGATACCTTAGCTACTAACTTCAGGAAGCTGGGATGGATCAGTTATAATGGTCCTGTTTATATTCTCATCCAAGAGATCCATTATTAGATACTAGACTAGACGAGCCTTAGGACTAATCCAATGTGGGAAATTCTTACGAGCCCAACTCACATAGGTGTACAAATAGTAGGGTGAGTATTAGAATGTGGTGGCCTACAGGCGGTGAGGGCCCTTCCATTGCAATGCCTGCCACTACACTTCGTTGTCAAAAACACTGAGACCTGGACATACTTGTAACTGAGGGAGAAGCACAGTTCACATACTGCCAGCCACCAACGCGCTCTTCCCTTAGGCCACCCTGCTTCTGAGGCAACACCAAGCCAGCAAAGCAACACCATTCTGGCCAATACAAGTCAGCTCATCTTCTGTTTCCTCTTCTGCTCATCACTTTTTTATCTCATATCTACATATATAACAGTCTACACCTTCATTGACAGGTCATGAGCAGGGTGTTCCTTTGCAAGGTTAAGGAACACACCATGGCATTGCTGCAGCAGCGATTAGTGTACTGTTGATTGGGTTTCCTGAAGAAATTCCTTAAGTATTTTCTGTAAAGGAGGCTGACATTACCTGTTGACTCTAAATAACCAAAGCCTGTCTACTGGACCAGCTGTGACACACAAACTCATATGAAGCCAAAAGTGCTTTTCTTTGAGGACTCAAGTTATACAGCAAATGGCTTATAAAATTAATCAGGAAGCACTAAGGTGGCATTTATTTGGCTGTCATGTGGACTTACCCAGAAGGGTTACTGTCACTAAGCAATTAGCTAATGGAGCATTTCTAGTTACTGAAGATTGTCAGAACTCAGTAGTCAGTCCTATTCAGAATACCTGAGAACAAAGTATCTAGAGTCTACAGAGAAATCGGAAAGTGGATTTAGAAGCACCATTTAGTAAAGCATCTCCTATGACAAATGGAAGGGCAATTTATTTCTGAGTTAAGCATTTCTTTTCCTTTTGAATCATCTCTCACTTCCACATTTTACAGTGTTGTCACATAGCAATACTCCACGGATGAAGAAATGCTCTGGGTAATAAACCTGGATCTACCTCATGCTGATCAGAACCAGAAGTCTAACCTTCCCATATCTCACAGGAGGGTTTTGCATTTGCAGGGTTTTGGATCGTACCATGCTCATAGTGCGAGCATCTCACTTCATTACTGCTAGAAGATTCTTCCTTCATTCTTTTCTAAGGACAATTCCTTCTTTCTTTCAATCCTCTTAGTAAACTTAACTCTGAACATCCATCAGTTGACGATATTAAAAGATGGTCCTTGAAAATGTAAAAAGTGACATCCTTAATGAGCGTCAAAAATTTAAGCTGTGTGGTGTTTTAATTGAAAAGAGATGACCCTTTCAAGAAAATGTTTTCAAAGTAGAGAATTCAGTCATCTGATGTTCCTAAATCTTTAAATATATTCTCCCAAGATCAGAGAAACACAATTCTGCTTCCAGCTCTGCCATTAATTTTCTGTACATCTTGGTCTCACAGAACACGCAAAAACCCCCAACCCTTGATATATCAAGTTCCCATGTTTCTCATCTCTCTGCAGTTACTGCATTGCAAGATACATGACTAACAAAAACACAGTTCTAACAGCTAGATTTGCAAAGACAACCTTGGACTTCAAATTCAAGTTGAATTATCTTTCTCTTTACACATCTAGCAACACAGGTTCTGATTTTCAGATAACTGTTGGGTCAGTTGACCAAGAGAGTGCATTTCTATACAGACCCTTTTAACAGCAGCACATAGATGGATGCTTCTGAATTGCTTGGATACTGTCATGTGAAAGATTTTGGGGAGGAACAGAGACTATGAGGAAGAAGAGTACAGCACTGGCTGAACAACTCTTGACTTGCTTTGGATTTTGACAGGGCAAATAAAAAAGGGAGACAAGGCAAACAAATGAAAGGTGAAAGTTCACCTCCCCACCATAAATGAGGGCAGGCGACAGTGAAGGCTGGAAATCAATGTGCGCACTATATGTTGTTTACTCATCCCTGCATGCAGATGAGAGTGGCTTCAGCACACAGCCGCTTTCCCGGTGGCGGCGTGGTGCCTGCCTCTCTCTGCTCCAGCATGGCCATTGAAAGGAGCCAGTACAGACATGACGGCGCCAGCAAACCTGCAATAACTTGTTTGTTGCCACAGTGCCCATCCTATTGCCTATCTCCATTCACACTCCTCCTTATTGCTCACCTGATAACAACAGGCCTGACCGTAATTGCTGGGGTGTGCTGCAGAGTGGCAGAGAAGCGGATAAGGAATATCTATCCCTTCTCTCAGCACAAATGTGTAAAAGTTTGTTCACGGTTTTATGAGGCATGGAGCAAAACAGCTGCTTTCACTAAGAGTTGAGGTGTTAACTGCTGAGGTATTGTGAGGTGGCTCCTGCCAGCCAACTGTGTCTCTCCGGACAGGTCAACACACAGGCTTCTGTGTTGGGCTGAAACAGGTGTTAGGAAGGAAACTATTTCATGGTGGAAGGTGGGACAGAGGTAGGATTTCTTGAAGCTTTAAAGGGGTGGAAAAACTTGCTTTCAATTCAGGCTTCAAACAGAACATACATGCCTGGGAAGCGAAGGCTTTCCCTGCCAAGTCTCTCGTTCTCCACCTCTGCCTGGTGTTGCAGGACTGTTTCTAAAACTCCAAGAAGAATTTATCAGACTCCAGATCTACAGCATCTCCTTCCAGGCTGTCAAACTGTAAGGGTGGATTCTATGATGCAGTTGCAAGTCCTGTGATGATCAAACTGAGATTTCTGACTCGTTTTGTATATAGGCTACAGAACAGCTGTCAAACAGTAAAATATCTCGGGTGCAGGAGCCAGGCATTAATCAGATGAGAAAGCCACAATTCTTAGCACAGGCTCTTATTAGTGGCTTTTAATAGTATCTGTATATACACACAGAAAGGTATTTCTTATGTTTACTGGACACTTAGTCCTGTCACATGGGAAAGCAGGTGTTGCAAACTCCACTAAGAAAAGCCAGAAGGAAGATTTTCACCTCATTTTGTCTGCATATAAAGCTTATTCAAAGGAACAGGCTAATCCTTAACCTCTGCTGAGACTGGCCACAAAACTGAGGGGATGGTGTGGTTTTGACAGCAATAGCTAGGCACTGGTCTAAGATCTGAGAGGCACCTCACCAAGGCTACCAAACATGTCAGTCAGTAGAATATTATAAATGGAGGAATCATGTTGGCTCATGCAAGTTTCCAGCTGTGCAAACAAACTCCTAGAAGCTTGCACTACAAATCCCAAACTAGTTGGGGAAATATAGGAAAGAACTATTATCCCAGCAATTCATCAGGCTGCTTCGCTTCGCAAAGCACCTGAGACATGAAGACATACTGAATCACATGTCCTACTACTACTGCCCTTTGCGCTGACATGGGGTGGTACAGATCAGCATCTCAGTGTTTGGACAAAAATACTTTCAGTATGTTGTTTTTATGCCTCTGATTTAAAGAAGTTAGGTATCACGTAAGATACTGTAGCCTTAAATCATAGTCTGCTGGTGACTTTGAGATTACTTTTTGCTGGCTCCCAGAATATGACCAGATACCATTTTTCTGTGCAGGACAAACCAGGTTACAGAAACTTCATACTCTGGAAAACGGTGAAGAGACAAAGGTTGTGGAAGGAGAGGACTGCAGCTGGAGAACAGATAAAGAAAAGTTGAAATTTCTGGGCACTTCAAGGGTAGGAGATTGGCTGGAAAAGATGGTGCAAATGGGACTCTGAAAATGGGGGGGTGGGTGGAGGGGTGTTGAGAAGAGAGACAGCACTAGAACTACCTTGTAATGGGAGCACATAACACCCTAAGACAGGTGCCTCAAACCTCAAACAAGCACCAATACTGTGAGCCTAAGAAAAGTCTGCCCTTACCCTGTCGTAAAAAAGACCAGTTCTGGACCAAGGCTGGAAAATACCACCTCAGGGCAATAAATCTCCCATTGATAGGGTCTGGCAAACACAAGCTTCGAGAAAGGTTGAAGTCAGCTCTGAAGTATATAATGACTCACTTAGGATTGAGGGAATTAGAATGAAAGGTGACACTCAATATAACAGCAACATTAATAAGTAATCGTTGCCTGCAAATGTCTGGGCAGTTATAAAACATTGGCAAGACAAACCTTAATCTTACAGCTCTGGCTCAGCTACATACAGAAAAATGTTCTTTACCAAATAACCCTGGGGACAGTCCTCTAAAGGATCCATGCTGATAGATGATCACAGGTATCTGTTACACCTCAGCCCACACCTCCATAAAATCCTGTCATCCAGTAAAGTCAGGACCTTCCTAGGGTCTCCCTCACAACCTTGCTGAAGATGCTTGTCAGTTCTCTCCCACTCTCACATTTAGTCCCATAAGGGAAAATTATTCCTGGCCAACTCCTACATTTTGCACTGTATTTTAAACAAACCAAGGTGCTGGTAAGTAACACACAGCATTGGTGTAATCTGAGAAATGAGCTTTTTGGTCATTAGAAATGCAGCTGAAACAAATAATAAATATGGTGCAGTGACATTTATGGTGAAAGCCGCCAGAGCTTCGGAGATTTCCCCGCCTGGTGCTGTAAAGGCCTACCCAGCACCAAAGGCATTTAAAGCTAAATTAAAATCCTCATTAGCTGCTCTTGAGTGTATTTGCATTGATGAGGTCCCTGGTGGATGTGGTTTTATGGGCACGGAGGTAAACCTGTGTGGCATAACTACAGAGAGAGCTTTCAGCTGCACTGATGTAACCTGCATGTGATATGCCAGTGATTGAGATATTCCATCATAAGCCAACCTAGTATGAGTGCTCCATGCCACAAAATAAAAAAACACAACAACCAAACAAAAACCCCACATGCAATTGTTACTATGCTATCTGAGTCAGAAAGGAAGATGTAGGTTTAAATACAGGCGAGGATGTTTACCCTTATACCCTGATACAAGAAGACCTCAGAGCTACTGTTTATGTTTATGGTGAAAAGACTGGCCAGTACATTTTGTTCAGCTCTAAAATGACAGGGATACAACCTATTTGTGTGAAGGACAAGTGACCATAATCACCCTTCCAGAGTCTCTCACACCACATGTTTTCTACCATCAGCTGGATTTTTAACTTTGTTTAATGCTATCATATGACAGTGATAGGTAATACATAAAAACATACATAGGTAATACAAAAACCAAAAAAATGTTAAACATATTCAACCAGCTATGACCAGCTATGAGTTATGATTAAAAGAAAAAGGAAGGTGCAGAAAAGCTCCTTAAGCACCTTTCCAAGAGAAAGAACCATAACTGTGTGTGTTAGGATGAAAAGAGAGAAACACTGTGAGAGGTGTTGCATATGGTACAGAAACTATGGGAAAACAAGCCCTTTGGGGACCTCTAGATGTGTGGTTTGATACAAAACCCCAAGATAGCTGTTTAACTGTGGGTGTATAATTTCATATTAGAAAAGCACTGTCTTGCACATGTATATCCATTACCACGATGAAATAATCCTCTCAACAGCCTGGCCAGGTACTAGAGATTAAATTCCCTGCAGGGCAAATACCCACTTGATGTTATGCCATTTTGCTCAGTAAAGAATCTGAATCAAACTATGTAACAGGCACTGTAGTGCTTCTGCAAGAGAAAGCTGATGTTTAATTACAATTCAGAATAATTCTATTCTACTTATTCATGATCCTTCTCTGACTCTTGGGTTACAGGACTCTGCTTTCTGTCTAAATAGTTTTTGTACATTTTTGTAACTAATGCCAGTTTCCATGTCAAATGTGAGTCCCTTTCTGCACAGGGTAAGCACCTGTGTGTGTATGTATGTGCGTGCATGTTTTACATACACACTGCTTTATACTGCCGTAAATGGGTTTGTGGTTTGCAAAATGGGTTCCATAAATCATTAATTAATGATAATACAGACATGAATAATGTAGGAGACAGAAGGGCAAGAGTCACCACTCCATCTCCAACACCATCTTGGAAGCTTGGATAAGCAATGTGCCCACAATAGCCTTCCCTGCCAAGAGCACCATCACAATGCTGAAGAATAATAAAAAAAAGGTTGCAGCATGTACCAAGGGAAATGATCAGACTTTATCAATAGTATGCTAATGCAGAGGACTTTAACCCTTTCAGTCCTTCTATCCAGTACGGCCAAACCCAGGTATTCACATTCTCCAATTCCTGTTCCCTCAATGGTGGTTCCTTTTGGTCCATGGAATTACGTGATACTGCTGCATCCTGCTGTTAGAAACTGAACTGCAACTTGCAAGCTATTCACAAGTTCACAGAGGGAGTTTTCCAGTCTTATCTTTATTAACTGTGAATTTATCTCTCTTCCCAGATACAATGTTGAGAGAGAAGGTGAGCTGGAGGGGGTCACTCCTGCTGTACAAGGATCAAATGCCATAAATGGCCCAGAGTGTGACTCTGTTTCACTTGGCCCTTTTAATTGCCCCCATTAAAGCACACATTAAACACGTAATCCCTGTGACCAAAGGTAAGAGGGAGTTTGGGTGTAAGCAAGCAATCACTCGGTAAGACAACAGCATTTCAAAACACCATAAATTAATTGCCTAGGTTAATTTCCCTAAAAGCAATGGAGATAATAAATCTCATTGTTGGCGTTAAGGGTGACTGAAGAATCTGCTTCATGTGCCTGCCAACATGCTACCGGTGCAGTACCACAGAACTGAAGCTTGCTGGCTTCTTCCAGAGCAGAAGAAAACAGTAGACATATAAAAACATGCTGCAGCCTGTGCTGCTGGGGCAGGTTACTTTTACGAGGCAGAGAGGGCAGGGCGGGGGTGAAAAACCCAGGAAAAAGAAGGTTCCACCCAATGAAACCAAGCAGGGCCATTTCACATGGCAAGAGACCCCCCTAAGAACAGGGGCAGAGAATCATTCTTGAAGTCAAAAGACATAAATCTAAATTACTGTGGATTAATGAGTCAAGAGGAACAGGTCAGAAGGGGAATTTAAGGACACATACTGTCCTTGATCAATGCCTGGAACTCCCCTTGAAGTTTAACAGGAGACCCTTTACACATCAGTTAAAAGATGTCCATAACAGCCATTCACTCTCACACATGCCCATATGTCCATACTGACACTCATGCTCACCACCTCCTTTTCACGAGTGTAAAATACCTCCCAAGTCTCCCATCTTCATTCGTATCCTTCCAATATACATCTGCTTGCATAGAAAGCCAAGATGGAGGAAAAGCGGATATTACAACTTGGGAATTTGTCCATTTCTTTTAGGTTTACACTGAATCCATTTCCCCCCCCCCCCCCCCCCCCCCCCAGTGGTTTAATAAAACTCAGAAGAGTTTGCACAACAAATACCACGGGTTGCTATATAAACTACCAGTGTGAAATATCCATGTGAAGGTAAGGGCTAACTCTGATTTCCCTTGTAACAGCTTAAACTAAACCCAATGTAGTTAACAAAAGCCAATATGGTAGCAGGATCAGATCAGCCTGTCTACTTCTCTTCCTGGATTACACTAGTTTACGTTTCAGAGAAGCAGTAAGCAGACGCAAAGTCTCTCCCTTTATCCCAACATCATTTTGGCTGCCTTTGCTCAGACCTTTCACAGAAGGGTGTCCAAAAGCCTGAAAACTAGTCCAGACAGGCAGACACAATATTCTACATAGTACAGGTCCAGAAATCATATTAAAGTTGGGAAGCGACAAGCCATCATCCCCATGCCCCCGTGTATGCACAAACAGAGCTCTGCTGATTCAAGACCACATCAGCAATGACTTTTGATTTTAAAATTCAGGGGTTTTTTTTAACTTAGATTATTAACAACATAATGAAGGGCTAAACAACCCTGCATTGCTGGCATGCATTTGGAGGCTCATCTGTGTGTTAAGGGAATAAATAAAGGAACTCAAAAGGAAAAACAATATATATTGCATTTATATATACTTATATAATACATATACACATTTAGGGCTATGTATTTCCCTAACCATATTGCAGAAATACGTATTTATTAGACACACTATGGTATGTGTATATCACAATGCACTGAAGATTTAAAAAACAATTTAGAAAATTGGCTGGTTTCCTTTACTTAGCTTACATGGTACAACATAATATATTTTAAATACCATGGAAATTGGCCAATTTTCCAGTATTTAAATATCTGTGGTATATCATTACAAACATTTTACAAAAGAAACATATGGCAAATTTTGTATCCTTTCCAGATGAGTGATGCCCAGACCTTCTGATACATGAATGGGCTCCAGAAAGTCCTGCATTTTCACTAGTTTGAATGCTTTGCTTCTGGTTTGTAGTCCGTCATTGAAACTTTGTCAATTAGAATGAAATGTTGGGTCTCTAAAATTAAAAAGCCTCAGGAGCCACAAGTTTTTAAGCAAGGGTATTTAGGCAATCCATTCATTTGGCTCAATCTAAAATACAGTATTAATTACTTTCATCCCAGGCACGGGACTCTATTCCTTTCTCCAACAGCAATTCTCAAACCATTGTGCCAATTCAATGCCTATATGAATGGAGAAGTACAGGACACCCAAACCACTCAGTTTCTCTAAATTTCATGCAAACAAGCAGCAAGGGAAGAAAAGGAAGACTGCACTATTGCCTCTCTTGGAAAGACCAGAGCACAACTCACTCTCATTGGAAAATCTATGCAGCACAGCCAGTAATTCAAGTGCTCACGAAACCACCTGTTGAATGCTGCCTTTTGTGCCAAGCCAGCCTCAGCTGATTTGCTTCATACAAGGTTGGTGCTACACAGTATGGTGCATTACCAGTGACTTCTGTCACAGGAAAAATAGTTACCAGAAGCATGAATACAGACATAGGGTCAGAACATCAGGTCAAATTGTATTTCAAAAAACCTAATGTGTTATAGGTAGAATCAAGTGTAAATTTACAAGCCAGAAGAAGAGATGCATTTTCTTGTAGAAGGAGTTGCAAAAATAACGCACGCTTCACAAAAGCTGTAAATGATATTTAACTGGGTAGTGGGAAGCCCCAGACTCAAAGCCTGAAGATTTTACTCAAAGCTTTAAAAGTTGCTTTCCAACAGAGAAAATGATTCCTTTCTGAAGGAAGGAGGTACCTTCTAAAAGAAAGTTCATTTCAAATGGAATTAATTTTCCTGTGAGAATTTTTTTTCTCAACCAGACTAGTACTTTCAGGATTGTAATGGCAGGCACTGCAACTGCAGGATGTTACAGTCTGTAATATCCAAGTAACAATATTAACTCAAGAACATAGACATAAATTAATACAAGCTTTCATTCTTAATTTATACTCCCACCTCTTTGCCATCACCTCCTCAGCAACTCCCTCCACTTCTCTCTAAAGTAAGAGAGCCCATATGCACAAAAAAAGAATAGACAAGATGCTCTTCAAAATAACTCTCTCTACTGAAACACATGCATGCAGTGGACAGCTGACAGCTGCACAGACCGGACTTGTTTCTGCGCAACCTCTTTTTGAAGAGCTTTTGAATCCTTTAACTTCCATAAAGAGCTGAATCTAAGATTACCCAACACTGAGAGAAGTGTGACTGGCCAAATTGTGTTCTGACAAAGGCATGGATCAAGTACTGGATGTGATAGAAGGTATGTGTGAGAGGTCTACAATTTAAATATATCGAAGAACTAAGGTAGGAAAACAATGGCCTGGAAAATGAATTCTGTGTCATTTTGAAATTTCCACGAAGACCAAGATGCCAATTAGCACAGGAGGAGCCACTCACTTGGCCTCAGTACTTTTCTCCTTATCACAGGAAGGAAGAACATATTTGAAGATGTAAGACAACATCAGACAATAGACAGGCACATCAGACAATAGACAGGCAATTCCATAACTGGAAACTCACCAAGGTCAGAGGGAGGGCAAAAGTGGAATATAATGTTAATCATATCCACGTGCAAGATGAACAACACATAGCTGCCAATCTCTCTCACATAGATATTCAAGATTTTCCCTGATACAGACAGAATCAGGAACCCAATTACATTTCAGTTCACAGGATTTGCATTTCATGTCTCCCTCCACATCTTTTGTTTTTAGTGCTCATCATAATGGCAACCAAACTAAAACTGTTTCATAGCAGGGGTAGCGTTCCGGAAGAGGTTCAGATTCTGGATCTATCTGACCTTCTCTACATTACTTATGTTTTGCTTATAAGACCTAGCACCATGATTACTCAAATACCTTCCAACAAGATTCTCAGTTTGTGTGCAAGAAAGGCCAATTTAGAAGTTTAACCACATTTCAGGATCAATTTTAGTGTTCTTAAAAAAAAAAAGGTAAAAAAAGTGTAGGCTGCAAGTGTCCCCTGAGCACAGATACAACTTTTATGAATGATTAATTGAACATAAGATCCAAGATATGCTGAGGTTTTACTCCTGAGGACCATGAAAATAAGCAAATGACCTCTGATTCACATGGGCTTCAAGGAGGCTGAGAAGTAAGCAATGATCATGGAAGACTGCAACACATCTGCAAGTATATTAAATCCTGTGGTGAAAAGGTCTAGCAAAACTCATCTGAAATTTGTATCAGAATCCCCAATTAATTTCAAAGACTGGGGAAAAAAAAACCAGCAACCCATTAAAATAGATAAACAATTTGAAATAGCCCATCCTAAAGGATTAAAACTCACAAGAAAAAAAAAAAGTCCTTAGCATCTGGCATTGCACTGTATCTGCAGAGATATACAATAGGACTCTTTGCTCAGGACGTGGTAAAGGATTTAATCTGTCTGAAGAATAAAATTGCAACGGAACATGAAAGGGAAAGTGGGTCGGTTCAAAGAATACATTTTTGTGCTTACCAAACCAATTCATTCCATTTGGCCTGCTCACTGAAGTTCTCCTGCATTACTGGAGAGCCTGACAGAAGAATACAGTACACCTGTTGGAAGAATATAATTCTAAATCCACACATTTATGTCTTTAAACACGCATCATCTGCAGTGGGAGACAGATGACACTTGATATTACAGCTGCTGGCTGTTTTCCATTTGCGGGCCACTGGTCACAACTTGTGGCAAGTAACAGCATTAAGATATTTGCGACCCTCCATGCAACTGAGCAAACCTTCCTTTAGGAAAATTTGCTGGGATTCTCCCTGCTTGCAGACCCCCAGTACTTTTCTTTTCTTTATAAAAGGCAGAATTCTGAAAGCAGCATTTCTAGGGATGATGGAATACAACGTATTTCCTAGCAGTTAACAGAAGTCTCTTCACAGCACAGTCAGCAGCACAGTAACTCTCAGCCTACAAGCAACACCCTTTTTCTGTAACAAATTCAGTTTTGAAGTTAGTGTCAGTACTGATTTATATATCACCAGCACCTTGAACATTCAGCTGATGCCAAAACTTACTGTACTGGGTGTTACACAAGCCCACAGTGAGGTGCAAAGGGCACAAATGGAAAAACAGGAACGGAAGTGTAAGATTTGTTGAAGGTTACCAGCTGAAGTAGATACCCTGTTCAAGTACTACATCATGCTGGACAGCCTGTTACCCATGTTGTTCACCCAAGCTTAAATACCTCAGCAGGATTGTAGCTGTAAAGATGGGAAACCTGTGGATGAATACTGGTTTGGGTTTATGTACGCGTTTAGATTGCAATGGGTAGAAGCTAGCATTGTACAAGTTGTGGAAGGTCCTCATCTATCAAGTCCTCCAGAACTGATTCAAGAGAAACGAAATTTAAGATATATGTCAATGATCTCAAAACACATTATTAGTTCCTCGCTCTGCCAACTTAGACTGAACACACACAGACCAAACAATGTGGAGAATGGCTGAGCAGCAGTGAACAATACAGTAACACCGCAGCAAGATAACGAGGTTTCTAACTGAGTTTTGTACATGTAATAGGTTCGTATTAGCAAATAGTCTATACCCTTCCTATCATCAGCAAAGTAACTAGTAATCTTACTGACTTAAATAAAATTATGCAAAGAGATGAGACTATGACATGAAGTTTGAAGAACCTCAGATCCTGGGAGTCTTCTAGACCTTTTAAAGATATTTCTTTTCTAATAATCACAGTGCAAATAATGAATTTTTCACACGTGAAAGGTGAAACTTACTGTGAGCACCCATAACAGTTGTTCAGAAATATGTGTTGTAAAGAAATATGTGTCTTAAGTGGAGCATGGCTGGGAGGAAGAGGTTCAAGAACTCTGGAGGGTGAAGAAAGAAGAAATCTATCCTTAACCTGTTAACTAGGCAACTGCAATTAATATCAATATTTTTCAGGAGGTTGTCTGAATCAAAACACTGAACAATTATCATCTTGTTGTGACATTCATATTCCCTTCAGCAGCAAACATTCTACTCACCTTAAACCGTATACATCTTAATTTAAGAAACATTCTTGTAACATTACCACCACACTCTATCAGAGGTTTCGGTTTTCAACACACCTGAATGTCAGACCTAAAAGACTACAAGACATGTTTGCAGCTCACGGGATATCTCACTTTAAGTGGCACCTGTATCTCTCCGTTTTCATTAATTCTGTAGCCTTCAGTACCTTCCCGCACATGTAACCAAATGAATGCACAACAGCATCTGCACGAGTAGAAATCTTACCTATAAATGCTGTATTACCAGGTTCCTTCGAGACATAAAATAATACTGGAATAGTCAGCCTCATCCTACAATGTTGAATAGTAATTACCTTTTTGTACTATTTAGTGAAAGCGAAAGTGAGAATTTTTACACTCTGCTAAAGAAAAGTAAATTCAGAGCAGAAATAGCAGTGGACACTGCACAACCTCATCACAAATATACATTAGTTACCTGCAGGGAGTAAGAATGTCTTTGCATCTACATTAAAGAGAAATGGGAACCAAGTTTAGGAAAAAGGATTTGCTTAGTCTGGTCAAAAATTATCTTTATCTTTGCAACATGGGCTGTGTTTGCTTTAGTAACCACTGCTAAGCAGGACCACAGAAATCAAGGTTTCTGGAAGATCTGGGGCCGTCACGTGCACTGCCCCCATGATCACTGTGCTGGGACACCAACCTGGTTCTGCTGCAGCGAACTGGATGTGGGGCTATGCCGTGGGGTGTCCCCTTCTCTCCCAGGACAGCTGGCAGCACTAGCCTTCATCAGTAAGTGTTAACTTGGAGTGGAAGGCGACACCCTGAACCTGCCCACAAAAAACCAATTCCTCTGGCTTTTTCTTTATCAAATCTCCCAGCAGAGTCCTGCTGACTGGAGACAACTCTTGTAAGTTTTGTGCTATCCGCTAACAAGCTACTGTTGATACCACTGCAGGCCAGATTTTTGGTTTGAGTTTGGGTTTTTTTGGTTTTGTGGGGTTTTTTTTAAGGGCTCTGTCCGATACAGGCTTACACATATTGCAACTTTCCTCATCTTTCCAAAGGGTCAGTTTTATTTCCTAAAGTGCCAAAATATCACAGGCCAGGCTCGCCAACCGCTCAAGAAATTAGGCAAGTTTAAATGTTTTTGTTCTTTTCCCAGGGAGGTATTTTCACACAGGGGTCACTGAACAAGCCTTGCTGTCCCCTCCACCCCTCCGCTCCCCTGACTCCTACCCACCCCACCCCAAACCCTGGGGATTCTGGGAATCCGACTGTAAATGACACTACCAGCTGAGACGTAATGGGTGTTGGAGCAGCAGCCGTTTCCTGTCTAGCAGGAACCCGAATGTACAGGAATGTGGGAAGACTCCAGCGAGCCTCCTTAAGCAGCCAGAGCGGGCTGGGAACTAGAGAAGAGATAAGGGATGCCCTTTCCTCCTCCACCCACTCCAGCAGATAAGCATCATATACCTCAGACATCTTGTCCACTGATCTGGGCTTTTCAACTGTGTCTCAGTATCTCTGACTCTACCTTCCTTCCTCTGCTCCCAAGCACACCCCCTGCTTAATGAGCCAGTCCACCCAGCACACTGATAACCAGAGAAGGGTGCCTGCAGGGTGCGGGGTGAGGGGTGTGTAAAGGCTTCGCAGCCAGGAGACACCTGTCTCTTCCGGGGAAGGGACACGGATAAGAGACTTACGCTCCACAAAAAGCAAACCTCTGTGTTTGAGGAGACAGGTGTGCTCTTCACAGACAGAGTCAGAGGCTGTTTGTTCAGGCAATATCCACAGGCCAGGCTCTAAAAGCAATTGATTTATAGTCTATTTGGAAACCAGTACTATTGTGAAATTGAAACACCTTGCTCAACGTTCTGCAATAGCATGCCACTACCCGGCCAGATGGGTAAGACATCCTGGCTGGTAAACAGCAAAGGGACCAAGAGGCAAAAACTCATACTAAGAATGCGTTACTGTTCTCAGAGGTATATACAAAGGGAGAGACAATCACAACTGTGATGAGTTTGCTATCTGATCAGACAATACCAGAAACGGGGCCAGGGGGTAAATGAGAAGGCACTAAGTTAAAAGCCTGCAAGAGGCAGTAGAAAAAACTGATCACAGATTCCACATCTTCTGTCTCTGGAAGGAAGGCACTAAATAACTGCCTGTTCTGCCTTGCAAACTCGCAGGCTTCAAGCCAAGATAATGACAGTAACACAGGCTGCATGTCATTCCAGAGCATCCCACAAAGCTGAGACAGAAGGCAGCAGCCAGTTAGGCAGTAGCGGAATTTAGGTCTAGGAGAAACTAAAGATTAAGGAGTAAAATTCTTAGAAAATAGATATGGGGAACTTTAGAACCTGTGTACAAAAAGAAATAACCTTTCCATCTAGTCACCCCACCCCCACAACCACCCCGAGTAAAACTAATTCCAAAGCTGGTTCAGATAAAACAATCTTAAATCTATCTGGAGATTCAGAGAACCAGAAAGTCTGAGCTTTTTACACTCTTTCAGGTTTTCACATTGCACATCTAAGTGTTTGTCAGGGAGATTGTGCAAACAAGAATCCTGAGTCCCTGGCTTATTGCTGGCCCTGCTGCAGAAGCCAGAAGATAAGAGCAGACAGAACTGGTCCCAGTGAAAAGACTGTCAGCTCTGACACTGAAATTTTCCTTCTGGGCGAAGAACTGCTTGAAACTAAGCAATGCTGCATTGGTTTGACAGGAAAAACCAAACAAGGCAGAACAGATTCAGCAACATTACAAGGTTTTCCTCTGGAGAAGAAGAGAATACTAGTTTAGTACCATCTTGCCACTTCCTCCCCTGCTATAAGCCTTCCTAGAGAAGAGGGAATGGCAGTTTAGCCCAAGCCCTCAACTACTTTGCTCATCAGAGTTTCATTATTACTGAAAAATTCCAGCCATCTTCTAGATCCTGACACCTTCTTACTAAGCCTTGCCTTGTTTTACCACCCCTTGTCTCGAACTGAATATTCAGGGTGTTCTGAAATGATTGCCCAACCTTGTGAATTTCCCCTTTTCTATGTTTCATCTGACACAAAACTGGAAGAGCTGAAATACTTTTAAAGAGGTGGGTCTTGGGAGCTTTCTAATTCAGTTTTGTACAGCCAGCTTCAATCAAAGGCAGTAAAAAGAAAACCCTTATCTGAACAGTTTTTCCCATTTACTACAGAGGCTTATGCTGACCACCACTCTGATGACAAACCGAACTATTCAGGTCTGCACCATGCACACGTTTGTCAGTGAACATACAGTGAGTGCACAGCCCATGCATTGAATGGGTACCCACAGAGCTGTCCTCTAGACAGAACCTACCGGAACCCTTCCCAGGACCAGCCTACTCCTAACATGAATTCAATAATGCATTTGTATTTCCACAAAGGGGGGGCACTTGCTACCACCTGCCCATTTACAGCGGTATCCAGCGAATTAGGACTGTCAGCAGTCTGGAGGACAGCAGTATTTTTCTGTCTCTGTCTGCCCCTAGCCCTCCCCGTATACATCTCACACACCCTCCTTTGTCAGCCTCTCTTGTTCGGCTGTGATTGACAGACTCCTGAATTATGAAAAGGTAGAAAGAGCCTTGGTGAAGCACAGAGGTATTTTTATCACAGTTTGTGGCCCCCCACCCCCATCATATATATCAGAGTAAGAATGCTTTTACACAGGCAAAAAAAAAAAAAAATCTATAGAGTCCTCGAAGGAACAGTTTTTATACTCCTCTCAGCAGCCTGTCCTCAGTCCAGTTCCCTTTTCAATGGGCTGCTGGCTCCTAGCTGTCTGCTGATAGGAAGGATTAGCTACAGAAATGGCACAGGGAATGAGTCAAAACTAGAGGGGAGCACAGACCTCCAGCCCACCCAAGCAATTTGTTCACATTCAGTCACAGTTCCATAAAAGAAGAAAATGCAGGTGCTGCAATATTGCCTTTCACTCTGGCTGTGCCGTACCTCATACAAGTCAAGAGTCAAGTGTGCTCAAAAATTCTGAGAGGTTACGACAAAACAGGAAAATTTTAAGTTATTAATATCCATGTTTACTCCCTTTCCCACCATTTTTTGTTTTAGGGACTTAACAAGCATGGACAGATATTTTAATCTGTTTTCACACTAAATGCTGAGAGGCAGAGTTTTCAAACCCAGATGCCAGACATTACAAAGCCAGACTTTGTAATCTGAGTTAGTCATTATTCTTGAAGTGTTGAGCAGTCCCCTCTCACTGGCTTCCACGGGAATCTTGGGAATCTCAGAAGCCAGGTTACTTACTTTGAGATGCACAAAAATAATTTAGGAGGTTACACTTTAGACACCAACACCGTTGCATAGCCAAATCAAAGGAGGCTTTGGGAGGCTGCCTAAAAACAAGCAACAAACAAGGCAACAAATACCACAACACTTGAAATGGAATCTTAAGATTTATCAATGCTTCTGCTACACAATCAATCTCACCTTATGTTATCTAACGTTTCTCCTTCACCCTTCAGTCTCCTTTTTCACCTCTCATCAGAAGCAGTCATGCCGTAAACTTTCTTTCTGAAAGGGAGAGATGAGCTACAAATCCTTCACTAACCTCCCCACCAACAGAAAACCTTAATCCACATTACCTCTGTTTCTGTGTCTTCAAAGCACGTGCCATCTTGAGCTAAGCAACTTCTCAGCTAAGGAATCTGGTGATTCCATTAACCAAAAGCTAGAAATAAAACAGAATTCAAAGAAAACAAGAGCTATTATCACCAGGTGCATGCAAGGACATCCAGTAATCAGAAGGAAAAACAGCTTCAACACCAAACACACTGCATAACCTGCCAGCCTCCATCTATTCCTTCTGCCCACAGGTAAATAATAGGAAGATGGCCTGGTGTCCTCCCTAGAAGGACCTTCCAATGGTGTCTGTCAGCGAACCAGGTAGATCCTGAACCCTGTAAATATCCTGATTTCTGAGTCAAGGCTGCCTGCAAGGGAAGTACAAATGCCAGATCTGAGGAGTGCCCTGGACTCAAGTACAATGCAAGTATCACTAGTAGGACTTCATCCTGATCTCTTGCTTAATGGGATGATTATTTGCACCTCCTGCACATATATCTGTAGTTAAACTGGCCTAAAATACAGTGAAGAAAGAAGCAGAGGAAAGCCACTTCTCTTCAGTTTTTGCTGCAGCTAAAAGTTAGTTCAAGATCTTCTCTCTACTTCAGCCAAATGTTTCCCAGCCTTTTATCCCCCACCCACTCAGCCACATGAAGAAAGGTAGCTCCAAGACAAAGGCTCCTAAATTAAGTGGGAGAGGCAGTTAGCTGCAGAGTTCAAGTAACAGGATGCACAGCAAATTATAATGAGACCTGAGAATGAAGTCCTTAGGAAGAGAAGCTAAACCAGGTTCCTCTGCATCCCCACAGACAGGAACATAATGCATGTGGGAGCACAGACTCCCAAAGGTTACACTCTCCTCAGAGCAAAGAGTGATCAGCTGCATGTAACACACATTTTACTATTTGTGTAACACATCCTCTGGTTTGGAAGTGCTTTTGGTCAGGGCTAGCTTACCTGGCTGAGAGAAAGTTATTTAGAAGCTGAACAATGTTTTCACTCACGGAATGTATTTACTTTGGTTTGAGAATGACGAAAAGATCACTCAGGTGCTGATAGTCCTCTGACGTCTTCCCACAGCTGCTCCATACTGACCAGAAAAAGAATGCTAATGCAATTTGTCAAACAGAATTATGGGATATTCTTCCTGACACACAAGGAAAACCACAGAAAGAGCACCATGAGCATAGTATGTCTGTCTGAATGTTCAGATGTAAGGTGTTCAGATCTGGGCACCAAACATCACAATCAGATGAGCAAAGACAAATCCTTAATAATTTTTCCAAATCACACATTAAGTCACTAGCAAAGTCAGAGACAGAACTTTGGGGGTTTTGACTGCACAAAGCAATTCCTTCCTCCCTCAAATGCTGACTTTTCTGCACTTCTGACATTTTTTGAAATATCAGTTTGGAATTGTTTCACCTATTTGTCACAGTGGCCACCTTTCTAATGAAACCCTCTACAACATTTTGAAAGAGAACTCTTACACCAAATACACGCAGCACCTCGGGAAGGAGCTGATATCCCTGGTAAATATGCTATAGCCCATGAATCACTCAAACCTTTACGATGCTTGCTCTATTACGTACCTACTGCCTTTCAAAGCTTGCCATGATCAGTCTACACTGCTGAATCAGCTCTGCCCCTGCACCACACTTAAGGCAAGACTTTTTCATGTGATATAATTATTCTGGGGACAGAGTTTCCAAAAAGGCACTTGTGTGCCTGATTCCTGTTGAAAAACTATGAGGCTTAGCAGCTTATGCCTTTGAAATTCTCTCTTGGCTCCAGCAGAACAGTTGTTGTATATACACCGTGCAGTTTTATATTTATTTCCCAGCAGTGTAAAAAGTAATCTTCTCACCCGTTTTAAGTGCATAAGCACAAGTAGGCCAAGGCCTGCCTTCCTGTTTTAAGAAGTGAAAGCGCTAGGGCAGACTGCCAGAGGACTTAATATAGTCTCAGATCTAAATTTAACAACAATAACATGGCTCCAGTCTGACCCTACAAAGAAAAGTTTGGAGAGAAAAAAAAAAACACAATTCTTCACAAATTAAGAAAACAATAAAGGTCCCTTTCAAGTGTCAAGGAATATTCTTAGCCAGCTTGCAACACCTAAATCAAGAGAGAGGTTGTTAAAATGGCATAATACCAGGAAATTCGCCTACAGGGTCTACTTCCTCCTTGGAGACTATGGCCTAGAGTGCTGGAGTCAGTGAGCTTGTGATGGGGGAGGTGGGAGGGAGAAACAGGGATCTGACTAAAGTGACTCTACAAAAAAAGCCAAAGCTGGGTAACAACACCACAGTCTCTAGATCTAAGATGATACAACCAGTCTTCCTGGCCTGAGATTCCGAGTCACATCAATAGCCTCTTTAATCCTTTCCCACCCAACACTTCCTGACACCGACCGCAAAAGTCAACAAGTTCAAACCCAGCACAGAAAATTAGTGCTTGCACACAATACAGCCAAGTGATAATGTGGCTGTATTTATAGCACAGAGGCAGCCCCCTCGGAGGAGTTATTAAAGATCCTGGTGGGAAGAAAACACAACTAGAAGAAAGTTATTCAAGTAAGTTAAAGATACACCTGAACCCTCCCTTCCTCTCCCACCCCTCTCTGAGGTCATAACACCACAATATAGTCTCCTAAGCAAGGACGTTCCTCCGGGACACTCTGATAGGGAAAGTGTGAACAACAAAAGCCCATTGTTAACAGGGAATGTTGGTGCCACTTAGACCCTCGTTAAGTTCCCTAGGGGCTGTGGTTTGCGTTATGCAAGCTTAAAAATAAAAGGCTCTAGGACAAGGGACAAACAAATAATGAAGTCATTTCCATTTACCTAGACCAGCAAGGGGGCTGCCAAGCAGGGTAACCGGTTATTGCTGGGTGTTAGCAGCATCTCCACCCTGGGACTCCCACCTCCTCTACTCCACACTTTCCGCAGCAAAATTTTTCACATTGAATTACTTAAGGAGTTCAACTCCAACCCAGAATTAGATGCGGATGATACCCTTAGAGTACTACCACAACTTACAAATCTTTTGTACCACGAGATTCCTCATTGTCCAATGTCAACGGCATAGTCTACTAATCCTCCACAGAACAGGATTATACTTTATAAAAGGGCTGTGAGGTTTTCACTGGGCATCGCTCCTTAGTTCAAGGAAGATTTTTATAGGAATACCTCAGCTGCATAGTGCAGTTAACTTGCCTACCCTCAAATTACTACTCCTGAGCCATAAGGATGACCAGTTACATGACCAAATAATATTCCAGCTATAGAATCTGAAATTTGCTTGGACGACAAATACCATAACTCTTTGCACTGCTGAACTGCTCCACTGATTCTTTCCCAGTCACCTGTAGGAGAATTTTCTATCACACCCAAAGAGGAGCTGTGAAAGGGCTCAAGGGGAGTTGCCTTGAGTCCAGATTAAAGTAGCCATGTTAGTGGCTGGTGAGGTGCATTAACCAAACATCAATATCTCCTCTTGGATCAAACCCTTTGAATTAATGGCACTGCTACATTTGAGTGAAGAGCTCTTTTGTGTGAGTGGACCTTATGCTGGGGGCAATGCACAAGGTCTGAGCTAATCCTGCAGTGAAAACAAACCTTTAGGGTTTCATCTGGTCTAACCCTCGAGGCCCAGTGCAGCCCTCTGTGATACACCTTCCTCTGTGATACACAACAGCTGTTAAATGAATGTAGACAGTCTGTTGGAGAGTCCTCCTAAGAAGGTAACACTTGGGTAGTACTGGATTCAATATAGTCACCTCCACATAACGTATACCTCTTAAAGCCTGAAAAGAAGCATTTACAATGATCATTAAATGTCTAAGCAGAGGTAAATAAAGAGGTAAACAAATTAATCTTTGCCATCTGCTCTAGTTGCACTGAGTGCAGCTTCAGTTCACATCAGGACCAATCTCACCAACTGCACCAGGGTGAGTTTCTGCCTAGTCCTGGCTTTTTTCAGCTGTGAATGCTCTAATGCTGCTGGAGGTTATGCACATGGTGAATGGAGGTGCTAGAGCATCAGTAGTACGCTGGCTGTTTCCTGCAACTTAATCATTGGTATGGACTGCCAACTGAAATCCTCCCTCAAGTATACAGTAAGGACTAGTGAACCTCAACCACACGAACTTGTGTTGATTTGCCCAAAAGTTTTGAACACGAGAAGTCTGAAAGAGTGACATTTCCCTGCAGCCGTGGTTTTTCCCACTCCAGGCTTACCTTCTCCCCATCTGGGAAGAGTCAGAGAAGGCAATATTTGGGTCTCAAGAGTAAAAAAGAAACACACTGGAGAGCTGAATTACACAACTTCCTACCTCAATTCAGTGTTTTTTCTTCTTCCCTCCTGCAGTCTGCATGCCCTACAATTGGAGACAGGACTTCTTTTTGCATTGTAGGACCTTACTGGCCATTACTCTGAGACAAAATTGTAAACTCATCCCACCCAGTAGGCACCTAAACAGGCAGCAGAGGAACCTATCTTCTTTATTTAACTCACAACTCATATACATGTGTACAAAGCATTTTGATGGCTAATTTCATTCACAATGACAAGTCTTACTCATTGTAGGTTCATTTTGATGACCACTTACATGTTTAGCTTGCTTACATTATAAAGCTGCAAAAAATCAAAACTTCAAAACCCTATACCCTTGATATAAAAGTTGCTCCTCAGTTTCAGTGGAGAGAGTTCTCAGAATTTTTTTTCAAACTTTTCTTCTTCACAATATTGGTGTCTGGAGTCATGTGATTACACATGACTTTCAAATTTCATCAAGAAAAAATCAGAAGAGTTTCTAAATGGCATAGTTTCAGGGGAAAGACTGAAGACATGAGACCCAAGAGGAGGAAAAATCAGAAGGCAAATGTAAAAACAACAAATGTGTTTTAGATGTTTTTTTTTTTTTAATCTCATCATTTTTAAGCCAGTCTCCACTTTGGAAAGCCTGATTCATGTTTTCAAAGGCTTGTGGGTTTCAATACTGCAAAGCTGAAATGCCAAAATGGCCCTCTGAATGCTTGCAGGTCTAAGCTAGCTGCTGGCCAAGGCTACAGCTGGAAAGTTTCTGCATGTCTGTTATACCGGTAGTCAGCGCACAGTGTGGTGCCTAGTTTGTGTGTCCACGCTGGAAGTGGTCACTTTGCAGTACAGCATGCATGCTGTTTTCCCACTCTCCTGCCTTTGACACAAAATAAAACGAATGTTCACCACAACTGTATACTTGAGAAGCTTATTCAACGTTTTCATTTCATTCCAATCACATGCCACGTCTGTTTCCATTTGACTTACGATTGCGTATTTTAACATGTGGTTATTTCTAGCCATAATTGATTATTAGTAATCATGAGAAAGTTACAGACTTTAATCCTGAAATAAAACCATAGAAAGTAGTTGTTCTACCCACAGCTAGTCCTCTTTTTCCCGGCAGCGAGTATCCTCCATATGAAAGCAACAACGTTTATACCTACAGTTTCCTGTAATAAAGGATTACCATAAAGACATACAGCAATCAACCTCTAGTCTTGGTTCTAAAATGTTTTGGGATCCAGAATGATTTCTCCCCCCCCTCCCCCCCCCAAGTTTCTCCCTTTATACAATCAGTATTTCTTTTCATCTTGGGTAGGCTGAGAAATACAGTTTTAGGACACTTCAGTATACAGGTAAGATACTTATACATGCGAAGTATTATTTAATTTACTATTACAGTGGTACTAGCAGTTGTGTCAGAATTAAGTCTGCAGAGCAATTTTCAATTATAGTGGAGATTTCATAATGTGAGAACACCACACTGTGTAATCACTACCTTTAATACAACCTATTACTATAACAAAGACCAAACGTTTGTTTCACATTTACACTAAGGCTCCTTTATAGCATTCTGGCAATCAAAAAAGAGATTTCAGGTGTATGTAATACTTCTAGAGTCTCTCTGGTACTAATTGTAACAGGATTTTAGTAGTAAGGCAAATTGGACTCCGAACTTTTTGCTGGTTCACAGTAAGTCTGTTAAGGAGATGCAAAAATAGAAGACTTTAATAAAACTGACTGCTTACTGGGAACTGAGCTTGCCCTCTGAGGTCCCTTAAGGCTACCTTTAGGTAACAAATGGTTTGCCTCTACTCATCAGTCTCAGAGTCCCTAAACACAGATACAAAAGACAAAAGCTGGTCTTTTAATAAAATAATTTTAGTCATGTTCTTATACATGATAAGCATTTCCTGCCTAGGTCTAGTAATGCTGACATACATAGTCAGGATCTCAAAACTCCCATCTTTGTATATGTTTCCCAAGCTCTTTTGAAGCAAATGCAGCTGAAATTTAGAGTACAGAAGCTTGGAAATCACTGCTGAGCTCCTCTGAACCCTGAGTAAAGGGAAAGGTCATCCTCTGTAGACAACTGTCAAAGTCTTGAGAGAACACTTCATGAAAACCCCTGCATAGGTCCACTGTGGATGCTGGCCGCTCAGCCACAGTAGCAGCTACACAGAGGAAATACATACATGGACATGAAGAAGATGCATTGTTTTACCTATATTTATGTTCTCATTTCATTTGGAAGTAAGCCTCTGAATTTTGAGGTGCATTTTCTAAGTCAATGGAGCCTTCTGCAGTGTTGCAGTCAGTAACATGGCAGCTATAAAGAAGACTCTGGGGTGGTTCAGGATTCACATACAGTTCCGGATATGAGGATCAAATGCACCACACAATGAAATACATTTGTTAAGGAAATTGGCACTGCTAAAAAAGAAACACTCTGCGGAGAGCCAAGTAACATCTAAGGCTCCTTAACCCAATTAGCTAAACACTCTTCTGCTGCTGAAAAAAAGAAAACAAAAACCACCTCCTGAAATTGAGATGAGTGAGTTTGGGGTAGAAAGTGAGTATCTTGATAAACTGTTGGTATCTTTGCCTGCCAGAGCTATTAGCCAAGAGTCTGCTGAGTCTAGACAAAGGTTTGATTTTGAATTGAAAGGGGAATCATTTGCAGAGAGTAAAGCAATTTAGGTTTTGAAAAACAACCATGAATTTTTAACTATTAACCCAAAAGAGAGACAAGGAGCCTCTGCAGGCACATAAGGCTTTTAAATATTACCCACTGCCACAGGAGGTCATTAAGATTGGAGTGATTTTAAGATCAGAGAGCTTCATTAGGCCAAAACATTTAATGTACCCGAGGGCTGGAAGAAAGAGATGAGATTGGTGGAGCTAGAAAAGTGAAGGGAGTATTTTGTATTCACATCATTTGCTGAAATCATTGGTTCTGCTCTGTACAATACTAACAGCAAGCAGCAGCCAACAGCCATGTATCGCAAGAGGCGATAAGCATGAAGTACCAGATTGTCCCTCTTCATTGCATGACTGCACAGAAGACAGGGATCTGAAAGCCTGTTACTTTATTTGAGTCTCTGACTAGATTCTAGATATGAAATTATCTCCCATGCAAGAACTTCTTCCTCACTTGGTTCATTTCAAACAGAAGTAAGGCCTGGGCCAGGTTTTTTCAGCCAGTGTTTTTTGGGGTTTTTTTGTGTGGTTTTGTGTTTGGGGTTTTTTTGGGTTTTTTGGGTTTTGTTTTTTTTTTAAGGAGATCTACGTTGGAAATAATTTAGAAATGAGTAGGCTAGAAACACAAGACAGTGAGGTAAAAGAAACATGCTGAGTGCAGCACCAGGAAGAGGTGCAAAGCCCTGCACAGGAGGAATAAGAGGAACCCTTTAGTGCAGGGATACATGCCATTGCCAGTGTGGGTGTGCAGCCCCACAAGATTAAGTCTGTGCTCCCCAGCCCTGTGTGCAGCCCTGGGGAGAGGGGAAAAGGCACCACAGCCTCCCATTCATCCATCATGAAGAAATCAGTGGTAGACTCAGCCAGGTGGAAACTGGCAGTTTAGGCTGATGTTTTGATGAATAACAGAACATAAATGATTAGGAAGCTTTAGCAGCTTTTTCTCCTCCCTGAGGTTATAAACACAGATGAAGACACCCTCATCCCAGATCACCATGGACACCTGATAACCAGGGAGGCTTTCCCTGCTCTCAGAATACCTTCAAGCTGGAAGGCAGGTACAAAGCCCATAACCTTGCATCTTCATTAACACAGTACTCAAACTGCAGCTTGGCGGACAGACTGGTGAGAAATCACATGTTCTTCCTGCAAAGCAGAGAACTCCAGTAGGAACCTGTGACTCTTCTCATATTCTATGAGCAGTAGAGAAAACCACTTTCTACCACACACAGTTTTGCAAACAAAACAAACGAAAGGCAACAACCTATCTGAGGAGATGCATACAAGACCCAGAGAAGCACCCCCACCCCTGTCTCAGCATCAGTACACTGATGGAGGAAACCTGATTGCTGTTATATCCACCACACACATCATCTAATGCATATCTAAAGCAGCATATCTAATCACTGCTGCCAAAGGGGTCCCTGACTGGTATCACAACAGCAGATGGGATTAGGCAATGCAGGCTGCTCTCCTAAGTTTTGTGTCTGAGGAAGCTAAGTAGGGAAGGAGTCTGTACCGACCTCACACGCTGCATGCTAGAGCCATGTAAGCTTATAAAATTAGCACATACCCCTTTGAGCAGTTGCTTTTTCTCAAGCCCTTTGGCAAAATGTTATAGGAGACTGGAGATGACAGCAGGGCACAAAAGAATGGGAAACCAATAGAATAATGAAGAAACAGTCTTCACCTTCTGTGGCTCTGTGTCATGCAGAGGAGCCTGAAGGCGTTGGGTTTGATCTTGGTTTCTTAAAGCAAGGATATGGTTTGACTGACTCCTTTGGTGGTTTAATAACATCCAATTGCTGTATGCAACATATCAGTCAACATTTCTCAAAACAGTAACCATTTGGCAGATGGGGAAACTGAGGCACTCGAAGGGGAAGGGACTTCCCTGATGCCAACCCAAGCGTCTACTGACTGTACCCACCCAGTCCGTCCACTGTACAACAGCGCCTTCTAGCGGATAGATAACATTTACGCACGGAAAAAGGGGATGGGCATGAGACTGTGAAAGAACAAAAAAATACCTATTTAGTCTAAATTGCTGTAGGCATGTGTCTTGACTACTGTCCTCTAGGAATTGTTCTTCACTTGGCAATTTTGCTTTACATGTTCTGTCCAGATTATTTGAGACAACAAGGAGTCACTCTGGCCTTTGACGATCCCTGGTAATCAAGCATCAGGAAGTCTTCATTTCAGTAGCCACCAGCAGATCAAGCCGCATGGTACTCTAAAGGTCACAATAGTGCAATGGGACAAATATATTTTTCGGAAGGCACAAGGCATTCAGTCTCTGCTTTTGTGTTCTCATGACAATGATTGTAATGACGCAGCTGGAGTGGGAAATGGCCCAGCATAAATCCATCCTGGCAACAATACTTTGTAACAAAAACTGTAAAAGGAGGCAGGCATGTTTAGGATAAGTTGGAGATAGTAATCTGGTTATTATTCAGAGGCCCCACTCAGACACTACACTGAAGAGATCCTGATTGTGTCACCTTGGCCCCATACTGCACATATCCTTTGCAGAAGAACAATGTAGACAGAAGTCTCTTGGACCGTACAAAAATCTGGGAGGTAATTCTCAAAACAGGAAATTACATTACGCAGTGCGTCTGCCACAGTTGCTAATGGGGCTGCATCACTCAGCCAAGCAGTTAAAATTACAGCTCCTCTGCTGGTGTGAGCTCGGCAGCATTGCCGAAGTCAACTGACCTACAGTGCATCCATGGAAAAGAAGTGCAAAAGACAAGGCAAGGAACAGCCCTGAAAACTGTGCCTTGAGGTGGCTTAACCACTGAAGAGGATGTATTTCATCCAAAGGGAGCTCTCCAGGACTGTTGGAATAAGCAACTCATATTCACATCTAAGAAAACAAAGAAACTCAGTAAAGGTAAGGCACCTGGTCAGTGGAGAGTTGGTTGGGAGTTTATTGATGACAAGATCTACTACTGGAAAAGTCAATTGTCCAGACAAGAAACTTTCCCCCCAGAGAATGCAGTAGAATTAAAAAAACTGTTGTGGGAACAGCATTTTTGGGTTCATGAATGAACTTCTGCTCAGAAAAAAACCCAAATCCCAATAACTAATAACCTGCTGCCTGGGACAGGTCCTTGAACTTCGGAAGACTCAGGTTTATAGCTTGTCTTCCCTCCCACAGCAAGGCACTGGTCTGTTACCCATTTGGGGGGCCAGTCTGCTCCCAAGGAGGCTTTTGCTCATCTGCAAATCCCACCCAGTATTTGTCAGCAAAGGCTTTGATCTCTCACCTTCCAGGTGGCCATCTTGGCCACCAGACTTTGGGCTGTTGCAGCCTACATGTATCTTGCACCTCTTTCCTAACCCTTGGGCAAAGTTCCTGTTGCTATGTGGAAAGAGCTTAAGTCATTCTCCTTTTACAGTAAGATTATCCATACAAATGAAGAGATACCAGTATAATTATACCAAGGAAAATGGAAACACCTCTTGTGCAGTGAAGCAATTGTCAATGGACTGAATGAAGGCAGGTGACAGATGAAAGAAGAGTCTTTTCTTCTAATGTACATTGCAAATACCACGTGCAATGCTGTTCTACATTACAGAATACATATCACTATGCACTATGTAAAATGCAGTTATAGAGCATATGGTGAGAGCTTTCATCAGCTCTCACTGATGTTTAAAAACCCCAAATTATAATCATAAACCTTAATTCTTATTACAGCATTTTTCACATGTAGCTCCCAAATGACTTTCAAACTAGAACATCCTAAGGATAAGAAAATGGAGGCACAGGAAGGCATAACCTCAGGGCAGAAATGACATGAACGTGCAATATGTGTCTGCCCCTGCCCCCCACCAGAGACCTGCGCAGTTGTAACTGCACCTGCCAGCCTGGATCACAAGAGGGCACCGGGGGCTCTTCCAACAGCCCCACTCGAGCAGGAAGCAGGGCCAAATCATGGCCACAGGCAAATCCGGCCTCTCCATCCCAGTGCAGACCCAACCTACATGGAGCTTGAAGTGGAAAAGCTATGCCTCACATCTGTAAAAAGAAAGTTCCCAGGCTGATGACCACTTACAAATGAAACATGCAACAGAAATTACTGATTTTCTGATACACCACCAGCATCTTTAATGGCATTTGCTGCTATACCAGCGATCTCACTTCTTCACACATTTTCTGGCAAGAGATTGCATGTAGACCTGGCTTCAGGCCATGACCATGTTTCCAGCCAGCTCCTAAAAATCTGATCTATCATTAAAATAATTTCTGATATTAAAATTATAACAAGAACTGGGTTTTACCAAAAACAAAAACTCCAATACAAAGTCTCATGCAAATGTAAAGATGCCTTAGACAAGAGCATTTTATTTCCTTCCCCATACAGGACTCCCCACACAGAGACAACAGTAGCCACAACAGAAAGACTTCATCACTTTAACCATCATGTAATCCCCAGAACAAGGCAGATCTCTAGATAATTACATGATCCTTATGTTGGAGACCCAACACATGGGTTGATTTTCTGAAGGAACAAAAAACTGCCATAAAACCGAACAGCTCCCATGTGAGACACTGAGATCTTCTGGGTTTATAATACTTCCAAAGATCAGTTTCCTTGGGTATGTAGATTTTGTCAATCAAGTATCTCAGTCCTCAGCAGTACCACAAGTAAAAAATTTGTTGTACCCTGAGGGACATGTTCCAGTGCAGGAGCTAATCCAGTAGAAATCTGAACCTTTTCTGTTCAGCAGTGCTTTTGGACAATTTGAAAACTATGAGAGTGTGGCCGACTGTGCAACCACACATAGGAGAGGTGATTTTCAGCACGGTCAGGTGATTTTTTTGTGCTCTTAATGCCTAAGCAGAAAACAAGAAGAGCACATTCCAAAAAATACTCAACTGCCATACCATTCACTGCCCCAACACAACAAATACAGCCACTGCACCTTATGAGACCATCTTACACTGCTTATGAGCTCTCAGTGTCTCAGCCTGGCAGAACATCACTCTTGAATCACACAAATCTCTGCTAGGGCTTCCTTTGCAAGTACTAATTCATATTGTTTTCATTCCAGTTTATCAGTCTACCAGTGGATGTAGTGTAATGGGTATGATATTTCAGCACAGATACAGATACATAAAGATACTTCTGCTGGTGCAGTTAAATTTTTAATAAGTCTTTCTTGATATTGCTATCCCTGTAGCCACACTGAAGAAATGCTTTCTACTAAGCTGTGAAGTGAAATTAAGAAAAGCTGCATATTTGCCTGATATGAAGGGGAAAAAAAGAATCCATTCCTGCCTAACTCTACCAAAAGCCACTAATTCGGCACTTTTTTAGATAAAGGTAGAACTCACAATTGAGAAGGTTTCTCTGTTCTTAACTTTGGCACTTGCCTGTTGCCTTTGGACTAATTCTTCTGGATTTGCATTTTGTGCAGAGTATTGTCACCTCCTGCTTCCTGGCTGGGTCTATTGTGATACATAAGAGGTGCTAATCCTCTAGTAATTAGCACCTCATTGGGAGGTCAAGAAGAGGTCATGAAAGTGGGCTTGTTTATTTTTCAGAAGAATTCTGCTTTGCTCCTTGTTTTCATTAAGGCTGTGAGATGTTGAGGTGTTCCAGCTCTAAGCACACTGATGCTTTGCAGAACAAGAATAACCACCCTTGCTCTAGGCGTGGGCACCATTCAGAGCAGCTAATCTCCAGGGCAGAAGGGATTTCAGAACAGTAAACCAGTGGTGATTATGACACTCTTAACCCTCACCAATCATCTCATGACAGGATCCCTGATATACTTGGCTTTCAGTTCTGTCGGGGGCTGGTCCTTCTCCAACTTCCTCTTGCACATAAACGTTTGCCCAAACGTTGTACTGTGTAGTAGACAGAAATACATTCACCTGGTCAACAGTATCATATGATTCACGACTGCTGTTAGAGAGATCAATGATTTACACAGTGAGCCAGATTTAGGACCCCAAATTGTCTTTAATGTTTTCTCTAACAAAGGAATACGTCAGTTTAAGGAACCAAAGAAATTCCATTCGCCTGCAAACCAGACAGCAAGGTCATCTTGGGGGAACAGTGGTCCTCCTTTAAAAGCTGCTCTCTGTACGAGATCTCCTTCTTCTCCTTCAGCTGCTAACCTATTCTAACTTGGATGAGGAAACCAGGCCCTTGCTGGTTTCTACCACCTGATTCTCAAACAGAACCAGCTCTCCTCCCCTACGAGTCTTCAGACTATATGCCTTTTTTGCCATTTCTAGAACACTTGCTACACTCTAACTTGAGGACACTAATTTGCTTTCAATTGCCATCACCATAAATACATTTCCCTGGCAACACATAACAGGTCCATCAGCAAAGTAGACCATCCTAACCCTAACCAGAAACACCCATACAACGCGCAGGCTGTATATACGTGTATATGGAGCTCTCAGGTTCACTGGGGACCTAATTGCTGCTAGAATATGCAGGGAAAATTAGTGAAAGCCCTGGATCCTCCATGGTAAAAAGTTAGGATCTCCTGCCCCATGCCTTTTAGAGCTATAACAATACACCCATAAAAACTGAAAAGGATAATTTAGACCCTGACAACTTTCCAAAAGGGGGCAATTGCTGGCCTTTAGGGACAGAGTGTGGTAGTGCTCATCTGGAAGGTCATATCCACCATTTACAGCTATTCTACATTTACAAGTGTATTCAAAGCAGGGCATCACAGTAAACTCTGCAAGCACAAAGGACATGGGAATCCCAGCTGCGCTGTGCCTAAAGCTCTGCTCTAATCACAGATAACTCTGTCAGGTTATGTGTCATACTGCAAAAGGGCACTTCCGAGAGGATCCAGGGCATCCAGACATCTCTACTCTTATCTAGAGAATGCTTACGAATGCCAGTAGGAGCTAACAATAAATGGGGATGCTTGTTTCCATGCTAAGGCCAGGACAACTGCATTCTCTAAGGGGTCATATCCCTTCTTTAAGACTCACTGTTTGAATACTCATTGTCCAAAAATTTCTCATGTCTCTAGAAACTGCAAGCACTTGCACGCTCCTCCACCTAAGAGCTGTCACAACCATTCTTGCTCCCACTTCCCAGTCCATTCTCAGGCTAATCCAAAGAGACTGCAGAGGAAGAAATGCTAGGACTTAAATCAGCACCAGCAATGCCAAGGGAGCCATTACTGTTAGAATTCACTGTTACTGAGTGGTCTCTATTAAGATCAATGAACCCTTGTGCTAGGCCCAGTACGCAAATTATTAGCTAGCAGACACGTTAACTATTACTGCAGTATCTATAATGACACAGCATCCATGATCACTGTCTTCCATCAGGAAAAAATAAAGCATGGTTAGTATTTCCCACATCTTCATTGCAAGTTTCCTTGCTATCTATTTGTGAAAATGATTTTTAAATATATAATATATAAAACACAGACAAAATTTTTTGCAGATTTGGCCAGTTTTCAATATTTCAGTATATATGGAATGATCCAAATATGTTTTCAATATATTTCAACACATACAGTTGTCATATTCAGACCTGTATATTATACTTTTTAGTAAAACTGGACAAGTATGTGCTATTTTTCAATATATTTGCTCTATCGCCTCATATATTTTTAGAGACATGATTGTACAGCACATTTTAGGAAAGATATTACAAATGAAAAGAGACCATTTTTCTCTTATAGAAAGGATGTGGTTTGCTAAATCATTTGGAAGACCAAAGAGAACCTGAACTGGATTGCTGCCTCACCTGGAATGGTCTCTGGGTACAATACTTGGGAGAAGATCCAGATGAGAGATTCCTGTAGTGCCAGAATAACCTGTTAACATGCTGCCTAATAGCTGCAATGTTTGGAAGAGCTTTTAGATGCAAGACTAAGGAGAAGAATAACCTGGTGTATCTATCCCAAAACTGGGAAAAATGTATGTTAGAGCTGACATAACCCAATTCTCTTTACATTTCTTAAGCTAGCATCACAGTGGGACTGATCCCTTATGGACATCTAATGCCAGCATCACCCAGTAACTTCATGTTGCCCACAGACTTCACATCCTATAAATAGGGAGAAAAACAGTCACTTACTCTCTAGTAAAAGAGACCTACAAGGAAAAAGGTTGACAAAAGTTGCAAGGAGAAAGGCCTCCTGACCTCCCAAAGCTGTCTGTTCAACAAACGGCTCTAATGTTAAACTGAGTCCAGAGGAATAAAGAGCTGACCCAGACTGCTGGTACATTCTTTACATTTCCAAGGAATGGGTAGCAGCTTTAATCAGATGCATCAGATCAGTAAATCAGAAGCAGCTATATTGAACCATGCTTGGTGTTCTCAAGACTTGCACTACTAGCCCAGGGTAAAGAACAGCACAGGACAAGAACAATCAGCTAGGAGACTTTTCACAAGCACTGCCAGCTTCAAATGTCTGTGAAAGTATATCCTAAGTCCTCTCACTAAATTCCAAGGACTCAGCTATAGTTTTTCTGTAAGACTTGTACAGGAGGTAGATAATCAGATTTGTCAACATCTGTAGGTCTGAAATGAATATGGCTAACCTGACCTGCATTGGATTAATGGTGTCTGCAGCACAGGGTTTCCAGACAGCTTATAGCCAGAATGTTGGACACCAGCAATCCTGAAATCACTAAGGAAAAGAAGGAGAGCAACAGATGAGAATTAAAAACAGTGGTGTCCTGAAAAAAAAAACCCCAAACCAAACCAAGAAACAACCCACCCACCCCTAATCAAATCAAACAAATAAAAAACCCCCCAATATCTCTGCATGTTTGCTTTATCCTTGTATCATCCCAAAAGCACCCCAGAAACATTGCAAGAATTGCATTCTGAGAGGCTCTACTCCTTCCCTTCAGCTAGCAGCATATTACAGCATGCATCAGAGAAGCCCTTGCAACGAAAAATCTGCCACCCCAACAGCTTTGCCCAGGTACTGCCCCTTCTTCCTTTTGCTACCTCTTTTGAAGTAGATTGCTTACACATTTAGAGTTCCCTTGGTGTTGCTGGCTGTGCTTTGCACTGTTAGTGAAAGCTTCCCATCTCTTCCCTTGCCTTCTACACACTGGCAGATGGTTCAGTCACTTAACTGGATCCCTAAACTGTCCTCTGGATGACGTTTTAACGCTTATTTCAAATGATGGTCAGAACACAGCACAGAACATGGACAGGCTTGAACTTTGTCACCACAGGAACAGAATCATGAAGCTGTAAGAAATCCCTAGGTATTTATATTCGAAATGAAGCTACCACATCTGTCAAAAAAAAGGCCAGACCTGTGTAACTTTCAAATTTTATACCATACTTAGATGTAGAAAAACAGCATTAAAATGGTGCAAAAGGTGTTTTGTCTAATACAAAATATTTTCCTTGCATTATTTTCTTTTACCACAAACTGAAGAATGATCTATTTCTTTTCATTAACAAATCAGGACATACGTTTGCTGCAGCAAGTCTGAGCACAAAAATCCAAATGGAAATGTTCTACCCAAAATTCCCAGACCCGTGACAGGAAATTCTCTCAAGCTTTTAAGCTGAAAATTCTGACATACCCATAGCAAAGTGTTTGCTCTTCCAAATGGACTCTAAATCACTTGCAAATTTGGAAAAAGTCTGCAAAAACATCACCAAACTGTTGGAAAGAACTTGCTTGCACTGCAAGGGCAATTGCCAACACCTTCTGTCAAACCGCCATGCTACCTTTCACACATTTCACAGTACTTTTGGATTGGTCACTTGGATCAAAGGGGTCTTTCAAAAGAGCTCATCTGGGTTTCCAACAGCTCAGCTTCAAAAGTGCAGCACCTGACACAGAAAGCTTATTTGGGGGCAGGGGGAGAAGCCAAAAAAAATGATAATCAAACTTACTAACCCTGTTTTGCTGCACTGTACGGGTGCTAAGCTCTGTTGAATATCTGGTGGAGGCTATTCATTCCATTTCCCTAACTAATTATCCAAATCCTTGCATTTGAGGGAATACAGGAATTGTGTGTTCCTCCACAGGAACTGATGCAATTTCCTGCCTTCTACACCCCTGTAATGACGTAAAATATGGGGTGAGGGGAGAGAGAGAGGAAAAACATTAAAGCAATTCTTGAACTATAATCTACTAGGCCTTAAAAGAGTAATATAAAAATTTTCCTCTCCATCAGAAAAAAACCCCAGCGTTCCCAAACTCTCTAGAAATTTTAGAGAGCATGTACAGGTAAGGTACAGTAAGACATCCATCCTTCATCTTCAGAAAAACCAGCAGATTCTTACATCCAACACAGACTGAAAGGGTAGCCATCACTGAAAGACATTTTGACTTGGGAGTCAAAACCCAAAGGTCTTTGCCACACCAGTTGCACTGCCTTCAGGCTTCCAGATTTTAATGAACTGAGACTCAAGGCCTCTTTGGATATCTGAAAATAACACAGGATGCCTGCCGCCTTGCTGGCTCTCCTCCGATCTGTATCCTTCCTCTAAGGCTGACAGGAGTAGAGCCGGTCTGACTGCAAGCCCCAGAGCAATGCAATGACCCACAAGATACCTCTGCACCCTGGAGGCATATGCCTCTGCACCCCAGGGAGGTGAAGGGTCATTAGAAATCCAGGAATAATGACTCCTAACAACATCATCTGATTGTGATATGTGAACAAGAAAAAGAAGAAGAATAGAATGATCAAGAAGCAGCATTTGTCTTTTGTTCAATAATCTTTTAGTTTCATCTTACAGTTTCTTTGTAGAATTTGCTAATCTGTAAGAACAAATATATATCCCAGCAATACAAACAAAGGAAATGATAAGGAACATCCATCTGTCATTCTTTTATCCCTGTCTCCTCTGATTTCTAGCTTGCATTTTATTTAAACAATTTGCAATTCAAAGTCAGAATTAAATTCTGACTCCTTCAGGAACAAAACAGTCATGTTCACTACAGTAATTCTGAAAAGGGGAAAAAGAAAAAGAAAAAAAAAAATCATGCTCTCCCTGCTATTTTCTGTCTCATATGAATACCAGGCTTACACAAAGATCTTTAAGTGACCTTCCAGTCACTCCCGTAGGGCTACTGATGACTACAGTAAAAGCAAATTAAGTTTTTCTAGAATTGCAAGTTCACTCTTCAGCAGTTTCCATTGTAATCTCATAAGGTACAGATGTGACTCTGATGCCGACACCTACCTTTAACCTAACTGCTAGGCCTCTGTCTCCTTGCAATGAGCTCCTACAGACTGAATCTCAGGGAAGGATGGTAAGGCTTGTTCCCTCTCCTCCTTCACCATAAGGACTGCCTGTTACTTTGCAAAAATATATACAGTTTTATATGGCACAGTTAGACTGTTATGGGTATTTCTTCCACATGCTGGCATTCACAAGTGACATTCGGTAATATCTTGTTCCACTGGTTTTCTCAGTAGCCTGCGTTTGCTGGTTGGTCTCTCATTTTATGGTATGCCATCAGCACATTTCCATTTATTACAGCTGCTGGGATTATATTGCACGTGACTACTCAACTGCCTGTGATCAAACTGGTCACTAACTTAGAAATAAGGTGGCAAATGCAGAAGTTAGATAGCTGGCAACCTTTCCCTCCAATGCTTATAGCCCAGCATTTCCAATGCACCAAAGTTCCGCACACTCTCTTAAAGTGTGACCTTGTTTGCTTCTCAAATATTCTTACTTACCATAGAGACTGTGTCACGTTTCATGCAGTGCCCCCTCTATGTAATTACACTCAAGGACTCCATGCTTGCAAATTTAAAATAGCTCTTTAGTATGAAAAGTGTTTGCAGAAATGCTCTCTGTTTTGAGCAAGGTGCTGAATTCTCATTTTAGTAATGAAGGAGCCTTTGACCTTATTTTGATGCAAGCTCACCTCCACAAACTTGTATTACATGCTTAAGCACAAGAAAAGAAAGAAAAATCTCTCTTAGGTACTATGGAAACTTCTTTTTTACAGCAAGTGAATAACGAATTAATAATTATAACTCAAAGATATGTCCTGAAGGCATGCTGATCTATTCTGGAGTTGTTTTTTTACAGCTATAGGCAAAATTTAGTAAGGTATTAGGTGGTCACTGATTCTGCAAGTTGAAAAATAATCTTAAAAATGAGAGGTTACTTCCTAGGAATACATAGCTGGATAAAGTTCGGGGAAAAAAAATAATTAAGGAGAAGTTATGTCAGCTACATACACACAAGTGTTGCTGGACTTCCCACTGTTGATAAATTTCATAGAGAATCTAAGTACTCAAAAGCTCAGAAAATCATCAATGAGCTACTCAAGAGTGCAGAGAGATAAAGGCATGAAAAGGGGAGGTGGCAGAGAAGAGAGAAGTCCTATTTCTGTCCTATCTTTCAGCAGAAGTCACCTTCAGAACCTGAACCAACCAAGTAAAACAGACAGAGAAAATAAACATGAGCCACAAAAACCTCAACCCTCACAGAGACCATTTAGGAGGAGAAACTCACAGGGCTTCTCCATTCCACCTCACCCTACTCATCAAATATTGATAAGAAACAGAAGTGGCAGTTGTTAGCTGGAGCTAGTAACGGAAGCATGAAAAGTAAAAATCAATTGGATTTTTTTTTATTTTGGTGAAGAAAGGAAAAAGTGTGTGCTGCGACAGTGTATGCTGCTTATGCCTGTAAGCATTTCTGTTTGCAAGTACCAGGACAGACACAGGGATATTATTTGGTGCGTACATACACACTAATTTCTCTGAAGTCACATTTCTACTTCCAGTGGTAAAACTCACAAATATAAGTGATACACTCCATACATTTGTGCCTGTGTCTTGGGAAGGGCAAGTGTTCTGGCCTGGTCATGAGGGACTGTACATCAGTCGGCAGGGTTGAATGGGCTTGCATGTACATTTATGTTTGTTGTGTTATTTCTTGCTCTGAGTACAAAGATGCATTTTCATTTTATTGGTTTGTAAAGACACTCAGGAAACCTCAGTTGTTCTCTCCCCAAGAAGCATAGATAATGAGCTCCTTGATCTTTAATATGCACGTTTAACACTATTTAGCTAGCTATCCACTAAGCCCCAGCTTTCAATGAGAGTGGTTTTTTGTATTAACATTAAAGCAGCAGTAATGAATAGCTATTTACCATGTAAAAATTATCTTATTGCAATACAGTGGAAACTGAACCCTCACTAGATCAACTATGCAGTTTGAACAGCTCAGTAAGAATTTGCTTATCTAAAAGGGAAGGCAGAGATGATTTCAGAACACATTTTATGAAGTCTACATTGAGTGTCTCACCTATATCACACATGACAAAACACCGAGGGAGCAAATTCTTCCACTGGTTAATGGAAGACTGAGGTCTTGGGTTCAGATACTTCCTGCTTCCAACCTGGTCAAAATTACAGTAATCACAGCCTTACATTAAGGTAATTGACCTCTCCTTTTTCAGCCTGGACTGGTTTGAAGTAGGAAGCTGAACATAAGGTGTGAATCAGGCCTGTAAAATTGATCTCTTTCAGCACCAATGAATTCACTTGAAATGTATGTGAAGAGGAAAGACATGGGAAGGAAGGAGTAGCTTTAAAGAAATATTATTCTGCAATTTAAGCCAGTGGAATTGTGCTCTTCCCTTTATTCTTTGGTCACAATTGCCTTTCAAAACAGTGCTGCAACATAAAATGTAGAAATCCTCTGAAGGAAGAAAAATAAGACCCAAGTCGATAGAATGACTCAGTACTTCAGTTTCCAACATTTGGCATTGACCTACTGAAGCTAATACACAGAGAAGAGAATACCATCCTCTGTTTAAAGTCCCACTTCCAAGGCTATTGAAGTCAGCAGAGGCTCTGGATTAGTTTTGTTCTGGGGTATTAACCTGTTAAAAGCGAGGAAGCAGCCTGCTGTTATTTGGACTCCATTAGAATAGCAGCTTTTTTTGTTTTCACAATTTAGAGAAAACAAAATGTATAATCTGTTTTTTCATAGAAATAACTCCCTCACATATATCTAGGCTGAACTAGGGGAAAATCCTTATGATAGTCTCTTCTCTTAAGGCACAGTTAGATAGATTCAAAGGTTCAAGAGAGATTCAGCACAATGCCAAGGGGGAATGCCACACTGGAAGATGTGCCAGATCTGGGCTTAGTCTCTTGCACTACACACTTGGAAGCTGACAGAGGACAGAAGTGCTACAGAGATCCTGTCCAAGACCCCAGCTCTACAGGCATTCAAATTTATGTTCAGTTTTAAACGTAACAGTATGTCCATTCCTACTCAGCAAAGCTCCAAAGCACAGACCCAGCTGCAAACCCTTGAGTCACCAGTCCATCGACTGCAAGTGCTTTGCTGATTCAGATCCAAATGCTGTAGAGCAAGGAGATCTCTCCCAGTACATTGTAAAGTTATGCTATTTTGTAGTGACATAATCTCAGTTTTACCGTAGGTTACATAGATCTATTTAACTCAAGAAAGGAACTTAGTGAAGAGAGGCCTCTGTGATGTGATCTCCACAATGTGGTCAATCGGGGGTATTTGGATTAAACCAAACTACTTCTGTTGGATTAATTTTATAGCTGAATAAGCCAAACTAAGACCACAAAGGGATAGTCCCAGTGCTCCTAACTACATCTTCCTGTTGTTTTCTTTCTGTCAGCACTAGTGATCCTCCCAACTAGCCAACTCAGCTTATTGTCTACAAATTAGCATAGCAAAACTGGGGGTGGGGGGTGGGGCAGGGGGGGCAGGGAATGAGGTATCTAAGCTTTCAGAAGGATCAGACAGCTGATTTACCACATATCTGTAAGACCATTAGCGTTGACTCAAGGGACAGCATGAAAAGAAAGGAAAAGGAAGGAAAACCCAGGAAAAGGAAGGAAAAGGACAGAAAGAAGAGAACATGTCCGCAGTCTTAGAAGAGCTTTCACCAATCATGCAACTGCATTTTTTGTTAGCTGGCTATAAGCTAGCCACAGTATCTCAGAATACCACTGCACTAAATAATTCTATCCAGAGTGATTACAAAAACAAGTCGATTAATAAGCAGAATTCAAGCTCTGGTGCTAAAGGTATTTTGTACACCCTGTAGGATCCACCAATAGCTCTAGAGTAAACACCACATCATCTGAAAAAGGGATATGATGAACCTGCACAGGTCATTAACTCCTTTGAAGAGGAAGACTGAACTGAGAAAGAGAAGCCAAGTACAGCATGTTTTTGTACCTGGTACAAGTCTAGCCCAATATACCCCTGATCTACAATGGTTTGCTTTTCTACCAAGCTTATAGGCTATCTTAAGAATACCATATTCTTTCTAGAATTTTGTCTGCATGGAAGAGGTAGGCATATTTTGACTGTAAGACGGAACTGATTGTTCATGAGCTTGGGATTTGGAACTTAGGTTTTCAAACAAATCACTGGAGCTTTCAGTCACTTTCTGCCTGCCTTAGTAAAAGTGACGTGCTGTCAAATGAGTTTAAAGGCCTCATACATCAGTTCTATGATTACATTTTGAGAGGAAGAAAGAGGCGGAGAACTTTGGATGCCTAAGCCTTTCACCCAAGAATCTGCACATTGTGTTAATTTATAGAAAGCTTAAAATTGCCTAGGTATCAGTATATTAAAATTTAATTTTAGATTGAAACTGTTATCTGAATTCAGTGACCTGTGATATATATATGTATTCAGAACATCCTAGCAAGAGAAGCTATTAAAATGTTTTCTGCAATTATTATTTAATATTGAACATTTTATAGCACTAGTGCCTCGAGCCCAGGAAAGTCTAGTTATCATGTTACATACTACACAAATATAACAATTATAACAGTTTGAGGATGATAATTTAAGTGTTATTTATGCATTGTTTTGTGCAACATTGCAAGGCTCAAGTGACTTCCACAGTTATGGTCCATTATTATGAGGAACTAGGGACATTACCATCTTGTGATTTCTAGAAAGAATAAGATACTGATCATTGCTTGCTCTCTTTTCTGATCACACCCTCCCTTCTCCCTCTTTGGGAAGGAACGATCCGTATTAACTCCTCAATCCTGTTGAAAACTAATGGCTAAATAATTGCTTTCAATGGAATCAGGAGATTTGTTTTCAAATCCAACTCACAATCACATCATTACTTGGACTTATTCAAATGAGATGACAGGAACACACAGCCAGAGATGAGACTGCGTACTTCTGGATGAATTGCCCTGCTTCACACAATTGCACTGTCTTAAGTCAGTCAGGAAACTGCATCACAAGATTTCCAGGTCCTTCAAAAACAAGATACAGGTATATAAGTCACTTTGACCTTAAAACACTGAGGGGAGGAAAGCTTAAAACATTTGAAAATCTAGCCTCTTTAGCTGAGGACAAATCTCTGTAGCATCTTGATTTAAGAGACAGGATCGGAATTCAGGTGAAACTGGCTGGACACAATGCCTTAGTCAAGGCTTTCGTATGGCACTTCCAAGTTTATATTTTTTGGACTTTCCAAGCAAATGGTGGCAACTAGAATATGTAGCAGGGTTCCCAGAAAGATTGCAAATTTCTTCCTAGGATGTATGAAAGGTTGGTGTACTATATCATCACTATTAATGATATAGTATTACATAAAGACAACTGTCACTTCTTACAGAAGCTCTGCTACCATCACAGCACAAGCTTACTTAGACTTTCCTTGCCTATTTAGAGATTTAAATCTTAGAAGCGAGAGTGCATGTAGATATAATTCACAGCTCCAATCCTGACCTGAATCAGGGGTCCTAGCTCAAATAATTATGTCTGTATATATGAGCAACTTAGTCCAGTAAGGGGGGAAGAAGGCTGAGATTTAAAATGCATAACTAGTGTAGATTTGCCTATTCAGCTTAAAAAAATGATATATGTATGTATTTTAAAATGAAAATTTGTTTATAATACATAGCAGATGTATTGTAGGATATCACTTCCTGCCCTTGACAATCTGCATCTAGAAAAACAAATCATATGGCAGTAGAATTACTTGGGACCACAAAGAGAACATGGATTTTGGGGGAAAATATCCCAGCAAACAACAGAAAGTTCTGTAATAGCAAGTTGTTTTAGAGCAGAGCTGTTCTTCAGGACCTGGACAAATGAAGGCTGAGAACTTTGACATAGCCAGCAGGAAAAATGATAAAAACAATCAGCCTAGATCAAGTAGCTAAAATACCACACTTAACAGCCCATCTCCTGCAAACGCAACTCTGCACTTTGTAAAAGACATTTGAAAGATGCTACTGTCAACAAATAGCTGTTTTAACTTTGCCATGTGTATCTGCACATTGAATACACCAACACTTTCTATGTAAACAAATCTTATAATATCTGATACATGTAAACCTCCACCACCAGAAGTTTAATCAGATCTTTATAAAGAACAGCACGACACATGGTCATCACTGCTCATCCTGGACTTACATGTACATATCAGACCATATCCAGTTTCAGGGTAATGAACATGATCACGGCCTTAGCTGTCATTCTGTTCAGCCAAAACTTCCATGAGATGAAAGCCAGTAAACATTTGATAGCCCTAGAGTGGAACAGCTGAATCTTTGAAATAAAGAATTGAAGAAGTAGCAATGCCAGAAAGCAGAGAGGGTCTGAAGAGGAATAAAGGATCGTTAGCAATTCTCACAATTAATTAAACAAAGCTAAGGAGGAAGAGGAACACAGCATTTCAGATAGCTCATCGCTGGGGCTAGAGGCAGGGGGGTGGTATTCTCCAAGGCCTTTTGTGGGTTACCACAAAGAGAGTTCACAGATCTTCCACTCACTTACTTAAATATTTGATATGAAATTAAAGCCGTGTTCCAACTTTTATGACCACTGTCTCCCTCACTCTCCCCTCCTCCTATTCCCAGCAGACCCCTTCATCCCTTACATGCCTGTCCTCAGACCAAGACATCAGCACAATTAGCACCAGCCCAGTGGCGCCAATTAGCAGCCAATAGTGTCTATATTATGGAGGGGGGGATGGAGGAGCGGGTCCTGTGTCTCTAGCCTGCCTTCACACTCAATTAGATTAAGTGGAGTCTCCTGGCTGTGGTTGGTTGGACAGTTGTTGCAGTAATTGTGTCTTCTTCGTTGCTGCAGGCAATCTCCTCCTAGGCTCTCGATACCCCCTTTATTGACTCCCTGTGTTGTCCACTTACATCAACACACACTTCTTCAAAGAGAAAAGGGGGGAGGGCAGCAAAGAGGAGCAGAGGGGGGTGGGGGGTGGGAATGAGAGAGAAAGACCCCAATGTCTTCGTTTAAAAGTTTTATTTGAGTCTGAAACTCTAGGGTCCTGTCAGTTTGACCTCCCCAGGGTTCAGTTGTGATCGTTCACTGTGACTGTCACATGGCTGAGCTTCAAATAGGGACAGAGCAGAACAGCTCCAGTAAAAAGCCTCACTGGTGATCCAACTCACTTGGCATTTCACAGGAGAGTGCCCAACGTCTGTGGGGAATGAAATACTAATAATGTGTTTTTAACTCAGAACTAAACTTGACTAGGAAACGAGCTGCTTGTTTCCCATTTTTGCTCTTGGCCAGTGGCAAATGCTGGGAAATGTGGAGCGTAATTGGAAGACCTGACTGAAGTTATGCTCCTCTAACACTGGAACACTACACAGACTACTTTTAACATTGTTACTTTGGCTTTGTTCTGGTTCAGACCAATGCTTTACAGGTAGCTGATGAGACAGAAATTCCAGAATTTCCAACGCAGAAGTAAAAAAAAAAAATAAATTAAATTAATTAATTTTGATATGTGTTCCCAGTTAATTCAAAACTCTCTTCTTAAATGCTGTTTCTTTTGTACATTGTTTTATACCACCATATTGAGATAGTGCACTGCTACCAGTGCTATACTAGACATACTTTGATGGAATACTCTTTGCTTTAATTTTATGTTTGAACTCATGAAGCACAACTGCTATTTAGCAACAATATAAATATTTGTCCTTTCTTTCTTGTGTAGATTCAACTGTTTTTTTTGTTTTTTTTTTTAACAGGACAGTCTGACTCCAAAGAGGATTCATTTCTACTTTGACACCTATTTTAGATCAGTTGAATTGTGCTCTAGAGCTGCTGATCTTCTCATACAGACTACAAAAGGGCTGTGATGGAAGATCACCAGACAGCTAGACCAAAATGAGATAAATTGCACCCCTTGATATGACATTATGTATCACAATTATTCCAAGTACTGTCACTGATACGCAGTTTAAAAACAACAGAAACATAGAAAACACATAAGAACCCCTAAAGATGATATCCGATACTAGGAAGGGGAAGAATCAATTTTCCAAAGTAAGATTTTTCACAGGATTTAAAGAAATATCAGCATGTATAAAAGCGCTAATAATAAAATGTATTATACTTGAGAGGAAAAGAAATCCCACAAAACCTATTTTGACAAACATGTATGGTCAGGACCAGTTGGTGCTTCTACAGCAAATCTGCTACAGGGAAAGGATAAAAGGGCAGGGGGTGGCCGTGAAAATGAAGCATGTTTTCAAGCTGTATAAAGCCATAGTTTTACTCCTGCAACAGTTGAAGAAGTGCTACACATTCCTGGACAAGTCTTTTACATCAGCTGTCTGCTTCTTATCTGTACATCACAGATGACAGGTTCTGCCCCAGCAGGGGACTTAATAGTTGATGTTCATGGTTTGTGCAATACTTAAAATGGATTCTCCTTTGTTTTATGTCAAGACCGAAGATTTTCCTTGAGATGTTGGCAAAAAGGAAATTATAGGATTGACGTGGAATTCCTCAGGGAAGTTCTTTCCCTGTGTTACATTTGTTGGTCATCTTACGTTAGCCTAACAGACGTTTCTGGTCTTAAAATTTCTGCTTAAGTATTTCAGCTAGGAGTAAGGAACACAGCTATGAGTAAGAAGGAAGAATTTGCCAACAAACATTCTCTATCATAGCTCTACTAGCATCTCAAGAGTGCAGAGAAGGCTAGGAATTTCTTGAAATTACTTTCTGCATACTTACAAGGACAGAGTAATGTGCAGAGAGAGCAAAAACATTATTCAAGAAGAAAACAAGGGAATGCACAGAATCATGATAAAAAGTTAGACTGTGGACAAGCGTATGTTAGTAGTTCAAGCACCAATTAGTTAAGTCTCTTAGGAAGGAACAGTTTAGGTTTAAGTAGGAACACATAGTAATTCTACCTCCAAAAGATTGTTTTGTTTTTTGAGTTAGGTTGTTTTGAAAGATCCTACTGATAAAATCAGTTTGACAGTATTGTACCAACTTGAGCAGTTGTTCAAAAATACCACTTGGAACTACATACCATACTGTATTAGCAGAAAATTCTTTTAAGGTTAATTTTGGTTTGTTATCTAATGATGTACACATTTTTGGTTCATGATTGAAACTGAACTTGAACTATATGACTGAATATACAGTGCATGCTCTGCTTAGTCACACAAAGTCAAATGCTGTTTTTCAGAGTTATCTGGATCATATTCTGTGTTATATGCTAATATATAGAAGTCACATAATACATATTTTATACATATACACATGTATGTCTCTCTGTAAAATTCCCTTCATATCAGTGGTGCCCTCTACTAGGAGCAGAAACACCTGCACAGAATCCAAGCAGTATGAAGAATGCAAATACTGGGTCCATTTAAACAAACTGATGAACAATTTCAGCTCACAGGCTAGACTTTCAAAACTGTTGTGCTGCTTCCAAGCTTCTCTTGGAAACAAATTGTCAAATTTTAGACAGAGGACAGGCATGATAATGGATATCCAAGACCCAGCCTATCAATCACCTATACTGAAAGCCCCTCAACACAATTTCCAGAAGCCTGAGAGCTGCCTGACTCTCGTTCCTACCCCATTTCCCAGGATGTCTGGAGCACATCCATGCTGTAGTTTGAGCACAGGATGCCCACCAGCAACAATTGTACAGTGTCTAGTTTGGGCTTCCTGCCTATTTGCACTTGTTTTCCCATCTTCTAACTTGAAGTAGATGTCTTATTTTTTTCCCTTCAGTCAACAGACTTCCTCAAGAGTAAGACTGAAAATTTTATATTCATGTCAGAAGTATTTTCTACTTCTCTTTTCCCTTGACTTCTCTATGCCCAAGATTCCTCTAACAAGCTATCTCCCCCATCCTTCATCACTCTGGGCTTCTCAAACTTTTCTGGGAAAAGGATGTTGGGTCACTTCTATCCACCTATTAGTGCTTTCTTCTGTTACTCCTCTAGCTCTTCTTCTTCTGGTCCATTTCCAGCGTCCTTTCAATATTTCTCACCTCAGGCCCCTTCCATCTACTTCTTTGCTTCCTCCTTACTTCACGCAGACGTCCTTGTTTCCTCTCTTTTGCCATGTGCTCTACTTTCTCTGTTCCTTCTTTTGCTCTTTCCCTGTCTTTTCTTTCTCCTCCTTCAAATATTCTCTCTCCCTTTCCTTCCATCTCTCATCTGCATCCTATTCCCCAATTCTTTCACTTCTGTCTTCTACCTCTTCTACTTGCCTATTGTTCATGAGTGGGTTGTGAAGATTACTGGCTTTTTATTGTGATCAGGAAACATTTATTGACATCAGAAACATCCTCATTAGCTCTGGACAGGTGGGAACCATCTTTGCTTCCTGCAGGCACCATCTCCTGTCTGCTCAGTAACCCAGAACGACAGCTGCACGGCTCTGACGTGGAAATATCCTCTCCTCTCCACCCTTCCATCTCCACCAGTTAGTAGGAACCCAGCTCAAACCCCCCAGGTGGTGAACAGGAAGAGGCTGATGGGCAAAGACGACCCCAATTAAATTCAGTTAAAACTCTTTCCTCTCCTTTGGACTTCGCAGGGATTGGAAGGACAGGCTCAAGGGCTAAACATTACAAAGCTCTCCCAGCTGACTACTGCAGAATGACAGAAGTCAAGCAATTAAATTAAGAGTGTGAGCAACAAACAAAGGTAGAGAAACAAAACCAGATTCAAATTTCTGCCCTCTTATAAGCAGTAGACAATTCTAATTTTTTACCTTGATTTCACTGAAACATTGGTGATAAATCAATGAAAAGAACCTGTTGCAGATCAGGATCCGGTTCTGTTCTTGCTGATACCATCGTAAGTAGGAAAACTGCAGGGAATTCGAGCACATTTTATCAATTTAAACTGACATCAGACTTACATGAGTCACCTCTTTTCAAAAGACATTTTTGGTTCCATAGGCATGTGCGTTTCCTGACAACGCATCGGGAGGTACTTGCTAAGATCCACCAACTCATCATTTCTATGTAGTGCATAGATAACAGAGCTAACTGGGATACCAGAGAAAAAATGTTAGGATAGCTCATCAGCAGGCCAAATTGCTTTGCACTGTGTTCATGACACCACTGCTATATCACATCCATTTCTCAAGACAGATATAGTTTAGATGAGTCTTCACTGCTTTGCAGACAACGCTCCAGTGACTAGAAGTACATATGCTCTTAGATTATAAAACCCTGAGCCGGTCTCATTTTTCTGTTACATGTTAGTACAGCAACTACTATAGCAGGACTACTTACAAGTCTTTGGGTATTAGATTTGCCCAATGCAGTCTCCAACCTAATTTGCAGCATTCCTGGAGGTAACACAAGATGCACTTGACCACTGAAAGGCACACATTTAAGACAGCTGATTCATCCCATGCATATTTTTCTCAGAAAGAAGAAATGTTGGATCAAAGGATTTACTGATCTGGAGATGCTCCTGAAATAGAGCCTGCTTCCAAAGCTGTTCAGGCAAAATTAATTTTTGTTGATTTCAGTTGATGTGGGATCAGACCTATGGATCAAGGGAAGATGACAGTATTAAATCCCCTTCAACTGTCCTTTCAGTCCTTAAATAAGCAAAGGAGCATTATTCCATATTGAAAAATTACTTCACTCCACCAAGCTGTAACCTGCTGCTCATTCCCCCACTGTGAACCAGGATGGCAACTTTACTTCTGAATCAGGATCCACGAGAAACATTACTCTTCTCCTAAATGCACTGCAAGGATATCTCAGACACATCTTGTCAGCACTTAAACATCCATGACAGGCTTCCCGCAACATTTTCCAGGTGAGCACCCTCGCTCCTTCTACTGTGTCACACACTCATCATTCACCACTCAGACACGGCAGGAGCAGCCTGTTGACATGGTTTCTCTCACTTTTCCTGGCCCCTGGAGCTGACCTCCTGTCTCCCCAGCTAGATCAAATCCAGGAGACAGTACTTAGGGCTGGGTCACTGAATGGTGTTAAAAGCCTTTCTTTTCTTCTCTCAGCAACCAAAGTTGGAAGGTGGCAAGTGGGAGAGAAAACACTTCAAGTTGATTTTCCTTCAGGAGATGTTTCCTGTCAGATGGGAAAGGCTCCCAGTCACAAGGATGGGAAGGTCTTGCAGAACTGCATATTCACTCTTCTGGAGATTTAGGAACTACAGTGGCAGTGACCATATTGCCAGATTTTCTTCTCTCTCTCAGCTACAGTACAGGCACACAGCAAAGGCAAAGAGAAATGATGATACGTGGAAAGTTCTCTCATTGGTTCTTCACTGCTGCTTACAAAAACTCCAGAGAACACCTCCTTTAAAGTAAGACAAGTCTAAGTCCCGGGAAGTTCTGGCATTGTTAAATTTTCTGTTTGCCATGCAAGTGTGAAACACCACTGGTTTGAAGGGGTTGGAGATTTGATTTTGCTATGTGAAATATGCTAAACTTGTCCCTAACTTAATGATGTGTCATTGACTTCCTGAGAATCTGACAATTTACAATTCAAACCACACAACTCTGACAAGAACTCACAATTCAAACCACACACTCCCTTTTGTGTCTCCAGCAATTGGTCAAGTATCTCATGCAATTTCAAGAGGATGCTGTGTCAAAGTGAAAAGCTAGTCTTCAGCCCTTTCTGTGCAGAAGTGGGCTAAGGCATCACTACAAAGATGCAGACACCCACTTTCAAGCCCTGAGTATACTAAGAGGTCTCAACAGTGCTGGACAGTCTCACTTGGGAACTCTACACAGGTACCTCTGCTCCTTGGCCCCAGAACTCCAGTTAAGCTCAGGCCCCCAGTTCTTGCCTGAGCAGTGACAGAGAAATACCTGTGTCCTGCCTGTCTTTCATTGATCCTGATTCACTGACTGGACTTCCTGGTTTGACTTTGTCACCTTGCATTTATCTGACTGTGCAAGTGAGACTGTGAATGGAAAGCGTTAACATCACCGATCCTGTTGTCAGTCCTCTAGTACTCTGAGACTGCACCCTGGTCAGTGAGGTCATTGTCCCTGCGCCCTCAGCTCCCAGGCCATTTTCCCCTATGGAACAGCCCTGCTCCTGCTGGTCCCTGATAACCAACACTCATCTTTTCCTATTATCACTATTACCATAGGTAAACACCAATGTAATGTTTTGTCTCATGCTTTTCCTAAAGGTGTTCACCAAGGCTTGCTTTCATTTCCTTTATCTCAGCAAGACCTTAACAAAACCTTTATATTGTACCGTTTATGAAATAAGTACAATAGCGTAATTCAAGAGTCATCTGAAGAGAACAAGCCTTGCATCCCTATAGGGAATGAAGATTCAACCATTCTGCTGCAGTTTCCATCTTGTTTGAATGGTGAGGTACTACATTGTAAGATGACTGACCTGCCCATAGTAAAATCATAAGACTCTGCTTCAAACACGAAAGAATCAAGCAGAGGGAGTCAAATTTCAATCAAGAAATCAGTGTTTTACATTTCCCCAGAAAATTCTTCTCTTTCAAGCTCAATCCAATGAAGTAACACACAGTGCACACCACAGAACTGATTCTCTGTTGTGTCTTGTGAGCTCTCCTATACCTGCGTACGGTGAGTTGTGGCAATAAAGCTTTCATACTCTTATTCTGCACACCTAAATTTTGAAAAACACTGTCAGATATGGAGTCTCCAGTGGCTGGGGCACAGAGGGCCAGCTCTGCAGTTCTTCCAGGCAGGGACTTACAGAGGAGCTTGCCGTCATACAAATTAACTGAATGAAAGTGACCACATCTATGTGGGCAGCTATAAAAGCATAGCTAGAGATATGATTTTTGCTGTGCTTAAAAGAACAATTCTTCACTGAAACTGCTGAACACAGTTCTGTCATGCACACTCTTTAGCTAATTCCCTTTGTGATAATGAACACAGCCTCCCTGTGTTCAAATTCAAGCCATGATATTGAAGTATTCTGCCAAAAAAAGATAAGGCTGAAAATACCTTCACAGTATGGAGCAATTTAAAATTTGGATCAACTGCTAAGGACAGTATCTATATTTTCTTTTTTAACATCACTTCTCCATCACATCATTTTTTCTTTGGCCACTGCAGGTAGAGGCATTTCCCTTCATACGGCAAAAAGCAAATCAGTAGCTGATCCTCACATAAGCTGAAACTCATAGTGTTGCCAAACCAAATCACGATGTCTGCATCATATAAGCTCCCTATCACAACTCCACGCCTAAGAACTTATGCATTCACAAGTCTGCTAGCCACCTCCAATTGCGCTGCTTGCTTTCCATGCAAAATATCGGTTTGTAACCACGGAAGGCATCTGCACTAAAAGTAGGCTCCCCCTTCCCAGAAGCGGTAATCAACATTTCTATGGAAGCCATCTCCTTAAGCGTGGCTTCCTCTGCGTTCAGAATGATGTGGTTGGGACGTTTCATCCAGTCCATTGATCTCAGTGCTTTATAGCACAAGCCATAAAGCATACTGCCAAGTGAGCAAAGCTGCAAACAGGAGTGTGTGAGCATCTAGCATGTCAGATCCTTAGTGGGCTGGCATAAACAGGGAGGCTAAAAAAATCCCATCATTTCAGCAGGCATACAGATTTCTCAAGTGGCTTTTTTTAATAGGTCATGTGCCCCACTCAGCAGCTCCAGCTGATGCTTCCAAAAGAAACCCATTAACAGCCTCCCCTATGTGCTCCTTATTGTTTGCACAGCTTTAATGGCCCCATCTGGCATCATCTTAAAACCTCCTGGTCAGAAGCAAACAGCAGCTTCTGGTTACACTGGCATAGGAAGTGTAACTTTTCAAGCTCCTTTTCTTTACTCACAAGATCTAACTTAGAGAATAAATATATATTCTGAACCAGGTAAGTGTTTGAAGGTGTGTAATCACCTGCAACCAGAGTCACACCACTGTGATGTCAGACTAATTATTTTCCTCCTCCCTAACAATATGGCGGCACACACACACACCAGGTGCCTGGGCCTCCTCATCTTTTGTGGTATCTATCGGTCTGTGGTATCTCTTAAAGAGTCATTCCATGGAAAGAGAAGAGGGAACCAAAGCATATCTCTAGCCATGAGCAAGTGAATATACCAGCCTCTGCTACCCCAACAATACCTGCTGATGTGGGGATGACCTACATGAGCTCAACAGATTTCTGCACAGACAGCTATTGCAACATATTCCACCTCCCAGAAAAGCTTGAACATCTTTGTGTCATCTATTTTATTTTATTGACAAAGGCTGCTCAGATATGACACAATGGTTCTCCTAGGACAGAAAGTGGCCAGGTTACTTTGAGCAGCTCCTAATGCTGTTTTCCTTAGGCAGATCCCAGCCAGCTTAAACAACACTACAGTAAAGATTAGCAGGACAGGCTTCAGCACAACCAAGAAAAGCAGAGTGTGCATCTGAAGTCCCTGAATGGCACCTGCTGTGTTTGCTATGACAAAGCGATACAACTGACTGACTGTTTTATCTGACTGCCCTGACACCATCTAACCTGGGACAAGCCTCTCCACTTGGGAGGTCTCAGGATGGCTCTTGGGCCTCCAGATAAACACCAGTTTATCGGTAACAGATGCTGTTTGGATACTCTTCAGAAGGCCGTATCCTCTCTAGGCTTGGCCCTAGCTTCTCCTATTAGGGGAGCTAGGCACACCTTTTTGAGGTAAGCCCCAGCCTAGCCAAGCATTTTAAAGCACATATGCCCTACTCTACGTGTGCATGAATTCCGTTTGAAAGCCTTAGCCCATAGGCACCTTCTGAAAACAGACTCCATGCCATTAAGAGGTTTCCAGTGTGATTCTGGAAGTGCAGCCAGACAGCACGGTTATTATGAGAGCAAGAGCCAAGGCAGGAAGCTGACAGTTTGTCTTCTACCCTCTCTCCTTTCTTCTAAAAAACAGTGTTGCTGAGAGCTAGCTGAAAGGCCAGAGACAGTCTGCAGTCGGCTGGTCTTTACTAAACAAAAGTTTACTTTCATCCACTGTGCCGCAGCTGCTAGAGTCACTTCCTCCTTCCTCCAGCCTTTCTTAGAGGCGAGAAAACAGTCGGCTCTTTCACCACGTTAAGAAACCCATTACAATCAATTTAGCCAGTGCACAGACAGACTCCGTGTCTACTGTATTCTGTTACCACAGGCCAGGGGGGGCGGGGGGAGAAGACCTACTGCCCAGCCTCCCCTTGCACTCTCTTCCGTAATGGAAAGGATGCCGGCGCCGCCAGCTATTGGAATCACGCTAACAAATGAAGCTGTCATCAAACACCTCTTGGGGGAAGTGGTGGGCAGCAGGGGGAGGGTGCGTTCTTGTGGTGGAGTTGCCTTCACTGCAGTGGTCCTGCTGGCTAATTGCTCAGCATGGAGAGCACACACTTAAAGCACTATCGTCCTTGTCAATAATGGGGTATTAGGTGCCTCCTGTTCGGTGTGGCATTGATCTGTTCCAGCTTTCCCCTGTTGTTGTTGTGTTGGGGTTTTGGTGGTTTTTTTTTTCTTTTCCTTTTTAAGTGTTTTCTGAGCCTGTGTTTAGCGTGAGTGCTGCTTAAGTGCTAATTGTTACACCACAGATTGATTGGCGACAAGATGGCTTGCCAAGTTTCTTCTCCCATCTCCCCGAGTGGGGTGTGGAGGAAGGACAGAGGGTGGGGGCAGAGAGGTGAGGAGAGAGGGAATCCTTTTGCACTCACTGACTTCCTCTCTCACTGTCTTTCTCAGCCGGAAACTTTTGGCCTTTCAGAGCTCCTCCTGACAATTTCCATTCCTGTTTTGATGCTTTCCTCCCTGATACAGAAACTGTATACATCTTTCCATTACTTGCAATTTCCCTGTTACGATACTGTCCTTTGAGCTAGATGGCTTGGCGAGTAAGATGAATGTGGCAATAACAGAAAAGTGTCCTGCCTTCCTCTTTAAGAAAAAAAACGAACAAACCGAGCCACCAAAACTTGAAAGGGTTTCACTCCTCCAGATACTTTCTCCACCACATTTGTGCTGCCAAAAACCTGTAGTCCTGAGGCCAATGGTGAGATGCAGAGAGAATTGCATAATAAATGACACAGCAACTCCATGACTCAAATCCTGAAACATCTGGGCAGGTCCTGGAGCAAAGATCTGAAATCCTCCCAGATAATCTAGAACAAAGATCTGAGACAGAGCTATTGGATTCAATACCTATACTATCCTGGGTAATGTGGAATATTAGGAATGTTCCATCTATGGTTAGAGAAGTTGAAACTTAAATGCATTTTCCTCCAGTACGTTCAACAGTTGCCCAGGTGAAGAAGTCCGTTAGCCAAAATTTTTATGTCTTCAAACCTTTTTTTGTTGTGGTTGGTCACCAAACATTCATGAATTGCTATATTTTAAAAAGAAGAAACAGTATGTCTGTGAGGTAGATGAGTACACAGTAAAATTCCAGATTCATTCATAGGGAAACTGAGGCATGAATGCTAGCTAACTTGTTTAAAGACAGAATTAAAGCTGCAAGTAGAACTCAGAATTGCCTGAACACGGTATCTGAAGAGAGTTCTCTCATACTGCATGTATTACACCCTCATCATCTTTTAGTAAAAGCACCCAGTATTCCATACTTACATTTGCTGTCAGGCACTGTCTTGCATCCAAGCCTCATGCAACGCAAGATAATAATTTTGACTGGTACCCAGCATCAGCTGGGCATGTTACTGGGAAACAGACTTTATAATTTATCAACAGAGAAGCAAGTTGTAAACTGAAAACCGACAATGAAACATGTTACTTCAACTTTGCTTTTGCCAGTTACATGAAACTTTGAATATACAGGTCTGCTCTCCAGATAAATCAATTTGTGCTGACTGAACTAAAGATCTTAGATTTTCATGGAGTATAGCATAAAAAAGTACTAACAGAAGACACAGCCTTAAACTTTGCTTTCTAATTAATATTCACACTAGCAGCACTCATGGACTTGAACATGACCAGGAAGTAAAAGCAAGCCACACAATCATGCCTGAGTTACAATTTGCTTTTGAATTTAAGCAAATATGCACAGGCATTTTAACTCACTGATCCCTCAGCTCTGTTAAAAACACAGGTCAGGCAGCTACCCAGACCTGGGATGGCTGCAAAACACAGCTTTAACATTACCAGCAGTAGCTTTTTGGTGGCCATTCATCTCTCTCAGATTAAGGACACCCAGGACTAGACTACCCCATCCCTCTAAAAAAAAAATTAATAAATAATGCACAGCACACTCCTCAAAAAACAGGTCAAACCATAGCAAAGGAAGAAGAATGGTCCATTACACTTCTACTAATTTTATCCCTGAACAGCATGTGTAACTCCCCTAGCTCTGGCTGCATAATGAGCAACAGAGTAAAACGAGAAGCAAGGAACATTCTTACAATAAGCTGACTGGATGTCTAAAGACACACAGGTGCAGATGAATGAGAAACACAGTAAAACACAAACAACAGGAACCAGGAAAATTAAACCTTTCCTGATTTCATATCAGGTAGGGCACATTGTATTCTTGTTGATGGTGTGACAGAAAGTTAACACAGCAACGCTGGTAATACTAGAAAATACATAAACATGACAGTTATCACGTGATTCTAGCCTGATTTTCTAAAGACAGCAAGCACCTGAAATTTTCTTTCACTTTCAGGAGTCCACTTTCTGCAGACCTTCAGTACCTTTGAAAGTAGGTCATAAAAATACACTGGCAAAAATCTAACAGCAGCTTTGATTGGAAGGTGGTCAGAGGGGAGGGATGAGGATGAGAACCTTCTCAACATTTTCTGTACTTAACTCTCACAGTTACAATAGAAAATCGGACCTAAACTTGGTTACTAAACCCATGTGCTAATTCCAGCCAAAACTTCCCATTACCATTTGCAAAAAGTAACATGTTAATTTGTACTCCCAAAAAAAACATTCATCCAAGACAGACTCAGCAACATCATGATGAAAGAGACCAGAAGGTACAGTGGATAAATTAGGATTTACAGAAGGCTTTTAATCACACAAGACAAAAAATAAGCAAACAAAATATACCCCCAAAGCAAACAAAACCCAAAAACCCAGAAATACACAAAAAAGCCTCAACCAAACTCTCCCCAAAATCCATGAAGAAACACATCAGGAAGGAAGGAGAGTGATGCCAGGAGCGCACATACAAGGAAAACTGTTTTCTAAGGTACTCTTGTCCAAAAACCACAGAACAAATTGCTGAGGCTTTTCCCCACTGCACAAAGTGCCTTTTAGCATCCAAGGTTTTCTCCTGAGGGACAGGAGAAAAAGGGGAAGACAACTGGCGTCGAGCTGCATATTGTCTGAAGATGCTGTCAAGAACATCATAAGGAAAGAGCTGTGTCTGAGGTCATCAGATTACAGAAGAAACAAGGAACGGAGTAGAGGCTGGGAATGGAAAGGAAAGCGGGAGGCACAGTGACCTGTGTGACCTCTGCTGCACTAACTTGATATAACAAATAGTTCTGAAAAACCAAATACTGTTAACCCTTTTAAACTGGGTCATTCCCTGCTGTGGACAGCTCATAGAGCAGAATCCTTAACTCCTTCCTCCCCATAAGCTTTCAAACATCTACAGCTGACAGCGCATTATGACATACTAAATTTACAGCTCTCACTACCAGAAAAATTGTTCTAAAAAAAAAAATCTCATTCTACCAAATTAAAATACTTCATGGATTTCAACTCCAAATTTTAGCCAGCTTATTCAAGCAAAATGCTGCATCTGCAAACATAAACGCAATCCCTTCTCTTGTAGAAAAGCTCACT